>NW_015505328.1:2481700-2500961 GCF_001515645.1 Sinocyclocheilus grahami
ATATATATATATAATTTTAGACATTTATTTAAACAAGACTCACGTTCTCTCATCCCTTTTAGATCCCAGCTATCGTTCTTTCCACTCTGGCTACGGGCAGGATGGTCTGGGTATGGATGGCATGCTGGAGCATGAGATGGGAGGCCACCATCCTGGGGCAGAGTACCCCGTAGAAGGATTGCCCGACTTGGGCCACGCTCAGGACCTGATGGATGGCTTGCCCCCTACAGACTCCAATCAGCTGGCCTGGTTCGACACGGACCTCTAAACATTCACAGTCTACAAGTATTGAAGGTAAGATGAGCTTCAAAAACTTGAACAAAAGTGTTCACTGTATTCTGCTTAAGTTTGAGTTAAATGAACATTGATGATCTTCTGTCTCTCCACAGCTGTATGTTGAATGAATCTGCATTGTGATTTGAAGAGTCGAGGAAGGTTTGCCAGAGGGTGGGCTAGTGTTTCAGAAAGTGCCTGACGCACAACACACTTGTCGCAGACGAAAGGGAGATATCTAACGGGGAAATGGTGGATGTCAGTCTCCCTTTAATGCTACGACCCTTTTTTTTTATTTAAATTTTTTTTTTTTTGCCCTGGATGGAAAAATGCAGGTACAGAGGGATTGTGACGCGGATGCTGACGAGTGCACATGAAAAGGATCTTTTAAGATGGAACTATTTTAACTTTTTTTTTCTTAATAAATATACACAGAACACACTATGTAAACAAACTTTTATTTTGGATGTGTATTTATTTCTCTCTATCTCTATCTCTATCTCTATCTCTATCTCTATCTCTATCTCTATCTCTATCTCTATCTCTATCTCTATCTCTATATCTCTATCAACACACTTGTCGCAGACGAAAGGGAGATATCTAACGGGGAAATGGTGGATGTCAGTCTCCCTTTAATGCTACGACCCTTTTTTTTTATTTAAATTTTTTTTTTTTTGCCCTGGATGGAAAAATGCAGGTACAGAGGGATTGTGACGCGGATGCTGACGGGTGCACATGAAAAGGATCTTTTAAGATGGAACTATTTTAACTTTTTTTTTTCTTTATTTTTTTCCCCTTTTCATTAAATCAGTCTTTTCATGGTACTGACCCTAGCTTGGTTTTTAAATCTGATCTTTTTTTTTTGTTTGTTTCTGCCATTTTAATTTGTATTACATATTTTCTTTTCTCTTTTTATGTCTTCTATAGTGTTAAGTTGTGGTGGACTTGCCTCATTGGTTTCTGGATCTTTATCACGTGCTAGTGTACAACACTAATCTCAGTTCCTATGTAATCTGACTGAAAGTGTAACAATGTGTAGCTTTTTATATGATCGGTTAAAATGGTGGTTGCTGGGAGTACAATAAAATTATATGCATTCTTACAAAATGCTTAAAGTTGAGTAAGGAGAAGCAGTTTTCAATGTCACTATTGTTCCAAAAAGGGTGTGGATGCAGCAGGGGTGGGTGGGGGGTAGATGGGGTTTATGAGGTATACACAGAGACCGAAATCTTTTCTATGCTATCTGGAGGTAGTCTCTATTGAAGCAACGTCATTGTTTGTTAGCCTGTGCAGCTTCTTTTGGGAACATGGATAATGACATGGCTAATCAATAAAAGACTTTTATTCCATTGTGTTTGTGATACCTAAATATAAAAGGCAACTATTATGACTCAAACTTTTTTATTTTTTTTTTGTTGTTTGCCGCTTTTCACCCTTTCCCTGTTAATACCTTAAGGCGTAGTTCACCTGAAAACAAAAATGTGCTGCTGTAAATGAGTTTTTCTTCATCAGAACAGATTTGGAGAAAATTTGCATTACATAATTTGCTCCCCAATGGATCCTTGGCAGTGAATGTGTGCCGTCAGAATGAGAATCCAAACAACTGATAAAAACAGTAATCCATGTTGGCACTGATGGCCTCGTGGCGACAAGTACAGCGCAACTGTGTTCGCGACCCGAGTTCGATTCCCATCTCGAGGTCCTAGGCTTGTCCCGCTCCCCTCTCTCTACCCAATACTTTCCTGTCATCTCTCCACTGGCCTTGTCTAAATGAATATAAAGAATAAAAAGCCCCAAAAATTTAACTTAAAAAAAAAACAGTAATCCACGCAACTCCATTAATTAACATCCGGTGAAGAGGAATGTTGTGTTTGTAGTAACAAATCAAACACTAAGGTGGTTTTTAACTTCAAGCCGTTGCTTTTGGCTAAAATATGAGTCCTCTATCCATAATATTGCTGTCAGTAGTGGAAAAATAAAATACATTTTAAAAACCTGATATAATTTGTACGTTTTTCTCACCATGAAAATAGCCACAGAAGCTGGCATGGTGTTAAACACAAACAACCTCTTGTATAAAAACACATCTTGTCTGAAGCAGGAGAGAAATATGCACTGTTTAAGTGAAAACGGTTCTAAAGAAACATGTCTGTGCATTTTGATGTGAGAGAACAAGGCATGGACTTTTTACCTGGAAGAAATGTTATTATAGATTGAACTTGTATTTTGGACTCCCATTCTGACGGCACCCATTCACCCCAGAGGGCCTATTGGTGAACAAGTGATACTAAGTTACTCCAAATCTGTTCCAATAAAGAAACAAACTCATTTACATCTTGGATGGCCAGAGGCTGAAGGTGAGTAAATTTTTTATCTTTAAAGTACTATCTATGAAGTACAATCCATATTGACTATGTGCAGTTATAAGACGCCTATGAACGTAAATGTGTTTAACTGGGTCAGAGTTTGCCTTCTCTGCTCCCTGCCGTTCAGTTCCACTTCTCTGGAGGCCACTTATGTCTGTGTGAAATCACAGTTGAAGATTAATTATCGTTGAATCAGCCTTGGAGGGGTGGAGATGATTTCCGTTCTCTTATCTGAATGTGTGTGGGGATGAGGGTAGGCAATGAAATCTGCACTTGTGCACACATATGGGTTTGTTAGCTACCCCCTTTTTCTAAATCAGATCCATATGAGCCTTGGATCTGAGAGTGTGTTTATCTTAATGGATGTCTTGAGCTTGGCTGATTCAAGTCAGTTGGATTTAATTAATTTAGACAGGCAGCAGTCCTGATACGATGCATTAATCTCATGTTTGATGTGCTTTTTAGTTGATTTGTTGAAGCTGCATGACTGTTGCCCCTTATAGAGTTACCTTTTTATAGATTACATGTTTACTGGCGGGTGTACATCATTTTATCTTTAAGGCTCTTAGCATATTTTCTGTTTGCTCGATATCCATACAAACATAGATTGTTTTTCCATTAAATGAGCTGTAATGCATCAGCATTTTAACTTGCACTCGGGAAGTTTTATGAACGTCTCCATTTTCTGCCTCCACCTCTTTCTTCTGTTGGGAGAGGAATTTCACTGAGGCCTTGCCAAACGGCGGCTGTAGTTTGAAGTGTTGCCAGAGCGCTTTGTGCTGAGCAGCCCTCACCGCCTCCACAAAAAACACTCTTCCCCCTCTTCAGATAGAAAAAGAGAGGGGGGTGGATTTGCCCAGTTTGGACAGGGGGCAGGACAACATGTCTATACAATGGACTTATATGAGCCTCGGAAAGTACAGGACCCAATGACTATGAAGGTGTTTCTTCAACATCAGTCACACAGGGGTAATTTTTTATTTAAATAATTTTTTTTTCATATGATTAAATGAAACTTTTTTTTTTTTTTACATGACGATATTATCAGCTTTTCTCAGTTGTGGTGTCATTTCCACTGCATCCAACATTTTTTGCCCCTAATAAAGTTTTATTGTTTTAGTGTACTTGTGGGTACAAGTACACAAACAGTGTCAAGAGTGTTAATAAATTTAGATCAAATATGAGACATGATTTGTGAAGGAAATTAATAAACACTACCGTTCAAATGTTTGGGGTCAGTAAGCATGTTTTTGAAAGGAGTCACTTATGTCCACCAAGGCTGCATTTATTTGATCAAAAATACAGTAAAAATTTTAATTTTATCATAAAATGTTACAATTTAAAATAGCTGTTTTATATTTTAATACATTTATTTGAAATAAAAATATTTTGTAACATTATAAATGTCTGACTAAAAGTATTCATTTCTTTCAAATAAACTACAGACCACAAACTTTTAAACGGTAGTGTAAACATCACTCGAGAGCCAAATATTTTTTATATTGTGTCATGTCTAATAAAACTTTTTATTCAGAGCACAAGAATGCTACCTAACAAGACAAAGTGCAACATTTTTATTCCAGAAAAAAAAGATAAATGACAGAATTCCCTTGTGATTCATGTATGTCCACTATTGGACAATTAATGTTAAGTGGAAAAAATAAACGTGTTTTAATAGACACAGGGCAAAACCCATATAGGCTAGACGCTCACAGAAATGAATAAAAAGTTACGCAACTCTAACACTTTCTTAGAAGTCACATCGTCAGATCCCAAAAAGAGAAGGTAAGACAGAATACGGGAGATTTCGGCTGCCCTGAAGAGAGAGACAGACAGCCAAGAACTCTCTGACCTTCCCTCCCACATACTCCCTTACCTCGAGGCGACACACCTGTGTGAACGTCTATGTGTTTGAGAGAGACAGCTCGCGAGATCAAAGCTCACAGACGGATCATGATCTAGTGTCTGTCAGTCCCTGCGATGTGAAGACGGCAAGTGTCAAGCTAGACAATAGTTTACTGCAGTTCATGTTTCTTTCTCTGGAGCCATATGAGGTGTGGGAGGAGATAAATTCGAGATTATTAGAGTGCCTTTAAAACAACACAAAGGTGAACTGTAACTCGAATGTTTTTCTTTATTAGCAATGTTTGCAAAGGTCAGCAGGAAAGGTCCTGAAACTTTCGTGTGTGTCATATGCGATTTATCAGATATCATAAGAACAGGCCAACTGTTTGAGCTATTTTTAAAAATGGCTCCTTTCGCTTTTCGAAAAAATGAATCGGTGGGTGATGAGTCAGTCAAAAAGATTCACCACACAGCCTCGGCTCGATCATGACTCATGAGTTAGTGGTTTGAATTATTAGACTCGATCAGTGAATCGTTCACGATTACGAGTCCCTCACTGTCAAATATGATCCCCCACCCCAAATATATAACATAGTTAATTTTAATTTTGTTGAGATAATTTAGTTGTGGTTTGTTTTACTTGGGCGTTTCTGTATTTGGTTGGGTTGTGAGCGGTTGTGAGGATGTTTCTTTAGCCTATTTGTTTGTGCTGTGACTCTTGTTAGGATTTGCAGCATGTTCTTTATTTGGTTGTGTTGTCAGTATTTGCAGCACATGTGCTATCAAACTGATGAAGATGTTTTCTTAATTAGCTGGTTCTTTTTCTATTTGCTTGTGTTTTCTGAAGTTGCAGCGCGTTGAGCTCTCTCGGCCACCGTACAAAATACAATTTTCATTATATTATATTTATTATATTATAACATTAATAATATAAATGAATAATGTGACATCATTACATCACACATTTTTTAAAGATTTATTTTTGGTGTTTTCGCCTTTAATTTGATAGGACAGTGCAGAGACGACAGGAAGCGAAGTGGAAGAGAAAGAGTGGGACAGGATCCAGAAAGGTCCGCGAGCCTGGACTCGAACTCGGGACACCTGAAGCACAACGGCGTGTTGTGAATACATAAGGTAGTACAAATTTGTACTGTATAAGCTAAGCTGTTAGGCTAAATGGTATTTTTGTCATAGATATGTGTGTGTGTGTGTGTGTGTGTGTGTGTGTGTGTGTGTGTGTCTTTTATCAGAATTGTAATCAGGAATAATAGAGAGTATCCTACTCATTATTTTTTTTACATTAAACTTTAACTTTGGATTTGTCTATTTTTTGAGTTTACATTGAAAAAATTGCTGTCTTATAAGAGAATTCATGGACAGTTTTGCGACAGACAGGTAGGATTTAGTTCATGGCTCTCCTTATTCATTTCAGCAATATGCACAACCAGTGACTGACTGTTGCACAACACTGACAGAAATTCTCTGTCAAGTCTATAATGTGATTGGTTATCAAGGTACACATGATCCAAGTTGACCATTATTCTTTCTCCAATTGTCGAGCCAAGGAGGTTGGCATCTCCCAATAATAAGACCATCTTTACCTATTACTCACAATAGCAACTCTTACTGTGATGTGTAGGTTTGTAAGATTTTCATCTGATTAGATTCTGCAGTTTGTCAGATAAACGTCTTATTCATAAAATGGTTGACTCGTAATGTTTTGTCAGTTGTATAAAGGTTTAAAATCAACTAGAAAATAAAAGTGTCCAAAACCTATAGACTTTGATTAAAGGATATCAAGGGATCCTCATAATAGAGATTTGGAGTCATTTTTGACTTGTTCCAATAAACAACCACCTAGCAACCTCCCAGAACACCCTAGCAACCACACAGTAATACCCTGGAACCTGCCGGTTTTGCACCGTCAATATCACTCTCATTATCATCAGAAAATGTAATTTAATTCAGAGCTAGCTACCCTCATAAAGAAACTCTACTACACCAATTCAAACTACCATCAAAAAGTATTTTTCTAACAATCATCAATATACAGCCGGGCTGTCATGAGTGATTAGCTGACACAACAATCCTAGCACTGGCTGATTCACCTCATAATAGAGATTTGGAGTCATTTTTGACTTGTTCCAATAAACAACCACCTTATAGCAACCTCCCAGAACACCCTAGCAACCACACAGTAATACCCTGGAACCTGCCGGTTTTGCACCGTCAATATCACTCTCATTATCATCAGAAAATGTAATTTAATTCAGAGCTAGCTACTCTCATAAAGAAACTCTACTACACCAATTCAAACTACCATCAAAAAGTATTTTTCTAACAATCATCAATATACAGCCGGGCTGTCATGAGTGATTAGCTGACACAACAATCCTAGCACTGGCTGATTCACCATTCGTTTGCAGTTTAAGTATTTGCTTGCAATGTATAAAAGGTTGGAAAGCCCCATAAACACACACACACACACACACACACACGCACACATAGACATGCTTATTCAGCCTCTCTGACAAGAGCAAGGGGCCTGTTGCCTGGCAACCAGGGGGTTTATGGCAGGAGAGGCACTTACAGGCGCTCTGGCGCTCACGCACATCCGTGCACATGTGTGCAGGTGTCTGTTGGTTGAGCAGAGAGGCTGGGTGGGGACAGACGTACACTTGAAACGGGGAGATGAAAGCCTGCTTTTTACTCAGATAAAAGAGATGAACTAGAGATAAACCCAGAGACGCTGAGTTTTCTGCTAATGTACAAGCGCTTTAGTTAAGAGTGAGAGGAGAGAAGCTTCATTATCTGTGCAGAGAGAGCTTGAGAGATAGGATGAGGCAGTATGATGACGTTAATAATGATGTCAGCGCTCCAGTAGCAACCCACAGGAACGAAAAATCACACGAGATCTCTGTAATATCGCAGCTGTTTTTCTTAGACAACAATGAGCTTAAATGGAGAGTTGCAAACATAAGAAGACTTGATTTGAGTAAAAATGTACCTCTAGAGCTCCAAAAGAGATCTCAGCAATGTCTCAAACTGTTCACATTTGTCCCAAAACCAAAGTCTATCAAAGGTCAGAGATTTTGATTTAAACAAATATTTCTCAACAAATCAAAGACAAAATTATCTTGATTATTTTTTATGTTTATCTTTTATAGCTTTATATACTGTTATTTGTATAGCTTTATATACTGTTGTTGTGATGTCAGTTTGTTTAATTTTTGTTCATTTTATTATTCTGTTTTTAAGATCATTTTTTAAACAATTTTAAGATTCATTGTGAGACAAACATAATTTGAGGCATAATGGAGTATGAAAGTTAATCAATCTGAGCAATAACATTGTACTTTGGGAATCGGGTAAAGCACTAATATTATTATTATTACTACCACTACTGCTAATAATAATAATAATTTAATAATAATGATTTATTATTATTATTATTATCTTTACTACTACTACTACTGATAATTATAATTTAATAATAAAGATTTATTGTTATTATTAAAAATAATTTAAAAAATAATACCGAAAATGTATTATTATTAATAATAATAGTAATTAAATAATAATGATTTGTATTATTATTAGAAAAAATAAAAAGTAACGCACAAAGATGAATAATAATTCCCAAAGTATATTATTGCTCAAATTCATTCACTTTCATACTCCATAATGTCCCCAGGTTAATAATATAACAACAAAAACAACAACAACAATAATAATGCCCCATATTAATAGTATAATGAAAATAAAAAATTATGATGAGAAGAAGTAGAAGAAGAAACCTTGATCAAAAAATAATATCTGGAAACAAAATCAGAAAACTCAATTTCAGTTGATATTCTCTCTTTCTTTCTCCCAGTGTCTCTTAATCTCTTCGAGCCTTGGGCTGTAATTATCTGTTAAGTAGATTCTTTGTTGCACTGAAATGAAGGAAAAGAAAATGGGGGCAGGTTGCAGTTAGACAGCTGAAGGGGTCCTCAGAGAAGTGAGACTACAATATCATCTGCCTTTGCACAGTAGCACAAAGAGGATAAAGTTACAACTGGTTTGTTTCATCTTAGATTATGTATTTCACAGCTATCTCATTTATGAAGTCTTAATCATGCATGCAGATATGCAAATTCTTTATAATGTAATTGATATTCATATTTATATTCCCAATGCATCTTCACCTCCAGCACAATTTACAGGCCTTGAGCAGTGTGTGTGTTTGTGTGTGTGCATTGATTCTCTGAAACATACTGTATTCGTGACCTTCACAACCCTCACGCTAGGCTGGTGGCAGCAGGGGTGTCAATCATGCTTTGCTAGGAGAGATTCTCAGTCTTAGTGCCAGAGGCAGGTTTATCGCAAACCACACCCCCTCCAACCCATGACAGTGCACAGGGAAATCAGACACGGTGACCTGTGATCTCTTGACCCGACGACCTCCCAGACTCCCCTATCTGCTCTAATAAGCAGCTTGGTTATGTGTGTGTCTTTGTGAGAGAGCAAAGACAATGTGTGTTTCTCACAGCAGCGATCATTGTGATTGACAATCCCTCAGTCTCCAGTGAAATCTCTATTGCTAATGAAAGCTCAATTTACAAGCCTACACAAAGTAATCCGCATGAGTAACATACGTGAAACATTTCATGTCTGTCTTGAGCTTTGTGTTTGACACGTATAAATCAAGTCCTACTGCATATAAAGTGTTCTGAGTCATTTTACTACATATATATCCGTGTAGTTGCTATTGTGTTCTGGAAGATTTCTAGGGCATTACATACGGGCTCAATTTAATAGAACCTATCCCAAATCAGATTGCGAGTATTATATTGCTTCAATAATACAGCACTTTTTATACAAGGAGTTGATGGAGAAACTTAACTCTTACTTTGTTTATTTTTGTTCTGCCAATGAAAATAATTCTAAACGACTAATCAAACCTTTGATCTTTCAGAGCAACACCTAGTAGTGATGTTTCGATTTTGAATGAACCAGTGTTTTTGAACAAATCGGTTGATTGAATGATTCAATGACTCACTCATGAAGATACTTAATTCACTCCTCATTGAATCAGTGTTTTTGAACAAATCAGTTGATTGAATGATTCAGTGACTCACTCATAAATATACTTAATTCACTCCTCATTGAATCAGTGTTTTTGAACAAATTGGTTGATTGAATGATTCAGTGACTCACTCATAAAGATATTTGATTCACTCCTCATTGAATCAGTGTTTTTGAACAAATTGGTTGATTGAATGATTCAGTGACTCACTCATAAAGATATTTGATTCACGGCCCAGGGCTATGAAGTTTGGCAAATCTAAAATCCCAGAGGGCGGGAAGAGTAGACTAATGAATGACCCTTTTGTGGACCAGCTGCATTTATGTATACGTTGTACTTGAGAAGAGAGTCCATCATTTAATTGGGTAATGATTCAGTGACTCACTCATAAAGATATTTGATTCACTCCTCATTGAATCAGTATTTTTGAACAAATCGGTTGATTGAATGATAAAGTGACACACAGTGGGGAAGTTGTGGCCTAATGGTTAGAGAGTCGGACTCATACCCCAAAGGTTGTGGGTTTGAGTCTCGTACCGGCAGGGATTGTAGGTGGGGGAGTGAATGTACAGCACTCTCTCCCACCTTCAATACCATGACTGTTGTGGACCAGCTGCATTTATGTATACGTTGTACTTGAGAAGAGAGTCCATCATTTAATTGGGAACAGAACTGCTGTACTTCAGTGTCTGAAAGTGAGGCGATTAATTTGACTGACAGCTCCTCCGAATGAATTGGACAGGAGGCCTCGGCCCAGGGGATTGGAGACCTTTTTGATGGCTGGATGCAACCACACCCCTTTTTGATGACCAGACACTCCCTCCAGCTCCCAGAAGACTTTGCAGGGGGCCCAAGAAAAACACAGTCCACTGCCTCCTCTCCATTTTCTCCTCCTTTTCTTTCTGTCTGCCTTCTCCGTCTCTCCCAAGGGAAATATGGTTGGTTAGGCTCTCAATTGAGCAAGTTATTTTAAGCAAAAAGCCGAGATGCAGCCATTTACAGAGTGAAAGAGATGCAACTAACGCTGAAATGAACTGAGGGTTTAATAAATGTGTGATTTTTGAAAGCGTGCTCCCATATGAAAGAAATGTCTTTGATCCTGAGTGAAAACATATGCACCTTAATACGATTTGTGCACTAAGCAAGTCAAAGTCATGTTCATCATGAGGGAATAACGCAATTTGTAGTATGGGTCTGTGGCTCTTGTTGTTTGTGGCCTAAGAGAGTGTTTAGACTGTAATGGGTTTTTGTAAATGAATATGACACTAATGGACATAATTCTTAGCTGTGAACAAGGGTCTCTTTGAAGTAAACAGAGTCTGGTCTGCATCTCAGTGAGCATAAAGGCCCAGCAGTGATGTTGAGACTGAGCAAACACACACCCGCACTCACACACTCACAAACATTGATCTTTCAATACATATTTATGCTTGACCACAAGTGACACTGAATAGGCGGATAATGAGGGCCGCTGGGATCTCTGGTTCCCCCAAGAGACTTTAATCTCTCTCTCTCCCACACACTAGACAGTGGTAATAAAGTTTGCCACTGGACTCAATGTCGTTGACTTCTAGAGGCCATAAAGCACACACACACACACACACACACGTATTGCACCCCCGATGGATAAAAAAAAAAAAGTAAAAACCTCAAATTCGATAACCTCATCGAATACGGCCCAGGGCTATGAAGTTTGGCAAATCTAAAATCCCAGAGGGCGGGAAGAGTAGACTAATGAATGACCCTTTTGTGGACCAGCTGCATTTATGTATACGTTGTACTTGAGAAGAGAGTCCATCATTTAATTGGGAACAGAACTGCTGTACTTCAGTGTCTGAAAGTGAGGCGATTAATTTGACTGACAGCTCCTCCGAATGAATTGGACAGGAGGCCTCGGCCCAGGGGATTGGAGACCTTTTTGATGGCTGGATGCAACCACACCCCTTTTTGATGACCAGACACTCCCTCCAGCTCCCAGAAGACTTTGCAGGGGGCCCAAGAAAAACACAGTCCACTGCCTCCTCTCCATTTTCTCCTCCTTTTCTTTCTGTCTGCCTTCTCCGTCTCTCCCAAGGGAAATATGGTTGGTTAGGCTCTCAATTGAGCAAGTTATTTTAAGCAAAAAGCCGAGATGCAGCCATTTACAGAGTGAAAGAGATGCAACTAACGCTGAAATGAACTGAGGGTTTAATAAATGTGTGATTTTTGAAAGCGTGCTCCCATATGAAAGAAATGTCTTTGATCCTGAGTGAAAACATATGCACCTTAATACGATTTGTGCACTAAGCAAGTCAAAGTCATGTTCATCATGAGGGAATAACGCAATTTGTAGTATGGGTCTGTGGCTCTTGTTGTTTGTGGCCTAAGAGAGTGTTTAGACTGTAATGGGTTTTTGTAAATGAATATGACACTAATGGACATAATTCTTAGCTGTGAACAAGGGTCTCTTTGAAGTAAACAGAGTCTGGTCTGCGTCTCAGTGAGCATAAAGGCCCAGCAGTGATGTTGAGACTGAGCAAACACACACCCGCACCCACACACTCACAAACATTGATCTTTCAATACATATTTATGCTTGACCACAAGTGACACTGAATAGGCGGATAATGAGGGCCGCTGGGATCTCTGGTTCCCCCAAGAGACTTTAATCTCTCTCTCTCCCACACACTAGACAGTGGTAATAAAGTTTGCCTCTGGACTCAATGTCGTTGACTTCTAGAGGCCATAAAGCACACACACACACACACACACACACTACAAAAAGATTTTAAAAAAGACAGGACAGTTTATGAATATGTGTCTCTGAGTATCAGTGACCTTCAGTTTCTAAATACTTTTTTTGCCACAATACATCCATTATGGATTAAACATTATAAAATCGTCTTTATATAAGTAATCCAGTGGGTTGGTTACTTATTTATTTAATTATTTATTTACTTTTTTAACACATCATGAGTTGCATCTAAATAATGTATGAATTATTCATATATTTTGGTGACTTAAATATGTAAATACTTTTAGGGTACTGTAAATACATCCATTATGGATTACATATGATATAAACCTCATTTCAGGGGGTGATTTAGCACTTGGTCAGTAGAGACAGACGAAATTATTAAGGAAAGAGAGATGGGATTGGGGTATAACAGGCCTGACTTGAACCTGCGTTTCCACATTAGCACCATGGTTCAATGTATCGAAGCATGAGTATTAGCCATTACGGCAACTAATTTATTTAGCCTTTATTGCTAAATATAGTATAACTGTTGTATATATTGGCAGCTTTAATGAAAGATTTTATCATGAGGTTTTCTCTCACTCATTTGACCATGAATCCAGTTGAATCAAACCTCCAGTTACATCCTACTCTTCATAAAAACTGCATTATATAAGTATAAAATGATTTTGTATGTGCAGGAGTTTGTGTAAGTGTCTGTGACGTCCTTCTCCTCTGGATTTGTCAAAGTCAATGCTAAACAGGAATGACAGCAGCGATACAGTGATGAAGAGCAACCCCAGTCACACATTCATCCACAAACACACAATTCCCACACCAACTCCGACACAGATTAAATATGGATTAAATTTATTTGTATATAAACCTCATTTCAGGGGGTGATTTAGCACTTTGTCAGTAGAGACAGACGAAATTATTAAGGAAAGAGAGATGGGATTGGGGTATAACAGGCCTGATTTGAACCTGCGTTTCCACATTAGCACCATGGTTCAATGTATCGAAGCATGAGTATTAGCCATTACGGCAACTAATTTATTTTGCCTTTATTGCTAAATATAGTATAACTGTTGTATATATTGGCAGCTTTAATGAAAGATTTTATCATGAGGTTTTCTCTCACTCATTTGACCATGAATCCAGTTGAATCAAACCTCCAGTTACATCCTACTCTTCATAAAAACTGCATTATATAAGTATAAAATGATTTTGTATGTGCAGGAGTTTGTGTAAGTGTCTGTGACGTCCTTCTCCTCTGGATTTGTCAAAGTCAATGCTAAACAGGAATGACAGCAGCGATACAGTGATGAAGAGCAACCCCAGTCACACATTCATCCACAAACACACAATTCCCACACCAACTCCGACACAGATTAAATATGGATTAAATTTATTTGCATATGAATTGTGTTATCAAATATTTCTTCCAAGGATTAATGAGATGAAGGTTTGGTGCAGTAGCGTGCATATATATTTCATTTATTTGCCGCCTTGTAAAACAATCACTCTCTGCTCATTTATCAACAGAAGAGATCCGTCACTTTTTCTTCCTTGTTCTTTGTCAGTTGTCTGCTCAAGACATGTCCATCTTTAATACATGCTTATGCTTCTTTAACTTTACTCTTAGATTAAAATGTTTTGAGTTTGAAGCTAATAAAATCACTGAAGCTTGACATATGTTGATTAAATCGTTGAATATTATTATATCAGAAGTAACTGCAGATGGGGAAACAGTTTATAGCTACACTATATTCTTTTTGTGGCCCGGGGGCCTTTTACCCAATTTACCTTCTAGCTGACGTTTTATTTATATGTTTTTAATCGAAACAAACTTCTTTACCATTTCATTTTCCACTAATTATATTTTTCCATCAATTAAAAATTAATAAAATCCTCATACTTTGAGACCAGAAAAAGATGTTTCTAGCACTATTGTACCTTTAAATTTAGTGTAGAAGATTTCAAGGCAGGAATAAGATGTTGTGCCATATTTGTTTTAGATCTGAATCCTTTTATTAAAGCCACTTAATGATTCATAATTTAGTCCGAGTATGACCTTAATGTAATAAAGAGTAATACAACAACAATCAGACCGGCTTTCATTCTTTCTTGAGCTTTGAATGCGACACTATAGACCTGTTCTTACGTATTTGCTCTTTTATTAAGGCCCTTCTGTGCGATGTGTTTGGACACATAGAGTGTGTTTAGACATGTTTCTGCCTTTGATTCTTTTTCTCTATTTTAAATCTCAGAGAAAGACAAATTTTCATACTCTCAGATCCAAAGACGCTAAATCTTTTTTCCTTTAAATCCTTTTTTCTTTGTTGTCTCAGCACAGGTGGGAGAGGGGCCTGTAAGGACATGACTCTGTTTTATGTGGGTAACCTACACAAACACAGACATACTGCACTCAGCACATACGGTTTTGTTGTTCGAACTCATCCTTTGGTGTTTTCTAGACGTATAGAGCTCTTCGTGGCCTTTGGAGTGAAAAAATATCAATGCTGTCCTTGCTAATGTCATCCAATGTTCCCACTCGCTTTGTATAAATTGATTTCATCTGTGAAAGTTTTGTTACAGACGCCTCCAAACCAGAAGGATGGCTTCAAAACCTTCGTCGGCTCTTTCTTCTGTACTCCTCTTTCTCTGTTTCATTCCCTTTCCGGCGCCTATCTGACGAAATGTTTTCTATTAAGTGAGCATTCAGCAGCAGCTCCATCTCACATATCCACTTAAAGGAAAAAAAAACTGATTAAAATTCATAACTTTCTCTATGCAAATTTGCAGCAGCCACTTATCAATCCAATTTCAGCCAATTAGACTTCTTCTCATTAATCTGCCTTCAAGGCAGCCAAGAAAGCGCAAAGAGGAATATTCAATTTGATACAACAAATGTCACATGCACAGAGTATTTGACTGAGTAATGAATGTGTGTCAGAATAATATGGGTTATGAATCTGAACATTAATGGATTAATCATTTATGTGACAGTAGAGAAATTTTTTTTTCTGTAAATTGTCAATCATTAAAACGGCACACATGCACAGAGAATATAGTGTTTAAATTGAGCTTTTAAGATAGTAGATAGAACTGTATTCATGTATTAACTGTGTGCAGAAGCAGTAGTTTAGGTGTGGGAGTTTATAGGAATCCAGGCAACACAAACTGATCTCATTTTTGCTAAATTTGCATTTTTTATCTCATTGTTTAGAGAAACACAAGCCTAAGAGCAACCTTAAAAAATCACTAAACATTATTATTATTATTACATCAAAAACATCAAAGGTAGCTAAATAGTATATTATTATTATTATTATTATTATTATTATTATCATTATCATTATTATAGTACTGTCTACTACAGTACATTCTCTACCATTTAAAAGTTTGGACTCAATACTATATCTATCATTTATTTATTTGTAAGAAGTCTGGTATGCTCACTAAGTCTGCATTTACTTGATCAAATAGCTACAAAAATAACACTGAAGAATAACAGTTTTCTATTAAATATATTTTAAAATGTTGCTTATTCCTGTGATGGCAAGACTGAATATTCAGCAGCCATTACTTTAGCCTCCATTGTCACATGATCCTTCAGAAATTATTCTAATATGCCGATTTGCTGCTCAGAAAACATTTCTTATTTTGATAAATGTTAAAAACAACTATGCTGCTTAATATTCCAAATTGTGGAAACCATAACACAGTTTCCAGAATTTTTTGATAAAAATAAAGTTCAAAAGAACAGAATTAATTTGAAATAAAAAGTTAAACTCTTTTGTAAAATTATGTCTTTAATGTCACTTTTGATCAATTTACTGCCTTAAAAAATCTTACCGACTCCAAAACTTTTGAATAGCATATTTTTATATCACATATTTATTTATTTCTAAAAATTGCACCATCAATTATTAGGCTGTTTTGTGAGTGTGTCCTTTTCTTTTTTCTTTTCATTTTGCAGTGAAACTGTGTCTAGTTTTATTTGACTGTGGCTCTATCTAGTGGAGAACTGAGAGCGCGCACGAATAAACCCTAACCTTCATTGGACACTTTAGCACCTGCTGCATACATACATTCATCACGACTCACTGCAAATATTTTATTTCTAATCCCATCAGCAACCTTTTCCATTCCTTTTTAAATAGATACTTTAATTAAAATGTTAACTGTTTTTTTTGTTTGTTTTTGGAAATGCAGCATCTAACCTGATCAGGTGTATTCTGGAGGAAGTAAACTGTGGTAGAGGATGGGGGCGGTGATTGTGGTCGGTGTGAATGTTCCTCTTTCTGTTTCAGTGAAGGGAAGATAAGGCCACTGAGTTGCAGAGGAAGTGAGATTGTAATAGAGCTATGGCTAGTTTAATCCAAACGACCCAATAACCCAGTTTTAGTAGAGGACTCTGCTCTTATAATTTAAATTCAGTACAGGTTTGCCACAGCGGCACAGCCCATCAACATATGTCTCCAATACACCTTTTTTCAGATATGTGAAATATACTACAAATTGATATTTTAATGACGTAACATTCCGTTAAGGTTTATTTATTTTCTTTTTTATTGTCTTTTATATTAAAGGCTATAAATCAGAATTAAATGTTAAAAACTAAACTGAAAAATTTAATTTATGGACAGGGATGGTAAAATATGTGAATGAACATGTCCTACAACAGTGGTTCTCAAACAGGGGGACAAAACAAGCATTAAATAAGCTACTTAATATTCTCTCAACAACTGTTTGTTTTTCTTCAAGGAAAAGGGTTCTTACTGTCTAGAAAATTCTTGAATTGTAATTGAAAAAGTGCAAAAAGACATCTAAATTAAGAAAATCTTATAGCTCCATGGCCATTTTTATTATGAATATACATTTTTGTCGTTGTCAATTTCTGAAATATTTTTCCGTAGAAATTTTGAGTAAAAAAAATGACCCTTACCCTTAAAAATGTACCCTTAATCATTCTCCAGTAAATCACAAATGAATGGAAAAATCATGGAGTCTTCGAAAATAGCTGTGGACAGTGAGGGGTTAAAAAGCACCACTGAGAAGAACCACTGCCCTCCAACATTTCTATTTAGGTTTTCCAGAGGATGAAATATTTAAAAGCAACAGTAGGCTACTTCTTTTATTCTTCAGATTTTGGGCCTGCTGGTATGGGCACTGATTGCAAGCACAGAATATTTCAGATTTTCCCCATTTGGATGGGTGATGTTTGTGACTGTCTTTTATTGGCTTCTCACCCTCTTCCTCCTCATTATCAAACTGGCCAATGGACAAATCCGACAAGTTCCCTGGACTACAGTGGTAGGTGCACTTCTGTACAGTTATAGTCTCTACAAAGCTGTAGAAAAAGGATACAATGATGGCATGCACAAATAGTTCTGCATTTTGATTTAGAAAAACAGGTCTAAACATACCCAAATTACCTTAGTGACTTTAAAAAACAACGTGGCTAAATGTTAAGGAACATATTTTTGTGTTAAGTGTCTTAAACAGCCTAATTGTAGTTCCGTCTCTGAAATCCTAGGTTCTCCTAGGTTCTAATCCTAGGTTCTCATTTTTAACTGCTTAACTGTACACGTCGGCTGCTATTGTTGAGGCAACTTTGGTGAATAAGGGGGTCAGAGGTCGTCATGATTTCAACTGTTGGGCGGCATCGACAGTAATAATCAGTTTGAAGTACATACAGTAATTGTGTGCAAGGCTGTAAACAACATAACTTTGAGGGGAATATATATTTGTGTCAAGTGATGATTATTATAATTGCTCTCCCCTGCCCAGAATATGTAGTTACATTTTCCAAAGTGAAATTTCATTTCCAAGTAAAATACTTTTTTTTTTTCATTTACTTGCATCAAATATTTTTAACGCTTGCCTCTTTTTCTCTTTTCTAGTTTTTTGCATTCCTAGTATCTCTGAGTTACGCTGGTAGTGCGTTCTTCAGTTACAAATCCTGGCACAGAGGAGATGAATAAAATGTGCTGGATTGTAGTTTTTAATCGAATGTTAAAAATATGACTCATCCTACAATTGTTCAGGTATGAACTAATCTTGAAAAAATATTTAATACTGATGATTGTCTTTTATATTAAAAATAAAGAAATGTAGCCTACGTTTCGCTCTGTATGTATTTGCAAACATTCCACACAGATCTCTCTAATGCACAAAATATATTTTTATATATTTTATAGGGACATGCAAAACTTACTTTAGCTTTATTGAATGGAGTTTTATCATAAGGCTCATTGACTGGCTGTGAATGAATAGACAATGTTTCACATATGCTTTGAATGTGCCTTTTAATGTTGGTTCATGTTTGATAGTCTAAAATATGTTGAAAATCCTCATGATGTTTGGACTTACCTGACTGGCTTATTATGAAAGCCTTGTTATATTTCACAAAGGATAGGCAAAGTGCAACTGTCAAATTAAAGCTGTCATTATTGTGTCCTTTGAAAGCAGATCTGATTTAGGCTACTGTAGCGTCTGGACCAATCAAACACACAATTTTTCAATTGATTTAACAAATCAGTTCCTCATTAGATTAACAAATCGCCACAGTCCCCTCACCCAATAAACTGGATGCCAGGATGTCTGCAAATGACACCAAACCATGGCAACCCTGACACCAGATACTACTTTTACGACCTCATGGAATGTGAGCAGGGAAAAGCACTGTCTTTTCATAAGGAAAATCCCCAAGGCACAGTAGGAATGGACTTTTCTACTAATTAAATCATAGGAAAAATTTTATTTGAATGAACACACATAGCCTTCAGGTCATGGTGTATATTATTGTCATTGTGTATTTTGTCTTTGAGATGGTATACTGTTTTATGCAGGCTTATGATCGAAATATTCCTTCCTGTCATCTTACATATATATAACCCTACCATGTTTAGTATCTATGAATTAGTCTTCTGATGATCTAAACAAGCGTGTATATTATATGTTGGTACATAGGCAATATATATTAGT
>NW_015505328.1:2502056-2509218 GCF_001515645.1 Sinocyclocheilus grahami
AAGATCCACGTGAGCCTTCAGATTGCATCAAGCCTTTCTTTCAGACAGAGGAGACTTGCAAGTATTTCAAACTTAGTCTTATTAATTGATATATTAAGTATCAGTTACACCTTTTTACAAGGTGTGTTTGAACTGAGAATCTGACGTATCCCCAGGTGTAGATCTGCTGAATATGCAAATGGTTCTATAACTTCATTTCCTTATGTCTCTTCTCTGTACTGAGTTAAGCTTTAACCCTTTCCTATACCAACTGTATGCGTGTGTGTGCATGTGCATGTTAGACCAGTTTATGTAGTATGTTAGACTAGTTTAAGTGTTTATGTAGGTAATAAAGTCTTACTTGTATCACACTTGATGTTGTTCATTGTTTGCTCATAACTGGAGTCACTTAATCATGCAGATTTATGCTACAAGCTTTTGTAGAATTGTACAGTAAGGAAGTTATTTCCCTTAACCAGGAAATTAACGTTCTTAGAATTGACAAGACAGTTGACCCTGAGAGGTCAGCTAAATATCTACAGCGGATCTAAAATATTCATAATTAATCATAACTAGTTATGATTAATTATTCATATTTCCCATGAGCTGATTCCTTACACTACTTCTTATGTTTATAAATGCCAAACTCATATATGGTTGCACACTATTAAGTGTCTCATATTTGGTAGCCTATAAAGACTTTAAATTGCATAAGTATACAAACTAGAAGGGGACGTTCACAAAAGTGCATCCATGCACCCCATCTCCCACACAAAATAAAAGATATGCATGTCAATACGGGAATGTGATGAGATATATGCGGACTTTATCATCTATTATGTCATAATGTGTTCCAACGAATTGTGATTCATGCTCTCAGGTATTAAGACACAGCATGACTTGTAAATCATGATGTGAAATTGAGCAACGGCAGTAAATCGTGTCAGATGCAGTTTCCTGACCACATCATACTTGACCCGCACGCTTTGTTGAGCACTCTTGTGTGGCGTCGCGTCGTTTGCCGTATATTGTTATACATCCTCCACTGAACGATGATGGGGATTTTATTTCTGGAATACTTACTATCAAAACAAGGAATTCTGAAGGTCGCTCAGCTCGTAAGTGTTTCTTATCTACACCTATGCCACATGACAATATCAGACTACAGAACACGCCTTTCCGCGTTTTGTCAATTATAATATCCTATCATTCGTCATTGTGAATCGTAAGTTACTATAATACTAGCACAGAAACAGCACCGTGTGTTTGTGTGTGCAGGTGATTCTTCTTGTAGCGTTCGCTTGTGTTCGCTCCACGTGGTACACCAGTTTCTACGCTTACGGTTTCTTTGAAGGGGTCACGCTCGGTTACTCCATCACGGTCGCCGTTTTTCTATTCCTGACTGTATTTGGGGTTCCGAAAAGGGCACCATTTGTAAACTGGACGATAGCCGTGAGTATTGTTACTTGTAATAATTGCTACTCCATGTGTGATCACTGTTCTTACAAAAGCTCACAAGGAAATGATCAGTCGTTGACGGATAGCGACCTTTTGATGCATCAAACCCAGATTAAGCTTGTGTGATTTGTAGACACGTTCCAACAAACAAGCAAAGATGTTAAGTTGTTATTGGAACAAGGTAGCTAGTTGTCCAGCAAGTCTGTCCAAAACTAGTTACCAGCTGTATTTTCCATCCAGTGAAATCAAGGTTTTAGTTCAGTGCATGCATATATATAAAGGAAAAATGTTAAATTGGTAGACACTAAGGTAGTATTTTGTGGCAAACTTCAAATATTCGGTGTAGTGTCAATTAACGTCAGATAAAACCTGCATGCATGATAATTATACATGATAATTGTCAAAAAGTTGTTTCTATGGGTTAGTTATTTCTATGGAGTATAGCATGTCAAACAACCAGTCACGTTCCCATATTTGTTACCACACGTCAACTGCTACCCACATTATAATCATGATTTAGTATAAGTGTATATGATTATTCTATCATTCTGTTTGTTCTTCAAGGAGTTTGTGCTTGATACACTGGGATTCATCTTCATCTCCACTGGTTCCATTGTAGCTGCTGTGAAGTCTTATGACACCCCCATTCTGGTTGCCGCCTCAGTAAGGGCTTCTTCACAGTAAATGTTTATCAGCTTAGCCTAGTTTATTACAAAGGAATTGAAACTACAATGTACGTCAAAGACTGGTTTTGAGGTGGTGTTCTCATTTTTGCAGCATTTCATTTGCATGACTGCTTGTAATTGTGTCCCTGATAATATTCTAAGCTTTTCTGGTGTTTGTTTTTCAGGTGTGTGGTCTTCTGGCCTCATATCTCTCAGTTGTAAGTGTGGTACTTTCATTTGTTGCTGCTCGCCGCTCTCAACCTGAGGGTAAGTTAGGTACTGAGCGTGTTTTCAGTGTGTATTTCAACATATTTAGATAAACTGAACATAGCTGGATCTGCAAAACATTTTCAGGTGCTTTTGAATCCTGAACTGATTATCTGAAATGTTTTTCTGTTCCAGATCCACCAATATAAAAACATTGTCTTGATATTTATAGTCTAACTGCCCTCAACACAGGAGAGCATGGATGGGGAATTGATAAAGGGTACGGTTGTTTTAGTAAATTTACATGGAATAGAATATCACTTATTGGACACATGGCTTATTGCAGTCAGATGGTTTTAATACTATAATTACTATATAATATTTAATATTATAATACCCTATCAATAATTCACTGGTGCATACATTCTAACAAATGGTCTTTATTTTCAACATTTTGTTAATAATTTGTTTACAAAATGTATTATTACTAAAAATATTTTCCTGTGCACTTTTGTAATGTTAGTTGGTTTGGTGGCCAAACTTGTTTATCTAATGCTTTATGAAAGAAAACTGAATGTTGATAAATAAAAAACCAAATATACAGTTTGTAAAATGTTGAACTGTTTGGAACTTCTGTTCCAAAGAAGATCGGTTTTTGCTGAGACCACAGACTTCCCGTGTCGTAATGCTCTCCACCCACACAAAAGAACCTCACAGACAGCAGCCATTCCCAATAAATACAACTTTAATAGAATGATTACAGACCTGATCCAGAGAAACATCACTACATCTTGTGAAATTACAGGACCATATTAGCGTTTGTTTATTTCCCCCTCCCTCTCGTAAGAAGTTCGGTTGATGACTGTACATGCAGGTGAGGGTGATCTGAGATCTCACCTGCCCTGCCACCTCTGCCTCTCCCCCTCCCTTTCCATCACGGTACTAATTTCTAGCCGTTAAAGTCTCTAAACAGACAAATCACCTGCTGAATTTACTCATTTTGCTCAAACTTCCGCACACACACACACACACACACACACAAGACACACACATACACACACACACTCAAGACACACACACACCAATGAAAAGAGAGTAATACTGATCGTGTTTGCATGATCTCTAGTGCATCCATTAATAAACAGTGCCATAACCGGCTGTAGTTGAAAGATGAGAACACACATACACAGAAAAATCCAATTTTCAAGCTCCTTTGAACATAGAAAACAAACAATTTTTTTACACTGGACATAGTTGTCAGTCCCATCAATAGTCTTGATCAGCAGTTACACAGACGACTTCATAAACCATGTCTAAGCTAAAAACTCTCTCGCTCTCCAGTTAAATGCACTACTCTGCTACAGTCAGCATTGTAAGAGATCATTTTCAGTGTCATTGCCTACTATTGTGTAATAGTGTAATATTTAGATACTTTTAATTGTACGCAACAGATCACATCAATGGAGACTCTGTTGACAGTTTAACAGCAGCAAAAAAGGGGCTATGGATATTACAAAGCATTGAAATCATGTCAGTACATTTGTTCTGGTCCTGTGATCGATACACTTAAGAATAGGCCAGGTATTGAGAGTGCTAAAGATAGCCATTTAACAAACACCAACACAAGGTGACCACATCCAATGAATCGTTTGACCGAATCTCTCTCTGACTGAAATGAGATGTTTCCCTTTATTTTTATTTCATTTTTTTGTTCAGATGAGGCTTAGTAAGACGTTTAGATCAGTAAAAATGTGCGTTTGTTTATCAGAAGCCGAGTGACTTTTACTTTAGTCGAACAGGATCCTTCATATAAGATAATTCACTACCGAAAGCCAAGGAAAAATCTAACTTGCATACAGATACACTTAAGTTCACAAACCCCTTTCACTTTCTAATTCGGACTTCTCCCTACATCCCCATTTCCTCTATAATCCTCTCTTTTAGTGTCCAACGCTGATCTAGTGTCCTTCTACCACAACCCTGTCTCTATGGTTTTTTACGGACCCGTCCGCTGTACATGTGTGCGTGTGTGTGGAGACAGACATAGCAATCGCAATTTGCCCGACATGCAGCTTCAAGTCACTGGAATAAACAGGAATAAATCCCCCTTCTGAACAAGATCAAGAGGAAGAGTGAGGGAGAGGAAGGGAGGAGAGGTGGCAGAAGGGAGGCAGGTTCGGGGGGGGCGGAGAGAGCAGTGTCAAGGGGGAGGAGCTTGCCGGTGAATAATCCCTGCCTCTCATTCAGGATTCGTCGTTTTCGGCAGGGGGTGTGGTGGCGTTAGGGGCTGAGGAGTCCAGGTCAGATTTGTTGGCGATCCGGTCCAGCTCAGCCTGGACATCGGTCAACCCCAACTTGGAGCCTGAGAATGAACAAGATAAGATCAAACTGAATTATACGCTGGCCAAAATTCACATCACATTATTTGAAAGCAGTATTAACCAAAGCTTTAAAATAATATTTTGGGTTCAATACAAGTTAAGCTTCATCGACAGGATTTGTGGCATAATGTTAGTTACCCAAAAAATTATTTTGACTAAAAACAAAATAAATAAATAAAAAATAAAATTTAATAAACAAAAATAAAAAAAAGGGTTATGGGTGAAAGGAGGAAAATGGGACCAGTTCTTGGGAAATTTTTAAGTCAGAAATAAAACCTATAAAAGCACTTTCATTTTTCTGTTAAAATCTAAAGCTGTTCAAATCATTTTTGCGGTTGTTTTTGGATTTCGCGCGTTATGTTGCCGTTGTAAAACTGAATATAACTTTACACATAAATTTTAAGTAAGAGATTTCACAGTACATGGTTTTATATTAACATGTATATTGTTCACATTATGTGGCCCAATTCACTTCTATTACAAGTGCCTTAATGTAACCCAGATTTGAGCTTTTTTTTAAAGAAAAGAAGGGACAAGTCCAAAAATAAATTTTTGTGGTAGTAAACATTGTGTTTGTCGATTGGGATTCACTTGTTTTAAACCCAGAATATTCTTACATCAGTGAGAAGGGATGACAATACACTTAAAACCTTATAGCATGTCAGTGTTTGTGAGTCTGTGAGTGAATTATTTGGCTCAAGAGCAAGTGGGAAGCCCAAGTAAGAAAGAGCCTTTGCTTTTCCTATATCAATGTTAAGCAGAAAGATCAGAAATAAGAACTTTTTGATCTTGAAAGAGAAAAGTAAATACATAGCGATGGAATGAATGGAGATGAAAGACTGTCAATGAACCTTCACACAGACTCACACACGCATTCATGTTGAATTCTGCTTTTTTTTTTTTTTTAAACAAGGAAAATCCAGCCAACACAATAACATTAAGCATGCAGTAAAAACTTTACTAACTGACCATCTGCGTATTTAGTGCTTCAAAAGGTACAATTCACAATGCTAAGACAATGAAAAATTCAGAAATTATGCTTTAAGCCAAACAAAAGGCTTTGATCTGATGGGAATGTTATCACTGTTTAAAGGCTTATGTCTTAATTCATCAACAAATTAATTGCCTTGGTTTTTGACATGATTCTTAGCCTTTACAGTGCAGGCACCAAACAAACCCATCATTGAATTATTGTCATCTATGTTTAAATATTAGGCAGACACTTTTATCCAAAGCAAATAACATTGCATTTCAGATATATATATATTTTTTTATTTTTTATCAATTCATGCATTCACCAGCAGTTTCCTGCTCCAATATAGTGCAACTTAGAAGAGGTGCAGTCACACTAGTCTTTGTAACCTTCTGAACCAATCTATGATGATCTCTGAATCAATCAACAGAAGATATTTGACCAACAGAACATCTAAATATCACAGACTGAACACAAACTTGCTGCATATTCTGCAGTGTTGTGGGGTCAGAAGTAATTTCGCATACACAAAGCCTAGTGTGACCTCACCTAGAGATAAACTTCACCTGGGGTAAAACTAGTTGCTTAAGCAAATACAGTTCAAAAGTGTGGGGTCAGTAAGATTTTTATTATTATTATTATTTCACCAAGGATGCATTAAATTGAACATAAGTGGCAATACAGACATTTATAACAGAAGATTTAGAAAAATGAAAGAATCTTAAAAACCATGCATCACCATTTCCACAAATGCAAGCAGCATAATTGTTTTCAACATCAATATTAATAAGAAATGTTTCTTGAGCACCAAATCAGCATATTAACATGTTTTCAAAAGAATCATATGACACTAAAGACTGATGCTGAAAATTCAGCTGTCATCAGAGGAATAAATTACATTTTTAAATATTTTAAAATAGAAAACAATATTTCGCAATATTACTGTTTTTACTGTATTTTTGATCAAATAAATGCAGACTTGGTGGGCATAAGAGACTATTTTTTAAAATGTAAAAAAAAAAAAAAAAAAAGAGTGTTGTCAAACGATTAATCGCATCCAAAATAAAGGTTTTGTTTACATAATATATGGGTGTGTACTGTGTGTATTTATAATGTATATATAAATACAAACACATGCATGTATATATTTAAGAAGAATGTTATGTTTCTATATTAAATATATGTATATATAATATAATAATACAAATATATAAATGTATACACATGTAAACATTTTCAAAATATATACTGAATGCGTGTGTATTTATATATACATAAACAGTACACATACATATATTATGTAAACAAAAACTTTTATTTTGGATGTGATTAATCGCGATTAATTGTTTGACAGCACTAAAAAAAAAAAAAATCTTACTGACCACAAACGTTTGAATGGTAGTGTAAGTGCATGTCATTTACTTTTCAATTAGACACACTGAATGTAGTATTTATAGCAGAAATTGGGGGGGGGGGGGGGGGGGGGGAAAAGACAAGAA
>NW_015505328.1:2509492-2517252 GCF_001515645.1 Sinocyclocheilus grahami
ACGTAGAATTGATTTTATAAAAGAAAAAGGGGGGGGGGGGGGGGGGACTGGACATAACTAGAAAATCTAAATTAGAAATTGGTAATTTAAGATACCCTATGGATATAATGAAGCTTCATGCAGTGATTATTAGGCGGCCTTAAACTGTGCAATTTAAAACTCAGCACGAGACAGACCGTGTTAATCACAGAGGAGCGAGATGGGGGCCCGAAACGAAAAAGACAGTGACATAACACAGGCCAAAGTTATACATGCATAGGTGTGTAAAAGTGCTAAAATACATTTTTAGCGGATATATATATATATTTAAAAAAAGGAAGATGCAGCAGTGGTTCAAGTAAAAGGATGCAAGTGAGGGGCAGTCGCCTGAACACACACCTTAGCGTGGCCAACATCCCCTGGCTAACACACATGATGAAAGACAGTTTAAAGGGGTTAAATATCATGACTGATGAGCAAAGTGCACATGAATGTAGTTGCTCACTCATTCATACCAAAGTACAGAAGAAAAAAAGGGTCAAAAAAATACACCCATACATGTTAACATGGTCACAGTAAGAAAATCAGGGCACAAAATGATGACTGGGAGAGGTCACTGTGGCCAATGAGGTACTTTACCTTTAATTCACTCCCATAAAATCAAGCTGCATTACGGGTTCAAAAACAAATGAAGATGCAAAAGCATAATATGAAAGGACACAAGAGAGTGGGCCATAAAACCACTGCACTTGCTGTTGGTTTTAGAGCTTGTAAGGTGAATGTTAAATCTGTAGAAACCCTTAGTAGGCATGTTAACAAATGTAGTTACTGCCAAACACTTTTTTTCATTCTTTCACTATTTAAAATTTTAAATGGATAGTTCATTCAAAAATTAACATTTTGTTATCATTTACTCATGTCATTTTAAACCTGTATGACTTTCTTCTGTCGGATATTTTGAAGAGTGTTCAACTGTTTTTGTCCATATAATGAAAGTCAGTGGGGTCCAAAACAACAATGAACCCCTCTGACCTTCATTATATGGACAAAAAACACTTCAGACATTCTAAAGTATCTTCTTTTGTGTTCCACAGAAAAAAGCGAGTCATACCGGTTTGGAAAAGCATGAGGGTGAGTAAGTACAGACAATTTTTATCCTTTTAAGGAGGTTGTGTAAGCTAATTTGCTCCGTTGAGTTTTGTGCTAGATTACTGGGTTATTACTCAGTAATCTGATGCACTGTGAACAATGAGGGTGACAGCATGTCAGCTTGAATGATTAGTGGGGGGGGTTTTAGCTGCACATGCAGAGGAGATTATCAAATACATTCATTTTACCGTCGCTGATGTCAAAGATCTGGGATGGGAGGATAAAGGTGCAGGAGAGGAGGGTGATGAGGACAAAATAAGGACGAACATAAAGGGAGAACAAACCTCAGTGGCCTCACATGTGTACAACATGAACAAGACAAGATTTGAAGTGTTTTGAAGATAATAATCACACAGACCTGCTCCATCATTTGCAACATCAAGCCTCTATCATCTACTGTGCCAACACAACTATTTCTGAGGGCTGCAAATTATTAATTTTGAAGACATGACCAAAAAAAAAACACTCCAAGGCCCACAGAAACAGGGTGTTTTCATATGCTGACATGGTCTACTGCTTTTATGAAATCGATATTGAAAAATGATGGAGAGCCTCAAAAACATGCCAGAGTCCAATTTGTATAATATATTAAAGTGAATTTCATCAGATTCAATAGTTGTAAAGGTCATTTTACACAGTATGTGATCAGACTGAGATCTTGTCACCACTAAGGCAGTGTTAAATGTTGTATGCCAGTGTAATGCTACTGCTTCAGCTCAATGCTAATGTTCTTGAATTAGGTGATAACTGCGAATACCATATTCTGAGTTCCAGTGAGAGAAAAATAAAATTAACTAAATAAAAATGGCATTTTCTTCTCCATGTAATATTTTATATTCTTCTAGATTTTGGTAAATTACTGGTGAAAAAGTTATAACGCATCGTGGTACTCTTGTGAATGGCAGCCGAGACTGACATGGAAGAGAAGAAATTGTTGAATAAAGTTTTTTATTTGCGCACAAAAAGTATTCTCGTAGTTTCATGACATTACGGTTAAACCACTGATGTCACATGAACAATATTAATGATGTCTTTACTACCTTTCTGGGCCTTGAATGTGGTAGTTAATGTGTTGCTTTCTATGGAGGGTCAGAAAGCTCTTGGATGTAATCAAACATTTCTTAATTGAATTGTGTTCCGCAGATGAACGAAGGTCTTGCGGGTTTGGAACGACATGAGGGTGAATAATTGATGACAGAATTTTCATTTTTGGGCGAACAATCCCTTTAAATTTCTTTTAAAAACATTTTCAAAAATCTTTCAGACCCAACTTTTAAGGTAGGGTAAATCCCTTCTTACTGGTCAATGATGTTGTGAAAATACAAAATTGTTTACTCCTGCGTGGTGGTACTGAACATCTGCTGCCTCATACCATTTTGAGGTTTTATATAAATGTTCTGTTTTTGAAATACAAAACTCAAGCTCTCCAAGTCAAAACACTTCAAATTCACTATGATAGTGGACACAGATAAGAATGGAGGAGTGATATTGTCACAGAGGATCCCTCACCTGACTTGCGGACTGTTCCTGGTGTGTTGCTCCCTCCTCCTGTAGGTTGGCCGCCCGGGCCGGGTGAGCCTGCTTTCTTAGTCAACAGACTGTTGAAGAAGTTAGCCAGCACACCCTCACTCGTCTGACCTCCTGCCACAAGAAATGACAATAATTAGCACAACCATGCAAGCTGAAACTCTAGCAGATACTAGCCTAAACTAGATTCAGGTTGCTACAAAACAGAAACATCGACCGAGCCCTAAGCTGGAATTAAAAACGTGTGTAAAGGAAAAAGTCGAAATGAAAGTCTGAAAGAAGTTCAGCAAAGAAACAAGCTTTAATCCCAACAAGCTCTCCTAAACTCCTCCAAACATGACAGCAATTTTCCTATGATTTGAACCTAAAAGAGTAAAGTCCTTCTTATCTGCATCCTGAAACAATCTCTGGAGACACTAAAAGTGTATTCACGATCACTGCTGCCCAAAACAAACAAGATTTTCACCCATAAGTCTAGACACAAGCTTTGAGGATGGTATATCATGTTGAAAGTCACATTCTTCCCAAGAAGACAGGGTGGTGAAAATCATGAAACCAGATCCAGAGACTGGATGAATAAATTCCCAAGAACTAGAAAGGTGTGACTCCAAAAGCTGTTGCTCCCAATAGTTGGAAAAATGCAGCCAAGGAGAGAAACTACAGGACGGAATGCAGAGACCGAGAAAGATGGAGAGGAACTGGAGGCATGCATCCTAAATATGGCACACTCTTACACACCTTTCATGTTGGGATCAATCTTCTTGGTACCTGATTGCATGGGCATGACGTTTGCCACGTTAGCCGCCGCCGAACGGTTGGTCGTCCTTGGTGAGCCGGTGGGAGCTCTGTTTGTTGGGTCCTGTTACAGACACATAAAGATATGTTTTAGGATTATAAAATGTAATAAAATAACAAACAAAAAAATAAATAGTATGAGAGGACGAGTAAAAAAAAGACCAAATCTGAATGTTAAAAATTAAAACAAATAAATCGGCTTGGGTAAAAGTGTCTGTTAAATGAACACATGTAAATGCAAATGTCTTGTAGCAGGAAAAGTCTTTATCCAAAACATGATTCAACCGAGTAATGCTGTGGGCTGAAATGTAAATGGAGGGCATGTAAAACACTCACCACTGGTCTTCCTGCAGTGACTGGAGGCTGTTTAGATAACAGAGACTGAGAGCAGGGCAAAAACAGAACAGAAATAATTCAGCGATTATTTCTCAAATATTCTGGCAATGATTGGTTTATCAAACAAGTTTCATGGATTATTAAAAACCCTCTCAGGGTACTAGACTTACAAATACAGGGCTTGACAGCGAGAGCATGTCAGTCACATTTGAGACTAAAAATATTTGTGCGCAAACTATAAAATATATTTAAAAGGAGCAAATTTAAGGCATCTTAAATTGTATAACAAACATCTTAATTTAAAAGGTCTTACATTTGGGCAAAGAAAAGCAGGAAAAAGGAAACAACCTGTTATTATTAAACTTCAAAAGGCTACGATTTTATTAAATAAATATGTGTGCTGCACATTTCGATGGTGCACATGGTCACACATTCTAAAAGCTCGCCGTTTCAGAGCAGTTTGCAATAAATTAAAACTGCACATTTATGCCGAGCCAATGAAGCTTATGATCAATTTTATATTTCAATTAGAAAAATCTATAAATAGCTAATAAATGTTTACCAAATCAGCATATTATAATGATTTCTGAAGGATCATGTGACACTCAAGCCTAATAATGAGTAATGGTTGCTGAAAAAAAATCAAGAAATTATCCTTTTTGTTGATTATGTTATACAATATTATGCAATTACCTGCAACTTTAGTAGAAATACTTGGTCATCTTCAGCTTGAACTTCCTTCTCATGTACAAACTGGAAAGATGTATCACAAATGAGCAATCACTAGATTATAGATAACTGTATATTGTTTGTTTGTTTGTGTTTAACGCCATTCCAGCTTCTGTGGCTATTTTCATGGCAAGAAATATTATGGCCGAATTCAGCTAACTTGTATATCCAGTGGCAAAGATCGAATCAAGCGTGAACTCTTACCTTTCTAATTGGAGGTTTCACTATTACATCTTCAAAATTGTCCTCTGCTTTTACTGTCTGGAAATTTTCATGCAGGATGGCGATCTTTTTTTCATTGTCCCATCCTGATGGACTGAAAATGAAACACAGATTATATGAACACATGTACCATTAAAGAAACATTTGATGCAATAAACCCATTTTTACTACATTACCCATTTGTATTTAATTAGCTTGTAATAAAAGTTGCATTTATTTCACATTACAAAGATTACGAACAATATGCAATTGATTTTCATTTTATGTTTTGATTTTCATTTCAGACTCCTTATGTGAGTCACTTACATAAACACAGAGTCTTTCTCCACCACCTGAGCTGGGATGTTGAAGGGAAAGCCATATAACCTGTGAACAAGGTATTTATATAACAAGTCTAGATTTTTGTTCTCCTTCATGGATGTGTAAAGTAGCGCTGCTCCATCTGAAAGGTCACTTGTGAAGGAAAAGAACAAGGTGAGGTTACATTTAAGCATGGAACATGCGAGCTCTTCACTTCGGCGATTTTTGGAAAGCAGCCATTATGATGGGTCAGCAGATAATATTCCCACATTCCACTGTTGAGCAAACAAGATTCAATACATCTACCTGTGTAGCCTGTATTCAGATGCACAAAAAATTACTCTTGACATTTAAAGATAAAACTGAACATGAAATTAACCTGGTGTCCAGATGACTAAAATGTGCAGGGTGAACTATATTCATCATTACAGCTTTGGTTCAGACATGCTGATGTGTAAGGATACACTGCAAGCAGAAACGTCGAATGTGAGACTGGATGAAGTCTAAGTGCTCGTCTTTATAATCGTGCTCCTTCTCCAAAGTGCTGATCGCATCACACTACACAGAGAGAGAATTAAGAAAGGGAGACTCCATTAACGTACTACTACATCCTTGCTTTGTAACTTGATATATTTGGGCCTTTTAGTGAAAGCAAAAGCAGAACCGACTTGGTAAACAATGACCAGAAATGGCAAGTTTATCATATTCATTGAAATATGTGGGATCCAACAGTCTGAGACGATTCAAAATCAAGTTTACATCTAGAAATAAACTGCTTTGAAAATCTGGAAATTTAAAACAAAAATTAAGTATAGAAAATATATATTCAAACCCACCAGTCAAATTTGTGGCATGTGAACTGCATTGTACAAAAGATGTTAAAAGATGGTGATCAGATGTTAACGTTTGACTTAAACTGTTATGCTAATATAAATACAGAACCGTTCAAAATGTTGGAGTCAGTAAGTTTTTTTCCCCTACAAAATTAATACTTTTTTTCAGCAAGCAAGCATTAAATTGGTTTGAATTTTATTTTCCACAAACATTAAGCAGCACTACTATTTATAACATCGATTAAAAAAAAATTATTAGAATTAGAATGACTTCTGACATTTACATTTTAAAATATATCGAAATATAAAACTGCTTAAAACTGTAATAATTTTTCACTATATTAAAGTAGGTAATATTTTACTGTATTTTTAGTCAAATAAATGCAGCCTTCATGAGTATATATGACTTCGTTCAAAACATTTTTTAAAAATCATACTGACCCCAAACTGTTGAACGGTAGTGTGTAAATGCATGCTCCATTGTAGCTGCTCTTTTAAATACAAGTCCCACGAAGTTCGAGCAGGTGTACCTTAGTGCAGACCACCACTATAGGCAGGCCCAGGTTGTGTGTGAGTGTATTGTCTCCCAGCGGCAGCAGGACGCTCTCTTCCTCGGACTCAGGATTCCTTCTCTGGGGCACAGCTTCCAGGTCACTTCCTGGTTCCACGTATTCCTGAAACTGCTTCACCACTGCATACAAACACAGTTACATTCAGAGATATTTACTGTACTAACTGCAAACTCATTCATGCAAGTATAAGAACTGTCATGCATAGCAATATAAAGGACCATCGCAGATCAAAATGCATCACCACACTAGATCATTCCTACAGGGTACTTAGCATGCGAACACGCTCACAATCTAAACACACAGACACACACACAAAGACGCTACTCACATCTGTGCTCCAGCTCTCTCATGGTTTCAGGGGGAACTCTGAGCTTGTCCACAAAATCCCTCACAACGCTGCCCCATTTCTGCAGCGAATCGAGGGCCAGCCAGGGCCGGGACAGATCAACCACAAATAGAACCAGCGAGTCCTCAAGGTTCTCTGTTGATACTGCGAATTTCTGCAGGCCTTTGTGGTACAGGTCCCCATCCAGCACCCATGCATTACACCGTGCATGATCTGACAAAAAGAGTTTGATTAGATTTAGCATGTCTGTATTGAGTTACCTACTGTTGGTCATTAGGCTGCCTCTATACTAAGTATGACAAACGTCACTGATAATTACGCTTGACTGCTTGGGTTGGCAAAACTAATACTTTGAAAACAGTAACCGTATTTATGCTTCAAGTTGACTTAAACAAACATGCTTAATGATGCATTAAAAGTAATAAATTGCAAATTACACTAAATAATCTCAGTGCGCAGTTATGGCATCTTTTCTTATTTACATCCTACACTTTTCCATTTAAATAAAGGACATGACCAATCTACTAAAACATTGCTTCAAAATACTGCAGTTTTAAAAAACGTTCAACGTATTGATTGATTATAGTATATCACAACCACACTGTAAAAAAAAAAATCTGTGACATTTACGTAAAATACCAGCAGCTGTGGTTGCCAGAATTTCACCATAAAAAATATGGTAGCAACATTTTAGGTTTTACAGACTTAACTTAAATTCACAATAAAATACCGTATTTCATTAACTGATGTAATGTTAATAAACCAACATATTGAAGTACTAATATCTGTTTTGAACCATTGTAATGTACTGATAACCACCAAAAACAGGTGATGAGAATGTCACATGATGAACCAAAGCTCATCACAAACAGCTTTTCTACGAGCTGAGGAGGGCAATACTTATATATAGAAGGTGCACAGTGTCATTCACACAAACACTAAACCCCATCATGGTGACACACATGATACTGA
>NW_015505328.1:2519010-2561947 GCF_001515645.1 Sinocyclocheilus grahami
CTGAATATAAGACGACCGCGTTTTTTCAGATGGATTTCCAAGAAGAAAACATCGTCTTATATTCGGGTCAATACGGTAATTTAACATTAGATGTAAGATTAAACCCTAGTGTACACAACTGATAAGAAAAAACTAAGAAGAAACATAGCTATTTCAACAAAAAACCATCAACTATGAAGCGTCATGCGGGGAATTCTGGGAGTGTCAATTTACGTTTTTTCACTGTGAATTATACAACTTTTTCTTTCACTTTCAAAAACCTTATTTTTAACAGTATTTTACTGTAAAATCACATTAAATGTAATTACATTTATTCACCATATGTAGTATGGAAACTTACTGGTAACCAGTTAACAAGTTTTTACTGTAGCATTTTTAGTCTTTTACTGTTAAAATCACAATCATTTTTTACAGTGCAGATTCTCTAATTCAGTGTCATTTAAGGTTATACATTTAAAACTGGTTTATGTATTGCCAGTATCAAACTCTAGACAATGATTTAATATTTACCATCGATATCATCATCGTGAACATTGAAATACAGGTACTCTAAGCCTCGGCCCTTCATGTACTCTTCTACACCTTGTAGTTTGGCCACCAAGGTGGTCTTACCAGACCCCACCTCACCTGTAAAACAAGTCAGATTAACACACTGACAAATCATTTTTAAAAACCTAAGAGATTTAGATATATGGATCCTGAAAACAACATATATAATGCATATTTAATTATGATTATATGATTATTTTTTATTAGTTTGAATGTGATTGTAAATAAAAATAAACACATAGTATATAATCATGCTGCATTTCTCTGTTCCGTTTTTATGCAAATTCTTCGTACAATTAATAAAATAGGCGAACTGAGAATTGTTGGCAGTGTTTTTAAAGCATATACATTAGTGAAAGCATATAAATAATCTCCAAAAAATATAAATAGTCTACCAAAAATTTTGGTTTTGTATAAAAGACACATTGATGAGCAATATAAAGCTGGAAGAGAAACATAGATCTCTGGATTTCTAATGATTTAAGAATTTATGGAATTAATGTGAATTCATATATTTGACAAAGACAACACAGTGTGATATATTTTATAGTAATAAAAACGAGATGTCTGCACACTGAAATTACAGCTCCAGAATGTTTATTAATAAAACAATATAATCTTAATATGCTAAGGAAAAATACATGGGCAAAACAGTAAAAAAACAGCCATGAAAATAATAATACATTATATTAATAAAGTATTTTTAAAAATATATTCTTTCAGTTTGCATGGCCATTTATCATGTCTGACGCCCTATGAGTAAAGCGCACCCATTGAGGCAGCAAACATGAGCCAATCACTGGCTGCGTCTCAAAAACTAGTGAGCTGCCTACATAGATAGCATTTGTAGTCATCATAGACGGCTAGACAGCACTTTCTAGGCATCACTGGCACATATACAGCCTTTTCAGAATGTAAAATAGTTCAAATGCAGCATTTTGTTCCTCGGAACACGCCTATGATGCTGTCTAAGTAGGCGGTACGGTAGACTTTAGGACACGGCCCCTGTCTGAGAGTGCGGATTATCTCTATTCACCAAACCCGACAGTCTGTACCATATGCAAATCGTTAAGGCGAAATAAATGGCCAATTATAAAAACACCGAGTAAAATTCACGAGACTGGCACAAATGTGTTTTGCGCGCGCGGTGTCTGACGGCGACGACTGGAGACAATGACGTGCGCCAATAACAATAACAGCACACTTACAATCACACCAGTGCACATATAGAGCACGTTCAAACCCTTACATTCAGTCAGCATTGTATCTTATTTATTAATAATGAAAAATCGGATGCAGATCAATAGGCTGAAACAGAGCAGACATGAAACAGCAATTTTTGTGACAGGAAAAAAAAAAACACCCACCCATAACCACCACATTCTTTCCTGACGGCAATTTTGATCGGGAGCGCGTCGACACCTCACTCAATATCGATGACCTGAACGCAGAGGAACACAGGGTGGCATTAGCTGTTAAATCACAACGCTTTATTAAGCATGCATCACTGCGGTCATTGATTCAGGCTGGCCTGTGTGTACCTGCCCGGCTGGGGCAATTTGCAAGTTAGCGGCTAACAACTGTCACATGCGGCTCTGAGCCACCTAAAGCCGCGTTCTGCACATACAGCCGAGGTTGAACAGGGGATAAAAGAACGGGCTAGGCCTACCATAAATTCTGCCCGTCATCCTCCTCGAGGTTTTGGCTTTCGGAAGTGCTGTTATTTACATTTGTGCTAACCGATAGGAGTGTATTTCTGCCCGACGTCGCCATCTTCGCAGGCTTGAGTGACACCCCTGAATGAGCCCCGGATGTGTCGCACAGAGCCGAGCGTTGCTTTTCTGCTGGGCGTGGACCGCTGCGAGCCGCAATCACTGCCGAAGCTCAGGTTAATAGAATAGAATCGTGACAATTCTATTTATTAGCATCCATGGTTCCATTAGTACATCCATGAACACTTTATATTGCACAAAATGTATTTATAGAGTAAAAATATTCTTTAGATTATTAAAATGTTCTGCACACTGAGAACATTTTTAGTTTTTTTCATTGAAAATGATTTGAAGAACCCAAAATTATTCTGGCATCACTGCATTAGAACCTTTATTTTTGTAGAACAGAACAGAACAGAATAGATTTATTGATTAGAATAGAGCAGAATAGAAAACAGTTAAATATAAAAAGGTTATAATAAAATAGAATAGAATTATAAGCCTCTCAGTTCCATTTCGGATAATCCATTCAATGAATATGAGCAAACTCTGAACAAAACCACTGTATTAATTTGATAGACAGAGAAGTGTTTTGTGCAAGGATCCCCAGGGAAGTGTGAGGACATTAGAAATGTAAAATCATCACAGAAGAAAACCGAATAGAATAGAATTAAAACTCTGTTGAAAAAGAAATGTTTCATGTACCCTCAAGCTGAAGATGCTTGTAATATAAGTTGTTTTACATGGAGTCACCTCATGAGGGCAGACATGTTGAGATCACTTGACACATTTTATCTAGGTAATAGTACGTGTTATTGAGTGCTCACGGAATAAATTAATAATGGCTGACTGAGAAATCGATTATTTCTACAGTTGCATCTGCACTGAATACTTCTGCAAACTTTTGCAAGACTGCCAGACTAGGCTGCAAAATAAAAAAAAGTGCACATTTAATTATACTGGATCATTCTTAAGTTCCACTGAAATCATCATGGGCCCCAGGAATCATTTCAACCCTTTACCCCACTAGCTAATGCCATGCTTGCATCCACCAAGTCACTGCTCACCAGGGGTCTCATTTATAAAACTCTCCGTAGATTTCATCCTAAAAGTGTACGTACGCACAAAAGTTTTCAGATATATAAAACCATGCACACGCCAGAACCTGCGCAAAAATCCCTTTATAAATCCCAGTCAGGGTAAGATTGTGCGTACGTGCATCTCCACCCCGACTCCTCATATGGAGCTTACAACGCCTAGTTTTGCTATGCATAACCTCATCTGCATATCATTTCCATGCACATTCCATCCACGTGACACCATGTTTAACACCGTCAAAGGTACAAGACATTAAGGGAATATGAGATACGGACTATAAATGCCATTTGTGCCATACACAATTTGTATTGCTAAAAATAATCCAGTATCCTTGTTATGTTTTAGAAGAAATATATCAAAATATCCATAAAAACAAAACTGTTTAAAATAGTTCTCAGATAAATATTTTAGAATAGAGTTGAGCTCATTCTTTTCCACTGACCAAATAGTATTTAAAGTGTGTGTGTGTGTGTGTGTGTGTGTGTGTGTGTGTGTGTGTCAGTGGTAGAGCGTTGCGCTCTACCACTGACAATAAGTTATTATTATTTAAATACAATTGTCTGACTCGCGCGTCATTAGAGCGTTGCGCTAGCAGCGCAAAATGTAGTGGGTTCAATTCCCAGGATACACACATACTGGTAAAAGATGTATAACCTGAGTGCACTGTGTCGCTTTGGATAAAAGCGTCTGCTAAATGCATAAGTTATTATTATTTAAATACAATTGTCTGACTCGCGCGTCATTGACAAAGTACTTTAAAAAGGAAATGTGCAAATCTTACCGTTTTCTTCAAGTTGTATCCTTCAAATACAGTGGTATTTTTCATAATGTTGTGGAGATGCCTTCACACGACATCAACACGTGCAGCTGCGGTTGTACAGTAAGCTATTATCACTGGACCTAATCAAACCGGACAATGGACCGTTCGACCACCAAATCCAGCAGTGTTTGCCATACTATCGAAGTAAGTGTGCATAATTGATCATTGTTCTCACTAAAAATATTTTCTCATAACATGTGATCTGCAGTTTAATTTCGAGATGAATTATTGTAAGCATAGCACTCCTCGCTGTCATTAAAACAACAGGAAAAGTGATCAAGCGCATCCACTAGGCTATGTCTAAATTCATATCATTTTGGTTTAATGACATTATGTAATTTCAGTTATGTAATTTCTCCATTAATGAGAGTGGAATATTTAATGTAAATGTGTATATCGACATGAAAACAGAGTTTAAAATCATTGTTTACTTCATTACTTTTCTCTCTCCGGGGGAAAAAAAGTCCGTACGCATGGGTCAGAGTTTGCGTGCAGGTGCGCAAATTTTCCCGTCAAGTTTGTTTTTATAAATCCCATGTTTTGCGTAGGAAGTGGCGTACGCCTCCTTCAGGGCAGGTTTTGTGCGTATATGCAACGGTTATAAATGAGGCCCCAGATCTCACATCAATTGTAATTTACCGAATCAACCGCCAGAGTGCAGGGTTACACAGTGTTCGCACCCTGTCCTTCCTCTCCAGCTCTCATAGCAGAGGATTCAACAGTGAAGTTAAGCGGAGTGCGCACGCCTGCCCTGCTCTTATGTTGAGAGAGGAGACTGCGGGTCGGACTATCCATCACCTTTAACGCTAAGCCCGATGGAGCTGCTTATATAGACAATTTGGACATGGAATCGGATGGAAAATGAGTCCAGTGCATAAACTGCACTCAGCACGATCTTAACACGGAGGAACTTTTTTTCTGGCGTCGCTTGGGGTTTGTTCTTGTACTTAAACAGTGGGTAAGCTTTATCCCTTTAATAGCAAAATATTATAACTAGCTGAATTTGATGTTTTACGCACTGATGGAATAACAATTTGACCTCACAGTTCAGTGCATACGAGGCCAAATAAGTACATTTATGGATACATTTGACATTTTATGTCTACGGAAGATAAATTACTCTGTCAGCAGTGTTAAAAAAAAAAAAAAGATTTCGGACTTGTATTGTTTGAATCCCATTATGGTACCGCTGATTGTGCGCATAGTAAATGTTACTCTAATGTTATCTGTAGCCTACTCCACAATCGATTACAAGATCGTAAGTGGTTAATCTAATATTTATATTGGTGTGGGTTATTAAAATAAAAATGTCAAAAATGCGTTCCGTACAAACATCTGAATGACTTATCTGTGATTGACTTCAGTTTCTACATTAAAGCCATTCTGATATTTTATCTGAAGCTAAAAAGTGTCAAAAACAAACCAAACAAACAAACGAGAGAAACCGCACTGAAAGACAGAAATTGATGGCAAGTATAGTTTACAGTAATGTAGCCTGCATTAAAGCGAGTATATTATGTTTTAAAATATCATTAAGATATTCAAAACTTTGGTTTGGCAAATCAAAGTCAGTGTGGTGCAACCAATGTCCAGGAAACCATTTTGTTATCATGTGAAATCACTATGCTTAAATTAGGTGTATGTATGAGAGCAATAAGAAACCCTAAGGAAACATCCTGAATATTCATGACCCCCCCATTAAATAATATAAAATACAATAAATAAATAAATAATAAATTACTAGATGTATAAAATGATCTCTTTATCATCTTGAACCTTTTGTCTATTTTTTTTCTTTCACACATTGAACACTTTGTTTACTAGGTAGTCAGAAGTTTTGGTCAGCCTTTGGTCAATAGACTATCGATTCACTGCTTTTGATGATTATTGATGATTCCTTCATTGGGCTCATTTAGCTATGGTAGCCTACACTCTAAAAAATGCTGGGTTATATTTAACCCAGCATTTTTTAGAGTGTAGAATACATTTTCTGTGAAGAGGTGACAGTTTGTAAAGGTTTTGATGTAATATATATTTATTTACATAATATAGGTAGATCTGCATTTGTTTTCCATGTACCTATACCTTAAATTAACATCATGAAAACTAGGCCATTGGTCCACATGAGGCTGTCCAGCAGCACACTGCACATGAGCACTTGATTATTCATAATATTGCAGAAAACTCCATGGTTTCCCGGATTGTTTCAGGACATGCAATGCAAATACATGGGAACACAACAGTACATGTACAGTACGTGAACACCTGCTATTCACATGCAGTCACCTCAGTTAATCTGGCCAGGTGCATTAAAATGCTGCACCAAAGTGTGACGCTTAGGATTGCTTACTGTAAGAACTCCTAGGGGTTGCAAGCAATAGTTTTGTCCATCTTGCAGGGCTAGAAGGCTCTGAAGGGTTTCAGCCGGCAGTAACTGCACGTCAGCCTCTTTTGTTCTAAATAAATAACAATAATGATAACAAAAATGTGGCACTCAAAGGAAGCAAAGGGCATGAATAATTAAGTAACACACAGAGATGCACGTTCTCTGTGGTATGGTCTCAGAGTATTGGGGTCAGCGCTTCTCTCCCACGGGGACGACGCTGAGCTCATTCCACATGGTGCCTGACTGAAGAGCAATTTCATTATAAAGCAATGTTATCGGTGTCTCTGTCTTAACAAACAGAGTTTCTGTTTTAATCAACACACTTATCGTGCTCGAACTCAAAGGTGTAACATAATTCATTCAAATTATTTCAAGGACTGCCATCCTCTAGAGCTGTGATGGGAAAACTTTCCTGCAGAGATTTGATCCAACCCTGACATGACTCACCTGCCTGTAGCCTTCTAGTAGTTTTGAAGACAATGATTAGCTGGTTCAGGTGTGTTTGATTAGGGTTGGAGCTAACCTCTGAAGGAAAGTGGCCTGGAAGGGCCAAGTTTGCCCACCCCTGCTCTAGAGACTACAGTGTAAAAATGTTTTGTCAGCTAACCTATAAAATGTGCTTCATCTGAACATAACTGGTGAAGTTCAAACATGTTATTTAATATAACTGAATCAACCATGAGACTGCACAAGTGAAAGCATTTTTTTAAGGGTCAGATGAGGTAGAAACCTCTTCTTAAGGTAACCGTCGAGTGAACAAACAAAAAGTGGGCAGTTTTGTTTGAATGGAGATGGTGTACTGATAAAAAAGCACGCTCTTGCTCTCAGCCTTTAAGTTTTTGTGATGCCATATTCAAATAAACATATATATATAGTAAAATAATAATATTAAAAACGATATTTAAAATAATTAGATATTAAAATAACATTTAATGCAATTCATGTTTGGTGATTGTGCATGCATGTTTAGGCACTGCATCTCACTTTTTTGGACTGATTGCAAGTTTAGCAAGTATGTTCGCTGCAATGTAGAACTTCAGAACATTGTTATAATACATTTTGTCTTTGAAAAGTGATCAAAGTTAGGATTTTGTTAAATTAGGTCTGTGTTATTGCTGGAAAAGCTTGTCGTTAATGCTGCATTTAGATTTTTTGTGGAAACCATCATGCATTATTTTTCATGATTCTTTGATGAATAGATTTTTAATAGATATAAATATAAATACAGTAAAAATTTTGCATTGGTGAATTGGTGCTCAGGAAACATTTTTTTTGTTGCGCTGCTGATTTTGGTGGAAACCATGATATATTATTTTTTTATGAATAGAATGTTCAAAACTTCATTTTTTGTAATTGATTTTTTTGCAATGTAAAAGTTCCTACTGTCACTTTTGATCAATGTAATTGCATCCTTGCTAATTAGAAGTATTAGTTTCTTTAAAACAATATCCTTCTGACCCTTTTTGAACTTTTGAATGGTAGTGTATCTCATATATGTTCTATGTCATGCTTTAACCTTTTAACTAAACATTAATTTTTTTCACAGCTTGAACGTGGGAACTCAAAATGAGTAACATCTACGAGTCTGCTGCCACCACGCTGGGCCTCTTCAACAGCCCATGTCTGACAAAAGTGGAGCTCCGTGTGGCCTGTAAAGGAATATCTGACAGAGATGCTCTGTCCAAGCCTGACCCCTGTGTTGTCCTCAAGATGCAGTCCCATGGACAGTGGTTTGAGGTGTGTTTATGTTCAGGTTTTGTTTTCTCTAGCACAAACAGAATGATGGTTTTCATGAAGGAACATCTTATTTTCACCTATGCAAAAACAGAATCTATCATGTGTACTTTATATAACAGTTTACAATGGATGCTTTCATACATCATTTCAAAGAAACAACTGTTTATGTGTCATACCCTAGATATCTCCTCCGATCACAAACTCCCTTTCCTCACTTTGAAATTGCTACGCATGTAGTGATTTCTTTTTAGTAAACTTCTGGTGTTATTGTAAGGTTCCAAGCATACTGTACTTCAATAATAATCCTTTTACAAACGCTAATCTGGACTGAACAGAAGCTACTTATTTAGTGCATGAGAACTGGCTCTCTTTATTGAACTGTGTGTTTTTATGCTTGTGTGTATGTCTGTTAACAGCTGATTAGTGTTCTGAGACTGTAGTCTATGCTGTGATGTGAAAGCAATATAAAACAGCGCCGTTAGATCACAGGAAGCGCTCTGTCACGCTGTCTTGTGCCTCGCTAATAAAACCAAAGACGAGGACGTGCAGTGCTACAAAAATTCAAGTGAAGTGGCCTGTTCAGTTTTGCTAGGTATCTGTGAAAGGTTTCGGTTGCAGCACAAAACGGGTGTTTCTGGCATACCGGGGTTTTGCTTGGCATGGTTAAGGGTACGATTCATAATTAATAAGGCAGTGCCATTTGAACTCCAGCTGTGAGCACTGAAGTTAAAAACAAAGTGATGTGTTTGAAACCGTATAAGTGGGTAGAAGGCCAGCAGACTGGAAAATCTCACAAAACCTGTCAAGAAAATGTCCTGCTCATATTTAACTTAAATAGGCAGTTATGTTTATATATATATATATATATATATATATATATATATATATATATATATATATATATATATTAGAAGACTTTTAGGTTTTTAGCAGGTTTTTAGAACCGTAAAGATGGCTTGCATTTCTCAAGACAACTAAGTGCATTCTTGCTACATTTTTCTCCACTATTGTAAAGCAACCAAAAGTCTCATTTTCATATTTTTGTTACTGTCGTATGTCAAAAACAATATTTGAAGGGATGCTTCACTCAAAAAAATGACAAATATGTCATAATTTCTGTCATGTTGTTCCAAACCTGAATGAATTACTTCCTTCTGTGAACCATAAAAGAAGATTTTTTGAGAAATATTGCATTTTTTGTAAGTACAATGGAAGTCAACGGTAACCAAAATGTTATGCTACAAACATTATTCAAAACTATCCCTTGAAACTGATATGCTACAATTTTATCATTTTACCAAATTTGATTATTTTACTGATACTATTAGATTTTAATTTATGCTTATTTTATTTAAAAAAATGCTATTTTTACTGCTATACAATAAAAATTACTATATATTATGGGAGTAGTGCATTACTGTAATAATAATGAAATATAAATGTGCTTAATTATTCTGAAAATAATTTCACAGTGCAATAAAAAAACCTTAGGCTTAATGCCTTTATGCAAAATGTTGATTTTTTTAAATTCAAAATTATATATCACTTGTGAATATTTGTGAAGAAATCCTGAAATGTGTATTAAATCAAAACAGCAGCGCTGGAGTGTGACAGTTGCCGTGTTCTGATTGGTTCCAGGTGGACCGTACAGAGGTGATTCGCAGTAGCATCAGTCCGGTTTTCTCCAAAGTCTTCACCGTGGACTACTATTTTGAGGAAGTGCAGCGCCTCCGCTTTGAGCTGCATGACATCAGTAGCAACCATAATGGACTCAAAGAGGCTGATTTCGTGGGTGCCATGGAGTGCACACTTGGACAGGTGAATGCACACTTAACGGAAGCGCAGTAGGGAAGATGAAAGCTAGTGAATGGAGTGAGTGCATGAGAGAGAGGATGAGTACATGAGAGGGATTGTGTGGATTCAAAAGGGTAGCAGAGAGCTCACTGGAGCAGGAAGGTGGAGTAATCTGGTGGGCAGAGGGACTATTACTCCAAACTCTTTTTATCTAGTTTATAATAAAACAAGGCTACAACCAGCGGTATATAAAGGAACATAAGAGGGTAAAGAGGACTTGAGGAAAGGAGATTTCATGTGAGGGCGAGAACCTGAAGCATTTGGATGCTAATAACAGACACTTATTTTGTTTCAGGCTGTTAAACTGATAAGTAGTCAGTGGTAAGAACTAACTACAGCCAATAGAAGCTGTAGAACAATTTTCATAGTTAGCTTTCACCGCTTACATTTGGCAAGTAGTGTATATTATGTGGTTTGAAAGGTTTTGTGAGTTGAAAATGCTAGATAAGTATATTTTGGAAGGATTTTGTTTCCAGCATTTCTTTTACTCTTCTTTAATTGGTCAAAGTAGGAATTTAATGTTACCATTTAAAATATGTGGAGGTGTAAATAGCCTTGTTGGTGAATGTGGTTTACCTTCTACATTTAGCTTTGGCTTAGCTTATTAACTCACTTGAAATAATAGAAAAAAATATTTGATGCTGTAAAGGTGTCATATTTGATGCATGGTTTATGAGATATGTAGGTCTGTCTGTCAATTAAGTTATCAATCATTTGTGGAAAAACCTTCTGGCTCCTGGTGGATCATCCATGCTCTTCATGAAGTAGAAGAACTTTTAATATCACTTCTAATATGTCTGCTTCCTTGTGGCAATGCATATCTTGCTGCTGCCAACTGAATGTAATATATTAAGTTATTCATATATATGTAAAAATTTAAATATAAAAAATTATATACACTGAACAAAATTATAAATGCAACACTTTTGTTAACAATATTTGAGAAAAATAGGCCTTTTGTGTACATAGAGTCTTAGATCTTTGAGTTCAGCTCATGAAAAATGGGGGCAAAAACAAAAGTGTTGCGTTTATAATTTTGTTCAGTGTATCATTTATTTTAACTTTGTTGGCATTAAAACTTTAAAACAATTTTTGACGACCTCAAAGCATGAAAAGATTCCTTCATAAATAATTCTAAATAATACTAATTAAAAGCATTAATTTCATTGTGATGCATAAAATACCATAAGTCTGATGCCAAATATGTTTTTATTTTTAAAAGAGCACAAAGCAAAAAAATTATTTTGATTACACTGAAAGACAAAAATACTAGAAAAATGACAAATGTACTGGTAATTTAACATTGCATGTTACATTTATGGATATTCAAACACAACACAATGTGTAATTTAAAATGTAGATAAAACACCAAAGTCTATAAGGAGAAGTCTTTCATATTAAGGTTTGTTAGGGTTTGCAGTCTGTATACATGTATCTGTTTGCCTCATGTTCACTCCTCTTTTTTCATAGATTGTATCACAGAGAAAACTGTCCAAAGCTTTACTGAAGCAAGGAAACACAGCTGGCAAATCATCTATCACAGTAAGAACAGACGTCTCACCCCCAATTAATTCACACTGCAAATGTGTGCTCTTTTGTCCTAACCTGAGCGATGACTTCTTTGAAATCACAGGTCACAGCTGAAGAGCTGTCTGGGAATGATGATTACGTGGAGCTCGCCTTCAGTGCCAAGAAACTAGATGACAAGGTGTGACATCTCGATAATTCCTCAACAGGCACTTTGCAACAATATTGAGGCAAACAAAACCGTTGTCTTTATCTGATAACGGTACTGTTTAATGAGTAGCCAAAATTCAAATGGAGCAATGCATCATCTGCTATTTTATTAAAATATACTGCTATTTTTTATTTTTCATTACAAAACGAGGATAGCTTTGAGTCTAAATGCACAGTGGACTATTTAGAAACACAAGAAACGATGTGCATTCAGTTATAGTCTGTAAATGAGAGAAAGGCTGGACAGGCCATACATTACGCAATAAATGTGCTTGGGATTGATGTATGAATCAATCAAAAATTCATTAAAGCTCAAGTGTGTAATTTCTGCAATGCTAGTGCCACCAAATGCAATCGCAAAAATAATGATTTTGATTAGCAAAAGAGCTTCTAGAACACTTATGTTTGTAGATGCTGTATTTACTTTACAAAAAATAATAAGTTTGATTCTTTCTTTGTTTAGGACTTTTTTAGCAAGTCGGATCCATTTCTGGAAATCTTCAGAGTGAATGATGATGGCACAGCATCACTGGTGCACAGAACAGAGGTGAGATTGATGTTTGCACACGAAACATATGAAATACATATTGAAAAAAATGTGTCAACTGGTATTTTTCTGCTTACAGACCATTATGAACGATCTCAGTCCTGTCTGGAAATCATTCAAAGTTTCTTTGAACACACTCTGCAGTGGAGACCATGAGCGGGAGTTAAAGGTAAGACATATTTTGACTATATACACTCTAAATTTATTGTAAACCAAAAACCTAACCATTTGCATGCTATTATGATAACTAGAGAGTTATTCCTGACATGAAGCAGTGAATCATCTCTTTGAAATATATACTGCAGCAATGTGACCACACTCCATTTATGTCATTTTTTTATTCTGGTCTCAGCATGACCATTTGGTCACATTAGATTAGAATCATCATGGCAGATTTATGTAATGCCAGTCCTATCCATTCTGCCTCACCATTGCAGCTGACATCTTTCATAGTGAGCTAATTACTGAGCGGGTAAATGGAGCCCGACTGTTTGTAGGGTCCTGACAGTTTTCTGAGAAGAACAGACATGGTGGAACCAACGACAGAAATTGATGTTAAAGCAATTTAGTCCATTCAAGCCCACACAGTCATCGTGGGTTGGAGAACTTTCTGTCTTTGGGTCCAGTTGTTAAAAAGAACACTATAGAGCTTTACAGAGAGCAAGACGTCCTGTTATTTTCAAAGATATGACAGATTTGGGATCAGAAAATTAGATTAGACTGTATGTGCTGTGACATTCAAATCCTTTTTAATAAGAACAGTGTTGGGCAAGTTACTCTGAAAATGTAATCTGATTACTGATTATTCCTTTTAAAAGTAATCACGTTACTGTTCTGATTACTTTATTTCAAAAGTAATTAGTAATTAGTTACATTACTAGTTATGTTACTTTTTTCTCCATGAAATGTATGAAATCCCAGCATACACGCTCCCGATAAATATTTGTTATTAAAGCATCAACATTCACAGAATACTGTTATTTTTAACTAAAGCAAGCGGCTGCTGCGTGCATGGTTTGGCATGGCAGAATGCCAGCAAAGAGCGCTGCATTTATAATCTCTAAAAGACATCTGTTCATTGCAATCTCACAAATCTCTGTTATAACACAATAAATATATGCATAATGAATCTTTCATAATGTCTACAATTCGTGTGTTATAATGAGAGGATTCATGAGCGCGCAAATTTCAGCACTGCATTGCTTAACGCTGCAAACACGTCTTATAGCCTAAATAGAAACTCTGCATACGCTTGCACCTGTTAATCGTTTATATTTTATATTAGTTCATGTAACTTTTGTGCAATAGATGAATAACAATTTATTTGTTTTAGATATTTTATGTTTAGATATTTCTATTTTGCGGGAGTCCCGTGAATCATTTTATTCTCCCGCATCCCGCGCACACACACGAGTCTCTGTACTCGCCTATCAAGTCTTGTCCCGCGCCGCACTCTGTTGCGTCGGGTCTCACGGGAGCAGGTCTCTAATCCACTGGCACTTGACTCGACAGTGTGTGTGTGCTACATCCTTTTTATAATCTCTAGATTATAAAAGACTGCATTCTGTCAGCAATGTAACGCGTCAGTAACGTATAGAGATCTCGTCTTGTAACTATACTCTAATTACTATTTTGAAAATTATAACGCGTTAAATTACTCCGTTACAAAATTTTTTATCAAATTATGGTAACGCGTTACTCTAAGTAATGCGTTACTGCCCAACACTGGATATGAAATACTTTTGTATGTTCTTTTATAATTATTTTGCATTCAGTATTTTATTAACTTGACTTAATAAAATTAACTAATGATTAAAGTTACAGGCCATTTAATTTCCTTTAAAGTATACATTGATATTATTTTTAACCTAAAATCTAGATGATTATGATGATTAAAAACTATTCATGGACGTGTTGTCTAAATTAATAGTAATATTTCTGTATTTAACATATGACAATTTTTTGTTGATATGTACACTACTGTTCAAAGTTTGGGGTCAGTGATCTTTTTTTCTCGAAATAAATTAATATATTAATTCAATTAAACAAAAATTCATTGAAATGATCACACGTGACATTTAAATTTTTTACACTGTTACAAATAGTGTATTTCAAATAAATACTGTTCTTTCTAAACTTTCTATTCATCAAAGAATCCTAAAAAGAGTGTATCACAGTTTCCACAACAATATTAATATATTAATAATAATAGGAAATGCTTCATGGCATATTATAAAGAATAATGGCTTTTTCGCCATCACAGGAATAAATTTCATTTAAAAATAAATAAAAATAATTAATATTATACTTGTGAGATTAAATATTAAAATTAAATTGTTAATATGCATTTTATTTAGCAAAGTATATTTATTGAAATGAAAACCCAAACTATTCTGACCATTTTTGCAAAAATCTAAACAATTTTTCAAAAACATTTGACCAGGAATAATCTTTCTTTCTTATCAAAGATCGAAATCTTATATAATATTTATTATAATGATGTGAGTCGGTTGTCAGATGCTGTTTTTCATTGCTACTCTGTGTTAATACTTTTAAAATACATTGATATGGCCACGAAAATAGCAATATATGCTGGTATGGCAATAAAAACAAGCAAACAAACAAGTTACCGTACTTAAATTAATACACTTTTTCAAACAACTCCAATATTTCAAACTCTAGGTCTTTATTACTTATGAAAGGGTGTTGATACATTGCAGTTGTTCAGTGAAACTGTGCAGCATTGAACGATTTTTTCCATTTATATAGTGTGTGTGTAGTTGTAGTACCACCCTTTAACTTTTTAATAGCAGGACATTTGTGTGTGTGTGTGTGTGTGTGTGTGTGTGTTTGCTTATTCACTCATGAAATCTCCTAAGATTGTATTACTTTCCTTCTCCTTTCTTTATTTCTTTCTTTCTTTCTCTCTGTCTCACACACACATACAGATCTGAGCACTGCAAGTGTAAGATTCTCATTGGTATGCCAATGCAGAAGTGGGGATAGGAGAGCTGTATCGTAATAATCTGTCTTTAAAGATGATTCTCTTTGTATTCTCATAACGGCACAGAGTTTAGATGAGATTTAGTCTTCACACCACCCTAAGAATCTGCGCAAAAGCTGTTTGGAAGTAAAGCCTTTCTAAAACGTTCACATACTGTATTTTAGAAAAAGTGAAAGATACGGGTCAAGAAAGAGACAAAGAGAGCAAAATTAAGAGCTGATATCTGAATATGTTTAGTTGAGAGCTTAATCGCTTGATCAGCTCCATGTTGGCACTTTACTTTGCTGCTCTCAGCTTCACTTGAAAATAATCACCACTTACAGCAAATTAACTAATGCTTTAAATGCTTGGAAACAAGCCACTTTGAATTAAGCCTTTGGCAGTTATACTAAGTGGCTGAATGAGCAGTTGTGCAACAAGTTCATTTAAAGCTGGTTAAAAGACATTTTCAATCTAAAATACTCAAAATAATAGTCCAAATATTTGTAGGTGATGTTGGACAGTCAAGGACATCTATAGTCAGACAGATGGGAAACAGTTATTTTAGGTGACATGTCTCTGAATAAACATGAACTGGTTTGTTTAATATTCATGACTTCTTTACACTCGCCGCACCACGGACTGCAATGTCTCTGCAGTGAAAACGTACATTGAATTCAGATTCACAAAGTTATGGAGCCACTGCAGTTTTATTCATGTTGTGAGATATAATTGTATAAGACAAGGCAGTTAAACCTTCATGTTATGTTTTTTCATCCATATCTGAGCCCCATCTGTTGTATAGCATGATACAATTGCATAAACCCATTTATGCAAATAATGTCATAATATTTTTCTAGAAGGAGAGAAAATAGTTATGGAAAGTACAGTTGTGAGGTAACTTACAGTAAGTGGGTTATGATTTATTTCTCATCGCGGTAAACAATGTTTATGCAGATTTCGATATGGCCATTTATCATTTCAGCACTTTATGAAATCTTTGACAAATATTGGTGGAACTGGCCCAAAAGCAACAAAAGCGGTGCAATTATAATTTAATATCTAGTTAGGAAAATTTTGTGTGCATCTACATGCAGTTTTTTCAGTGTATATATTGTTAGAGTGATTCAAAATGAACTGGGAACCATTATAGTTTGGTTTGACTTACTCGTTGTTCATATAATTAAAGATACATATTCACAACATAGCCCTGTTATTAAAGTCAATTAATAATATATATATATAAAAAAAACAATAAATTATTTTACAAAATAATGTTTAATTTTAGGAGCTTTTTTTTTTATTTTTTTATAAAAATATATATTTTTTGCACTCTCCTCATCCATTTTTGGGGAGGTTTCCCAACTTTATACGGAGTAGAGAAGCAGGTGTGAGTTTTGCATGTTGAGTTATTGCTGGTTCTCGCTTCTACAGCTAAAAAGTCAACCACAGCATCTCTGTATTAATATTTTAAATGGCCTTCAAATTTTGATTACCACCCGCTTATGTCTCTGCATCAATGATTCATTAACAGCAATGCTACAGTGTGCTGTCTTCCTGCCACTCCTGCCACACACCCACATTCACAATGACACATATACACACGCGCTAGCCTCCAGCATACTGATGAGAGTGTTAAATCTTTAAATCAACAACATGACACAAGGTATTAAAATTGAAGACGTGTTATGATAACAAGATGACCTGCTGCAGTTAGTCTTTACATTTGTATGACTAGTAAATGCCTTAACAATACTTTATTGCTTCTTGAAACTTTAGACTCCTCAGCTTGTTCCAGATTCAGCAGCGACTAGATAAAAGATCTTCTAAATGAACTGTGACATTTCAGTCTCACTGTATCAAGAAAAGCTGATGCTGTTTTCAGTTTGCCTGCTCTTGTGGCATTATTGATTATTTCAGTGCTTGGTGTTTGGACACACTGTTTACTTTGTGTGCATTTTTACTGTATGGGCAATCTATCATTTCTGAGACACTGCTTTTGTTGCTCCTTAAAGCAACTCTATGATTAAAACAAATGTTTGAGTATGAGTTGTGTAGAAAGGAATACTTCACTCAAAAATTTAAATTCTGTCATTATTTACTCACCCTCATGTCTATCCAAACCACTATACTGTTGAACACAAAAGAAGATATTCTGAAGAATGTGGGTAACTAAACAGTTGACGGTAGCCATTGACTTCCATAGTATTTTTTTTCCATGGTATGGAACGTAATGGCTACCGTCAACTGTTTGGTTACCCACATTCTTCTAAATATCTTCTTTTGAACACAATACAGGAATTCATACAGGTTTAGAAAGACATGAGGGTGAGTAAATACTACACAAATATTTTTCTAATAAATAATAATAACAAGACTTATGTTTAAAGTAATAAAAAATTTATTTATATCATGCTATTGGCAAAATAGTTTTATCCTTGTATCAGTCGCACTAATTTTAAATTAAAACAAGAAAAAAAACTATTTGCTAATGTGGTAAGAAAAACAAACGTGTTTAATTTTTTTTTTGCAGGTGCATAAGCAGAATTATTGCATGAGTTTTTGTATGCAGTGTATGTTTCCGTGTGTATGTATGTGTTTGAGTGTGTGTGTGTGTGTGTGTGTGTGTGTGTGTGTGTATAAGACAATATAGAGCCAAAATAGAGCCTGGTTTCTCCCAAGGTTTTTTCTCCATTCTGTCACCGATGGAGTTTTGGTTCCTTGCCGCTGTCGCCTCTGGCTTGCTTAGTTGGGGACACTTCATTTACGGCGATATCGTTGACTTGATTGCAAAGATATTATTTAAACTGAGCTGGATGTTGACATCACTGAATTCAATGATGAACTGTCTTTAACTGAAAAATGAGTGTTTACTATTGTCACTTTGCATTATTGACACTATTTTCCTAATTAATGCTGTTCAGTTGCTTTGACACAATCTGTATTGTTAAAAGCGCTATATAAATAAAGGTGACTTGACTTGACAATATGACCTTTAGTACTGCTATAGAAAACTACTTAGAACAGGATATTTATCACAGTTCTTTAGGGATCGAAGTCTCACACCTTCATGCACAAAGCTGAAATTATTCACAAATTTATTTACTACATTAAGCATATGGCTCAGCATATTAGAGATGTAGGATAAGGATGGTTTAGTGTGTCAAAAGGCAATTATTATGTTTTAATGTATTGGGCTGTATCACAAACATATAATGTTTTAATGTCTTTTTCCTTGTTGTAGTGTACAGTATGGGACTGGGATTCAAATGGCAAACATGACTTCATAGGAGAATTTCAAACCAATTTCAAGGAGATAAAGGCGGCCATGGATGGGAAGCAGGTATAAACACATGCACACACACACACACACACACACACACAGAGAGACACAGTCAGAAAACACCCTGCTTCCAAAATGTAGATTTCCAACTCTCATCAACACAAAGTACTTTTGGTTCACCTTTGTAATAGTTAATTATGCAGAAATATACCCATTTATAGCATTATGCCCATTGCATTAGCAAGAAGCACTACGAAGTTTCAAGACTCTTGGGGGGAAAAAATGTCTAAAAAGGGCAAAGGCATTATAACATTTTTGAAGCACTGAATATACCCTGAAGCACACGGAGCTGAGTAAGAGCAATAGCATACATTCTTCATAACTACAGCTTATGGATATGTGCAAAGAAGAAAGCCTTCATTAATAAAAACTAATATCACATCTCGACTGGAGCTTGCCCATGGGCACGTGAACAGCTGTGGAAATTCAAAGAAGATTCTGTGGTCTGATGAGGCCAAATTTTTACCTTTGAGTCTTAATTCTAAGCACATGAAGCCTTTGTAAAAATTTTGCCGTTCACATCCTATCTAACCTGATGGGTCTTCAAGGGTTTTTAGATAATGATTCAGTTCTGTGAAACAGACTTACACAACGCAGCACTGTGGTCCACCCAGAATGCCTTAGCAATTATATTTTCTACATTCCAGCTCTTCTTGTAGATTCCACGAATCTCTTTATTTTCTGTGGAGAGCCTCATGTCTGTTATGCAGTGGAAGCGCAGTCAGTGTGAAGCTCTTACAGTTCCGCTGTGTTTTCTCTTGCAGGTGGTGTGAAACAAGCCTAACACTTACTTTTTTATCGTTATATGTCTCACTTTCTCAGTTTTCATCTACTATTCTCTACTCATCCTGCCTGTGTTGTAACAGACACTGAATTCATCATGTCATCATTCTGTCTGTTTGCCTCTCTCGCTGTGTTTCTTTTGAGCTTCAAATCTCTTTATTTTCTGTGGAGAGCCTCATGTCTGTTATGCAGTGGAAGCTCAGTCAGTGTGAAGCTCTTACAGTTCCGCTGTGTTTTCTCTTGCAGGTGGTGTAAAACAAGCCTAACACTTACTTTTTTATCGTTATATGTCTCACTTTCTCAGTTTTCATCTACTATTCTCTACTCATCCTGCCTGTGTTGTAACAGACACTGAATTCATCATGTCATCATTCTGTCTGTTTGCCTCTCTCGCTGTGTTTCTTTTGAGCTTCTTTTTGTCCATGATTTTATAGAGAATTCTGATCTATTGTCAGCATGGACACAATATTACATGCAGGGAGACAGAGAGAATAATTAGTGTTACTGTGTGAGTGAACGGATACACAAAGGGATAAACTAAGAAGAAAGAAGAAAGAAAAAGCAGCAACTAGAGAGTGTATGTGAGAGAGAGAGAGTGATGTGTATTTGTGCTGTTTCAGATGGATGACTGCAGTGGTGTGTTTTGACAGTTTAGGGCACTGTAGTGATGAACTGGGTGACTGAGGCACCAACCATGATGTCTTCTGTTAAGTAAACTCTTCTATGCTCTTATATACACTACTGTTCACAGGTTAGGGTCAGTAAAATTGTCTTATGCCATCAAGGCTGCATTTATTTGCTCAAAAATACAGTAAAAAAGGTAATACTGTGAAATATTAGTTTTTTTTAAATGTAATTTAAAATGATAAATTATCCTGTGATGGCAAAGCTGAATTTTCAGCAGCCATTACTCCAGTCTTTAGTGTGATTCTTCAGAAATTATTTAAATATGCTGATTTGGTGCTCAAGAAAATATTATTATCAGTGTTGAAACCTACATGGTTTTGTGCCACTTGTACCACTTAATATGTTTGTGAAAATTATATATTTAACACATTTAGATGAATAAAAAATTCAAAAGAACTGCAAAATCTTTGATTTATATAGTAAAAGTCTTTAATGTAACTTTTGATCAATTTAATGCATCCTTGCTAATAAAATTATTCATTTCTTGAAAACACACACATACACATATATATACAGTGTATATATATATATATATATATATATATATATATATATATATATACACACACATATGTATATATGCATACATACATACATATATATGTTCACACAAAACCAGTAAGACAAGCATTATATATAGCTGAGTTCTAGAATTATACAGATACAGTATATGTTGCTTCAAAAAGGACACAACTGGTAAGTCATTTATTTTAAACAATTCAGTTACATTTTGTCTCAGTAGAAGCAAATTTCTACATCCATCTAGTGGGTTATGTTTAAGTGTCCACATACTTCAACATGGCCATATTGAGTATACACACCCACACACACACACAATGTTACTGGGCTGCATACACTCTTATGCATCAGTCTATAGCATCTGAAGGAGTTCACTCTGTTCCGTCACTTCTCTCATTTGAAATATATTACTGGCTGTGTAGATAAGTTGTCATTGTGTTGCTTTAAATTCCATTAACTTCATATTCACCATCATCCCTTCAATGCTCAGAGGAGTAAAGCAAACATACACTTCTCGTTGAATTTGTTAGTGGAATACCTCGTCTGTCAGCTCACGCTGATTGCACTGCTAGCGGGGTTCACAACAGGTTCATTTTCAGCGGGGAAACTCAGATGCTTTCAGTGTCTAGTGGTGGAAGAAAACTTCTCGCATGCTCTTCAAGACCTGATTTGAGATCTTTAGAACAAGCAGAGATAATTGCGCATGCATCGTAAATCACGAATTTGAGGCAGATCTTTGGATTGTTGCCATCACTAAGCTATTGTATTCACACTAGAAATGTAAAATGAATAAAGAACTGTTTGGCTTGGATAGACATATCTTTTTTTGTCCTGTCAGGAGAAACTACAAACTGATTTTGGCCAAAAGGTGACTTGTCAACACTGACATGCTTGTGAAAGTCTTGCCTGCACTGCCAGCTTACAGCCAATCACTCTCACATTTTCTGAAAGGCTCAACTGCAGCCACTATGTTATACTGAGACTTTTAGACATCCATCTGTCATTGTGCCTCTCAGCCTGTGGGCATCTTCCTCTCATACAGATACATCAGAAGCCAACCTCAGACCTCAGATGAAATACCTGCAAGGCTGCAAGCCCAAGCAATTCATCTTGTGGCTCAATGGAGTTTAGTACAGAGCTGAATGAATTGCATAGTGCTGAACTGTTGTCTTACCATTGTATGTTTAACATGTCTCTTACAGATCCAGTGGGAGTGTATTAATCCTAAATACCAAGTGAAGAAGAAGAATTACAGAAATTCTGGAATGGTAATTCTTACTCTGTGCAAGGTGAGGACTCCCGACACTTTGGCCCAATCCCAATTCTATTTTATACCCCTTCCCCTACCCCTTCCCCTTGTCCCTTGAAACAGAGTGTCAAGGAGTAGGGGTGAAAATGTTCACCTAAGAATTGGGACACCACTACTATGCCATCACACGTCATCATACGTCGTCTAGCTCCTGCAATACACACACCTATACTTGCGCAGCTCACACATCCAGGAGCAAAGATACTTGTCAGTGCTGCCCACGACTTTTATTAATAACAGTTTAAATACTGAATCGCTACATTATATTTTCCAGCAACAAGAGGATAAAATCGCTGTTTTTTAAGTAAACTCACTCTAAAAAGAGAAACGCACAGACGTGCATACACGCAACTTTCATCTCTCTCTCTCTGTCGCTCTCGAATTGGCAATATTTGAGAAAAGGGTTTAGCGATTTTAATTATTGGGTGGACTAGCCCCCCTCAATGTCTACGGTGGTTATCGCCCTGATCAGACATGAAAATATGTTGTGGCACTATCGTGCATTCTGTAATGATATGACGTTAGCAAACTTTAGCGATTTTTTTGCAAACATTTCTTTGAGTAACGTGACCGTAAATATGAAAGTTTGATTGAAAGTAACAAAACAAATGATTACTTTTCGTTAAAATCTTTATTAATGCCAAAAAAATGCTTACATTTATGTGTCTTTTTTGTTTGCTCGGGTAGCCATGTTGCCGCTGAAGCCGGTTTATGCTGAGATAATTCATACCCCTTCGTTTGAAGTGTGGTCCCGAAAAATCTTTGTTTGAAGGGCTGTCTGGCCCTTCCCTTACCCCTCCCCCTCCAACCAAAAGAGAATCGAGACACCCCTACCCCTCAGTTTCGCGTGTTCACGTGAAGGGGTGGGAAAGAGGAAGGGCTAAGGGGTAGAATTGGGATTGGGCCTTTTTGTCTAATATGTGTGCGTGTGTTTGTGCATATTTTTTTTTATTGTTATAGTACGATATCTGCTGTATTAAATGGGTTGGATATGGTCACTTTCTGTCGAGGAAGAGGAAGGGCTAAGGGGTAGAAAGAGGAAGGGCTAAGGGGTAGAATTGGGATTGGGCCTTTTTGTCTAATATGTGTGCGTGTGTTTGTGCATATTTTTTTTATTGTTATAGTACGATATCTGCTGTATTAAATGGGTTGGATATGGTCACTTTCTGTCATGTAAACCAAGTGTAATAGTTGACCTCTATGGGTGCTGTGGAGTGATATTTACAGTAGCTACTGTAGGTGAACAGGTATGTTGTATGATGATTGATTACTGTATTTTTGTACACCTGAAATGATCTGTTAACCAGTTAGTATCCAGGACCAAAACTATCAGTTTAATAAGTGTTATTTTATCTCCGTTTCAGATCATTAAGATGCACTCTTTCCTGGATTACATCATGGGAGGATGTCAGATTCAGTTCACAGTAAGTAGTTTTGGAAGGCTTTTGGAAGATGTTTCCCCACTTTATATCTTATTGTCATCTTTAAGCTAAACCAAACTCCACTGATAGCAAGAGTCAATATAGCCTGGATCTTGTAAATTGTGTAATCTGGTGGTTTAGTTTCTAGCTGCATGTCTTTAATGTTTCTACATCATGTATTCTTTAAATTACATTTCTGTAATTATTCCCATTTTATTCCAAATCCTATGACTTTCTTTCTTGTGTTGAACACTAAAGTGAAATTTTGAAGAATTGTATTGCTCGTTCTTTTCCATGAAGTTACGATTAACAGAGACTGAAACTTTAAAGGGATAGTTCACCCAAAAATGAAAATTCTGCCATTAATTTCTCACCCTCATGTCGTTTCAAACCTGTAAGACCTTCGTTCATCTTCGGAACAGCAATGCAACTATTACGTTCAAGGCCCAGAAAGGTAGTAAGGACATCGATAAAATAATCAATGTGACATCAGTGGTTCAACCTTAAGAAAACAAAAATAACGACTTTATTCAACAATTTCTTCTTTTCTGCGTCAGTCTCCACTGCGCATTCATGAAAGCACCACAAATGCATGTGCGTGATGCTGCTGATGTTGTGGTACTGTCGTGAGTGTGCATAGAAATCTGACACGGAAGAAAATAATTTGTTGAATAAAGTCATTATTTTAGTTTTCTTTGTGTACAAAAAGTATTCTCATTGCTTCATAAAATTAAGGTTGAACCACTGATGTCACATGGACTATTTTTAAAATGTCCTAACTTTTTGGGCCTTGAACGTGTCAGTTGCGTTGCTGTCTATGAAGAGTCAGAAAGCTCTCAATTTCATCAAAAATATCTTTGTTTGTGTTCTGAAGATGAACGAAGGTCTTACGGGTTTAGAACGACATGAGGGTGAGTAATTAATGACAGAATTTTCATTTTTGGATGAACTATCCCTTTAAAGTTTGTAGCAATGTCCAATTCATGAATGATTTATTATTTAGATTCAGATCTTTTCAATGAATCATTTTACTCAGTTCAAAAAACCATCCTGAATGAATCAGAATCATTCAAATTCCAATCACTAATCTGGTTGCAGTGGTTCATAAAGTATGTTTATAGGTTTATAAGAATAATTACTGAAATTTTAGTCTTAAATTAAGCTATCATATAACTTGAAATATGGTGTATAAAAGTTGTATATACATATACACTTTTATGGTGTATACATATACATCCTTTTTGAGGCTTTTGAAGTTTTGCCTTACGTCTTCCATGAGAGAAAAAAAGGTCATACAGGTTTGGAACAACATGAGGGTTAGTAAATAATGCCAAATGTAAATTTTTGGGTGAACTATCCTTTAAACAAATGTTGTTCTGCAGGTGGCGATTGATTTCACCGCCTCAAACGGCGACCCTCGAAACAGCTGCTCCCTCCACTACATCCACCCTTACCAGCCCAACGAGTACCTCAAAGCGCTGATCGCTGTTGGGGAGATCTGCCAGGACTACGATAGGTGACCCACCAATCAATCCCTCAATCAGTGAGCCAGTCAACCAATAAATCAGTTAATCAATCATGCAACCAGTCAAGCAAACAGTCGATTCTTTAATTTTGCCTAATGAAATTTAATGGGCTTACTAACAGAGCTAATCCATCACAAAATGTTTACACCAGATATTTTCTCAGTACAGGCCATTAACCAAACATTCCAACCAATTAATCAAGCAAGTATACATTGCATCAATTAATCAGGGATTCAGTCTTATGACTGCCAGCGCCTGTAGGATGCAGAGCTGTCATGTCAAGGTTTGTCTTTCTACACTTCAATCACTCTCTCGCCCAAGACGTCACTTAAGCTCAGAGTCAATTATATTTGACCCCTCACAATGTCGCATCCCTGCTCACCTCATTGCTCATCTCTGGGGCTCAATGCGCGCTCATTAATCCTTTCTGCTTCTGATTTGTTTCCAGCGACAAAATGTTTCCCGCTTTTGGCTTTGGAGCCCAAATCCCACCAGACTTCAAAGTAAGTTCATTATTTTCATATGTTAAGAAAATAGCTTGTTTTAGTTATACTTTAAGGGCAAACAATTGTATATGTATTTATGTGTAATTTTGTTTTTATGGCATACTTAAGTTCAAATGACTTTAAATTTACATTTAAGATCAAATATTTAAGTAATCCCCTATAATGCTCTTTTTTTTAAAAGAACACTGAGGTTTTTTAAATAATTAAATTTTCTTTTATTTATTGATTGATTTAATTTACTTAGCTAAGACTGAACAGACTGAATTTGTTACTTATTTTGAGACTGCCAGAAGTTTCTTGAAATATTATAATAATAATTATTTATTGATTGATTTGATTGACTCATCCAAGATTTAATAGACTGAATTTGAAGCTTGATTTTAAGACCACAAGAAGTTTCCCATACAGTACAATAAATTGTCATGGAAACCAGAGAGCTCTGAATCTCTCACAGTTACCTGACAGGAGATTTCTGAATAATTCATGAACTGCTGATGCCCTTTTACAATAATCACCTCATCATTCCTGCTAATCTATGCCAATCACTCAAAATCAGGTCATCTGATTGGTTGCCATGTTACAATCAGAGGTCACAGCCGCAGTGTGGTAGGATGTGACTCGAAGAATGCATTTTAGTTGACAGCAGTCCGAGCCACAGGGAAGCCCCATGTTTTATGCATGATTTTATCCCTTCCATTGGCTGCAATAATTCAGAATATAAATGCACCATAAGAACTTATGAATAAAATAAAGAAACTTCCAGTACATTATATGAGCCTTAATATCATAAAACCTAATATCACCAGAGTTCAAAGTTTAAATCGATTGAGTCTTTTTCTATGTGATCGGAATCTCACCAAATGTATTGCTATCATGGATAAAAAAATAACAAGTATTTTTTTCAAGAAACCAAAATTTAAAAACGCAAGTAAAATTATATTGCACATTATATTGCACAACATTTTAAAATGAAAGCAAACTTTTCAGAATAGCAAACAATGGTCACGGATCAAAAAATAATGTGTAAATCCACTGTAAATCAAAAAAACTGAAATAATATCGCAAAAATTATCCGACTTGCGCACAATCATGTTTTCCTTGGTTATATTTCTCTATTTTTTGTGCTCTCAGACATTTTCTGCTCATATTTTTATTTTTTGTATGCTTATGCTATTTTTCCCTTCGTTCTTGTTTCCATGTTCTGCGCTTGCTTTTCCAAATGTTGCGGTTAGAGTTTCATGTAAATCAGGGCGGGCTTAAGCGTCATCATTGGTCCACTAGTTCTTGATTGACAGCTCCTCCTCTAGCCAATCAGTCGAAGAGGGCGGTGATGTCACTCCAGTGCACCTCATTAGCTGCCGATGCTCAGCGTTCACTTGTACTGGTGAAAATAGATAACTGTCAGCTGGGGTAACATCTTACCATACAGGACAACGTTATATGTGACCCTGGACCACAAAACCAGTCTTAAGTCGTTGGGGTATATTTGTAGCAATAGCCAAAAATCCATTGTATGGATCAAAATGATAGATTTTTCTTTTATGCCAAAAATCATTAGGATATTAAGTAAAGATCATGTTCCATGAAGATATTTTGTACATTTCCTACCGTAAATATATCAAAACTTAATTTTTGATTAGTAATATGCATTGCTAAGGACTTCATTTGGATAACTTTAAAAGCGATTTTCTCAATATTTAGATTTTTTTGCACCCTCAGATTCCAGATATTCAAATAGTTGTATCATCACCAAATTTAACAAACCATACGTCAATGGAAAGCTTATTTATTCAGCTTTTAGATGATGTATAAATCTCAATTTTGAAAAATTGACACTTAAGACAGGTCCAGGGTCACGTATGTGTCTGTCTGTCAATGCTGTACGCCTACCTGGCAATCTGTTAACGTTAAATGAGTAAATTGGTCAATTAATTATGAATGAATTGAACGTTTTTGCATTGAAAACGATAGTGTTACAGAGGCCAGGTGGATTTGATATGCACAATGATTTATTTGCATATTGTTTATTTACGTAGTTACATATATAATCGCCTAACACTATCATATTGATGTTTTAAATATATAAAGTTTGAATATACAATATGAAAGTAAAACAGCCAGTAGGTGGCGGTTACAAGTTATCTTTAGAATAAGACATTAAATCATTCATTCAAATGGCTGATTCATTTAGTGAGGAATAAAGTGAATCATTCAGTACGAAAGGCTGTTGTGTGTTGCTTGTAGAGGACACTTCTGGCTTTGTTTGGACTCTTCGTCGAAATGTAGCAAAATGATCAAATAGTTACAATATTAAACTCACTCAAAATTGACTTCTTGTTATATTGGTTTTATACTACAGTTCAATAAACATTTGCAATGGTCCTGATATTAGGAAAAACACTGTTCCTCGTGTGATATTGCTTAACTGTATGTCATTTTATAATCTCAGAGAAGCACAAAATGTGATAAATCTCACAAAACCATCAACCTTATCAACGACATACTGTACATGAAAGACAAAGCCGCAAATCTGTTTTCTACATGACAAAAAATAAGCAAAATATTGCATACAGACATATTAGCAATATAGTGAACTGACCGGTATATATTATATAAGATAAAAATAAATTATAGTGCTATTCATTACAAACAACATTTACTTTAAATGCTAAGCCTATAACAAACTTATTTAAAACAAAACTAAAAACTGAACCTCCTGCTGCTCACATATTCGGCATGAATAATTTCCATGAGTGAATCGTTAGACGAGGTGTAACGTTTGGTTGCTAAACTATTAGCCTATTTATTATGTAAAGAAGGCTTTGTACTTCTCTCCTATCTCAATATCTACTTAAAAGAACATCATATGCAAAAAATTTGTTTTTTTGGTATGTTTAGTTGTCTCATTTACTTTGATGATGAAGAGGCTGTGATGTAAAGTTTGTAATGCTAGAACTGATTATGCTGTTTGGGTGCGGGAAGCGCCGCCGCGAACACTTGGATTATATCAGCGGAAAGATGTGATATCCGTCAGATAGGAGCAAGACATCATTCAAAACTGTCTATTTTTATTTGTATACCTTCAAAACAACAGTGAAATGTACTTTTGTAAAAATAAAGAAAACACAAAATGCGCTTGCCGTCTCGGTCTCATGTGAACCTCTTCCTGAAATGAAGAAACTCAGCGATACTGTCTAACATTATACTTGTCACACAGAATGAGAAATATAGGCCCTTTTTATAGAAACCTTGTAGTGTCCGCTTTTAAGTGTTTACGTTTAGCTTATTTGACATTAAATGAAGACCTAAGTCACTTTGGAATATAAATCATAGCACATTTCAGAAGATAAAAAAACGCGACTTGTAGTCCGGAAAATATGGTATAACGTTAGCAAATTATTTTGCGGACCCCATAGCTTTGGGTCACGGACACCAGTAATAACCATAATAAGACTTATTATCAGTTAGGTATAGGTGAGCCAGCCACATATAACAGTGACTTCGCGAGGCTGGTGCATATATTCATATATGTGACCGTAGGTGAATAAATATAGGTGAACATGACCGTGACGGGTCGCTAGGACGGCTCATTTAAAGGGGTCATATGATGTGATTTCAATTTTTCCTTTCTCTTTGGAGTGCAACTTTACAGATCTTCTTTATGCACCAAGAGCTTGGAACAAAGACTAAAGTCTCAAATCCAAAGAGATATTCTTTATAAAAGTTCAGAGTCAGATTGCCAGGTAGGCGTACAGCAGTGACAGACAGATATAACGGTGTCCTGTATGGAAAGATGTTACCCCAGCTGACAGTTATCTATTTTCACCAGTACAAGTGAACGCTGAGCATCGGCAGCTAATGAGGTGCACTGGAGTGACATCACCGCCCTCTTCGACTGATTGGCTAGAGGAGGAGCTGTCAATCAAGAACTAGTGGACCAATGATGACGCTTAAGCCCGCCCTGATTTACATGAAACTCTAACCGCAACATTTGGAAAAGCAAGCGCAGAACGTGGAAACGAGCGAAGGGAAAAACCGCATAAGCATACAAAAAATGAAAATATGAGCAGAAAATGTCTGAGAGCACAAAAAATAGAGAAATATAACCAAGGAAAACATGATTTTGTGTGCAAGTCGGATAATTTTGCAATATTATTTCAGTTTTGCGCAGTATGATTTTAAATGTGTTATTAAATTTTTGATTTACACTTATTATTTTTTTGATCCGTGACCATTGTTTGCTATTCTGAAAACTTAGCTTTCATTTTAAAATTTTGTGCAATATAAATTTACTTTTTTTAAATTTTGGTTTCACACTTGTTATTTTTTTTTATCCGTGACTGCAATACATTTGGCGGGATTCTGATCCCATATTTTTCTCTGTGCCATTTGAAAAAGCAATTTGTTTCTAAAAGCGGTAGACTCACTCTGCCATCACTGCCACTGATCTTTCCGTTTTTGTCACTTAACTGTGACTTCTTCCCTTCCTCAATACAGGTTTCTCATGATTTTGCTGTCAATTTTGATGAGGACAACCCAGAATGTGCTGGTGAGTCGTCAAAGTGTACATAACTACATAACGTCATGCCTTTACAAACATTAATTTTTTTCCTTTTCAAAAAGGACGTTCAATGGAATCCAATGCATTCTTACTATAAGAGTCAAACATCTCCCACACATACTCACTGGCAAACAGAAAATGTTAGGTTTTCAAAGCATGCATCAACTATGAACTTTTTAACGGATGCTCATGCATTTAAACGAGGCTGTGCTCTGCTTTTAATAAACAAATAAATGAATAAACAAGCCCTCTATATAACCTCTATTCATCTCTGAGGTCAAAGGTCATGTTTTAATCTGACATTTTCAGGTCAGTAAATGTAAATGCCCCCCATTGATAAGAAATTGGTAATATGATGTCCATTCGATGTACAGATAATTGGTCAATGCAGAAAATAAACTAAAACACATCTGAACCTTTTTAAGACTTGTTTTTAGATAATACATTTTACTTTTTTTTTCATACCACATTGACAAATTTTGTTTTAAACATAAAATTAATTACAAAATTTAGTGAGGTTAAAAATGAGCTTAAAGATGTTTGAAAACAAGTGAGTGTATTGACCTGAGTGGCTGTGTGTGTTTTGCAGGTATACAAGGTGTTGTTGATGCTTATCAGAACTGCCTCCCGAAAGTCCAGTTGTACGGTCCCACTAATATTGCTCCCATCATCCAGAAAGTTGCCAACTCTGCCTCCGAGGAGATGCACACCAAGGAGGCCATGGTTAGTCAGAGAGAGAGCGAGAGAGAGAGAGACTGAGGAGCTCAGTTTCTGCACAGCACCATATTGACTCCATCTGCTTTACTGCTGTTGCCTTTTTATAAAAACAACCCAAGTTGCTGATGTGTATAGAATAGAAAACATGCTGTGGAAGAGCACAGCTAAATTATTACTTAATCAGGATTTTTATTAAAACATCCTTTTAACAATATAAATGCACTTGAGAAGCCAAACTGCATTAGATAAAAACACTGAAAAAAATGATACTACATTTTTTTTAAGATAAGGGGTTGCAAACAATTTATTTTAGCTACATTTAAATAAAAATTAACAAAAAACTGTTGAAAGTTAGTCAACTAAATTTGTTTAATTAAATGTAGCTAAAATAAATTGATTGCAATCACTTACCTTAAAACAATTTAGTAAATCCAATGATTCTCAAAAAATAGTTTATTTACTTATCTACATATTTATTTGATCAATAAAAAGTGATATTGTGAAATATAACAATTTACTGTTAAGTAACGTTTTATTTTAATATATTAAATAATATATTATTATAAAATCTCAATTTTCAGCAGCCATAACTCTAGTCTACAGTGTCTAATATGCTTTGGGTGCTCAAGAAGCATTTCTTATTTTTATCAATGTTGTTATTTTTATCAATATATTATCAATGTTTATCGATTGAAAACATTTTTATATATATATTTTTCTTTTAATGAAAACTACAATTTAAACGTTTGGGGTAAATATGATTTTAAAAAAAGAAGAAATAAATAGTATTTTATTCAACAACAATGTATTTAATTGTTTAAAAGTGACAGTAAAGACTATTTCAAGCAATCACTTACCTTAAAACAATTTAGTAAATCTAATGATTCTCAAAAAATAGTTTATTTACTTATCTACATATTTATTTGATCAATAAAAAGTGATATTGTGAAATATAACAATTTACTGTTAAGTAACGTTTTATTTTAATATATTTTAAAAAGCTTATTTTAAAATGCAAAATCTCAATTTTCAGCAGCCATAACTCTAGTCTACAGTGTCTAATATGCTTTGGGTGCTCAAGAAGCATTTCTTATTTTTATCAATGTTGTTATTTTTATCAATATATTATCAATGTTTATCGATTGAAAACATTTTTATATATATATTTTTCTTTTAATGAAAACTACAATTTAAACGTTTGGGGTAAATATGATTTTAAAAAAAGAAGAAATAAATAGTATTTTATTCAACAACAATGTATTTAATTGTTTAAAAGTGACAGTAAAGACTATTTCAAAATATTAAGCCTAAAATAATTCTATTTCAATTAAATACTGTTCAGTTAACTTTCTATTCATTAAAGAATCCTAAAACAAATTATCAAAGTTTCCACAAAAATATTAAGCAACATTGATAATAATAAAATACATTATTATTAGTTGAGCATAGTAGTAATTCTATTACAGAATTACAGAAAGCACTTCAAAATATATATTTAAATAGAAAATGGTTATTTTAAATTGTAATAATATTCCACAATATTACTATTTTACTGTATTTTTGACCAAATAAAGTAAAGCCTTGGTGAGCATAGGAGACTTCTTTCAATAATTTTCAAAATATTAATCTAATTTTATTTCTTACCCCATTGGCCAATATAGTGTGGTGTATGCTCAAAATAAAGCAAGAAACCGTTTGTTGGTTATAGTGGGGCTTTTGAGTGCAAGACAAAGACAAACACCTGGTGATCATACTAGTGTGAGTCTCCATTTTTAAATGTCCTCTCACATTTTATTAATCTCTTTCCTCAATTTTCCTCATTCATTAGGAATACTTCATACTGCTAATCCTGACAGATGGAGTGATCACAGACATGGCAGATACACGAGAGGCCATCGTCCACGCCTCTCACCTGCCCATGTCCGTCATCATTGTGGGGATAGGCAGCGCAGATTTCAGCGACATGCAGATGCTGGACGGTGATGATGGAATCCTCCGCTCTCCCAAAGGAGAACCTGTCCTGAGGGACATCGTGCAATTTGTGCCCTTCCGCAACTTCAAACATGTGAGTAAAAAAACAGCATCTTGAAGTAAATAATACCAAAAGGTTTCTACACAACTCTTTTTATTCACATTTGAATTCATTTGAAAAGAATCCTGTCAGGATCTGTTGAAACCGTGAACACAGAAAGCAAAACCTGAATTACTAACAAGTTGAAGCTTAATGAACAGATGTGTCTAATGAAGAGAAATGCTTCATGCCAGGTTTGGTGATTTTTTAAAAACTGTATGGTACCTCTCTGGTCAGGGCATAGTCACGAAGGCAAACTACAAGAGGATGCCGTACATCTGAAGGCATCCAGGTTTCTTTTCATCTGTCTCCTCTCTCAGGTCAGTGCGTTGCTCTCACAGCTGTCTCTCTGAGCTCCAATAACAAGCATCTCGGCACTGGAACAGAGGGAAGGAAAACATCAACGCTCTTAGATTTTAAGGGCCTGTGTTTAGTTTAGTAAAGGAGCGTGACATCATTCATGTAGAACAGTCTTCGTTATAAAAGCATTTTTTAAGAGACGTTAGGCATATTCTGTCCTGCTTTAACCCAGCAATATTCCTGCCTCTGAAGCGGAGTTCATGCAAAGTTCAGGTTTTTTATTCCATTTTGAGTTCAAATGAGACAAAATTGCCTTCTTTTTTTATAATCTCATGAAACAAAGCCTGGTGTATTATTATTATTATTATTAATGATTCTGTATTTTTCATAAATATTAATTTAGTCATTTATAAATCATTTATTGTGAATGTAAAAATGGCAGCTGTGAGAAGAAAAATGGAACGCATTGGCAGCAACACATGGGAGAGACATGATTCATAATTAATTTCAATATAGTAACATTAGATTGCAGCTAAGCTAACAGCTATGCATAACTTTTTATGGCCCAGACATATATACAGAGTCAAGTCAAGTCAAGTTTATTTGTACAGCGCTTTTCACGATACAAATCATTGCAAAGCAACTTTACAGCAAATTAAGTTTCTACAATATTTAGTGGTAGCTTATCAGTGGTGACTGTCAGTTAATGTACATATGGCAGAAATGCACGGAAAAATCAATTTAAGACGTAATAAAACAGACGATGAACACTATTAACAGCAATTATTATATGATGCAGTCAAACTTACAGTAAAATGTGGTAGTTCTGTAAGTTGTTTAAGGGTTGGCATCATCTGAGGTCCTCTGAGGGGTTGCATCATCTCTTCTCAGGTGTTCTGGATCCAGACTGAAGCTTGTGTAAATCCTGGCAAAAAACAGAGAAACAAATAGAGACATAATTAGCATAGCTGCTGTTCCAACCAAGCAAAATTGATTTGTTTTACCCAAACTAAAGAATAATAATGTGCATTTGATTAGATATAACTGCAGTACAAGATTATGAGATGCATTATTTGAATGCTTGGCCAAAGAGATGTGTCTTTAATCTAGATTTAAACAGAGAGAGTGTGTTTGAACCCCGAACATTATCAGGAAGGCTATTCCAGAGTTTTGGAGCCAAATGCGAAAAAGCTCGACCTCCTTTAGTGGACTTTGCTATCCTAGGTACTACCAAAAGTCCAGAGTTTTGCGACCTTAGGGAGCGTGATGGGTTGTAACGTGGTAGAAGACTAGTTAGGTACGCAGGAGCTAAACCATTTATAATGGTAAATAATTTATAATAATAAATAAGAGTAAATAATTAGTTTTTCACAATGCTTAACTCTTGATTTATTTATTTAGCAATTGCATGAAATATTTGTTTCTAATCAGCAACATCACCCTTTTCTAGGATTAATATTGATTTGGGTTCAACTTTTGCAGTGATTCCTTTTAAAGGAGTAACTCTTTTCAGTTGACATTGAATGAGGGCTTAGGGCAGATACCTGTAGTTCAAATAGTTAAAAAAATGTCTTTAAAAATTATTATTATTACTATTATTATTATTATTAGCATTATTTATTTTTGTGTTTAAAATTATTGTTTTTATTTTTGTGATCATTTTAAAATAATTATGATTTCTTCTTGGCCAAATCTCTGCATTCGTTTCTTCAGATTCTTTCATGGTTATGTTTTATTTTCTCAGTTGTTATGTAACTGCTGATGTAGTTATGCTTTTTTAAATCTTCAGGTTTTTCATTTGATTTATTGAACCTTTTGTCCAAGGCTTCTTGTGCAATAAACTCCAGAGAAGGGCTTTGTTTGTCTTTTTTCTTCACAGTCTGGAAGATGGCTGTAAGGAAACCTGCTACCTCAGGTCAACTTCTGCAATATCACACAATTCATAAATATAGCGCAACTCTGAAGGTGTGAAGTTGGCTGTCCGATACGAATGCTTCGGCGAGAAACCGAGCGTGTGTATGTGTGTGTACGTGTTTATTTTTAGCTCTGTGCTGCTGGGTTTTCTCTGGTCTGTCTCCACCTGTTTTGCGGACGGAGTGAAATAGGAGTGACACCTTTCCTGTATCGCCTACTCAAGCACAAGAGAGTGTGAAATTTCATCTATATTCCTTTCTCTCATCCTTCTCTCTGTCTTTTCTTCCACACAGGCCTCTCCTGCAGCACTGGCTAAAAGTGTGCTGGCTGAGGTTCCCAATCAAGTGGTGGATTACTACAATGGAAAAGGCATCAAGCCCAAAGGCCTGTCGGACTTTGAGTCTTCCAGAGCGTTCAGTCCCTGAGCTACGCACAGCCATATTTGTCTCAACTTCAAGATATCTTTGCTGATCATTTCAGAACTTGCTGTATCAGTATCGAAATCGACAAGCAGGTTCATCCTTGTTTTTTTCACTCAGGTTTCCAATAGCATTGGGCAGAAATGTCCTTAGCTTTTCCATATTCCAAAATATGTCCATATTTTTTACGCTGTTGTTAGTTATATTAAAGGTGCACTGACTGCACTCAGTCATTTTTTGTTTTGGTTTCCCTGGCTAATATGGCTAATATCGTCTTGGACCTAAAGTCTCCTTTAACGTCTTCGTTAGACGGTCCACCTCTCATGCTGAAAACACTGGTTTGAATCCCGCTCCGAGCAAGAACGAGGAGAGTAGAACCAGAGGGGTTATATTGGTGCCGTGACCCGGATGATTTTAAACATTTTTAAAAAGTATTATGTGTAAAATGTATTTGAAATCACTGAATGCACCTTTAACATAACAATGGGATAGATTCCTTTCATTGCAACCAAACCAATCTGCCAGCACCTTTTAATCTGCCGTCATCTACTCTGTGTAAATAGAAGGAAAGCCAAAAGAATGAAACCTTCAACTGGACTGTCTTCCTTTAGATTCAGATGCCAGACTGATTCCAAGTTGCATTTGTTCATAAGCGTTGGCTTTTGTTACCTTTTGTTTTGTTGATATTATTTACTGTTATTTTTGGTGGACCTGCTGTAAAAGGGCTATATAGTCCAATATAGCATAATATTCCAATGCGTAATAGTTTAGGAAGCAATTGATTATCAGATATTGGCCAGTGCATGACCAATACTCAGTTAGTAAACACTGTTAGTCCTTTATAATCCAAAGTGCAACAATTTTATTGATTAATTTAATTTACCTGCAAAAAGTTTGTGGTTGGTAAGAATTTCATGTTTTTGAAAGAAGTTCCCTATCACCAAGGCTGCATTTATTTGATAAAATACAGTAAAACAGTAATTTTATGAAATATTACAATTTAAAATAACTGTTTTCTATTTGAATATATTTGTTTGTGTGATAGCAAAGCTGAATTTTCAGCATCATTATTCCAGTCTTTAGTGTCACATGATCCTTCAGAAATCATTTTATTTGGTGAAAAAAAGTAAACAGTAATTATTTCAAATTGAAATCTTTTGTAGTATTTTAAATGTCTTTATTGATACTGATAATTTAATGTCTTCTTGCTGAATAAAAATATTTGTTCCTTTCTTACCCACCCCAAACTTTTGAACGGTAGTGTATTTATTTTAAAACTTATTTTTAATGTGAGGCCTTTATGACTTACAATTGTTACATACAATTAAGTGTATTGTATATAGCTCTATAAACAAATGCATATTTATTTGAAAGCATGTGGAATGGGTTCTGTGAATACAGTACTTACAGTGTTTAGGCATTGTTTGTTTTTGTTCTTTTCTACAGGTTTCTTGATATTTTTGTTTTGCAGAATTTCTTAACCTAATCTAAGTCATTTCAGATATTTGGAAATAGTAGATGTAAATGTATTTCTGGTGCTGTCTTAGACACATTTCTCATTTCCTTTTACACATTTCTTTCTTTCCTTCTTCCTTCAGTTTGGAGCGTGTGTGTATGTATGCTTGCATACTACCAAAACTAGGACTGTATTTTGCATGTTGCCAATAAAAAAGGTTTTCCCCACATTGTTCCTTATTTTTTTGTTTTGATACTCTTATTCACTGGATGCACTTGCTCAGCACACACATAGGTCTCTCACACCCAGTAATATTGATCCAGAGTTTCTTTAACGCTACAATACTGTAATTCACTAAATGAAAAATTTAGAGGCAAGCTTGAGTGTAAAGACTCTTTAACAGGCATCAGAAGACCTTGAGAAATGGAGTCCTGGCGGTGTGATCAACTCTTTGAGTCAGAGGAATCTTTGAAGTCTAAACACACAAACATGCGCACACTTCTCTCCACACATGCACACAGCCTTTCAGTTAGCTCACCAGGACAAGATTAGAGGTTAACAGGAGAAAGAGAGATCATGTCTTTTATCATATGCAACAGGTCCATTATTCAAAGATTCAGCAGATTATTTATTGTTAGTGATTTTGCAGATACTTTCTCATTCAAAACAACAGCAGGGAATGAAATCTGAAGTTGAATGTCTTTCACAAGGACACAGTATTGCTAGGGGACTCCCATTAGATCTCCATTTCATGAATATTCACCATCTTTTAAATAATAAACATGAATATTAACTAAGGTGAATATTCACATAAAATATTTTGATTCACCTGGTTCACTTTTCAATACTTATCTAATTGTTTAATTATTTGAACTCTTAAACCTTTGTTTGAATGTATTTTAAAAATATAATATACAATTTAGTTATTTTGAACATATATATACAGTGGGTACGGAAAGTATTCAGACCCCCTTAATTTTTCAGGCAGTTTTGAGGCTGTGTACCACTACATACACTCAGATTCAGATTCATCCAGCCTTATAAATGTCCGAAATCTGTGTGGTCAGTTTATCCTGGTGTCTGGAAGGGATCATCACCTGCTGCTAAAATATGTACATATGTAATGCTCCTCAGACCCCTGAGTGTGAACATCACTGGCAGCGGGCTGGACAACATGTGAGATTGGATGAGGCAGATGGCAGGAAGGGTAAGGAAACTGGCAGGTCAGAGGAAAACGTAACTGGCAGGTTGTAGGAAGAAGCAGCTGGCAGGGTTGAGTTAGCTGGCAGCATGATGGAAGCAGCAGCTGGCAGGACCAGGGGAGCAGCTGAATTGTGGTTTAGTGTTCAATCTGCAGCGGTTCTGAGGTCTTCAAGGAAAATCCATGGAAGGCCAGAGAATCATTGAGGTCCTCCTCAAATCCCTCAACCTCCTGATCTTACATTCACCTCCAGCTCCACCTCCACTGTCTTTTCTGCATCTCGGTTTATCATTTGAAGTGCATGAGGTTGTCAATTCTGACAGATTTCTACACAAATAATGTTGGTTAATTGACAGAAAAACTATTTTCTTGCTCCACTGTGAGTGTCTGGCAGAGATGAGGTTTTGTAAGACAAACAAGGAGATTCACCAAATGCATTCTACTTATTATCACACATGAAGATTTGATATCTGCAAAGAACATATTTTGATTATATTTTTTTGTTAGGAACATGTTGTGAGAGTGCTTGGAAATAGTTAAACAGCCTAAGAATCCTGTGCCAATCGCTATGTAAAACTGCTCAATAAAATATGAATCTGAACCGGTTAATATTGAGATTTTTTTGTTGTAACAAAAAAATATTTATTTATTTATTTCCATAGTGGCACAATATAATGCACAATTTAAAACAATATCAACTGACTACATGCAGATTAATATTTAGCCTATTTTTTCGTTGTGAGGAACAAATTATTTTAGTGTTTACTTTGTCATTTTAAAATGATAACAGAGCTCTAACGATATCCCGAACATGTATTTTGTCCTCAGCAAAAATAATAACACAGTACTGAGTGCTTAGGTAGCTAATAGTTTATAACACACTATGAAGTGCTTAGGGAACTAATCATTTAAAGGAACAATATTTTGAAGCGACAGAGACTGAATAGCACCTTGTTTTTAATGGGGAAAAGGAATAATGAGAATTGTGATAACTGTGGGGTTAAAGAAAATGCTGAGCATGTCATATTACACTGTATAATATATGAGGTGGAAAGACGGGTGTTTCAAGATAAGGACAACCAGGAAAGCATTATTTAAATTCCTTGATACAGGGTTAATGAGCAGAATTTGAGTACACTTAAAATGACATGATGTCACACACTCTTGTACAGTAGGTGGCGGTATGCACTTAAAAGTTGTTTGCAATCCGCCATTAACTAAGCGAAGAAGAAGAAGAAGAAGCGAGAGACCAGCGACGTGTTTCCGTGTAACACCGGAAGTGGAAGGAATGTCATTCTACTGCAGGACAAACACGAGACTGTCATGTCTGGTACAATGTTGCGATCGGGATAAATGAATGAGCTGTAGTTGTGTTGTATGATAATTGTAAACAATAAAGATGACAGCACTGACGTGTAGGTTCATTAAACTTGCTGATGGTTTGCTAAGAGGGGCGCCAGTAACCGTTTGCCGAGCTGGAGCAGCGCTGCAGAGGTATTTGCTGTTAAAAACGGAATATTAAGGTCATAAAATAATGTAATCTTTAATTCAAGATCATGTAAATCTCACATAAATACAGAAAATCTTATTAGTTAGGTGTATTATTCAGTAGCATCAAGTTTAACAACTTTATGTAATGTCACTGTCAGTAGTATCACATTATCAACTTTTTTTAACGTGATATTTATGTAAAAAGCATGGCATTTCCCATCATGCCCCTGTTTTCTGTGTCTTCAGCAGAGCTCCTGTCATTCAGTGTATAAGAACGCATCGCACAAACACATGGTGGGATGAGCACCTCACTGAAGATAATGCTTCTTTTCTGAAGAAGGTCGTTACAGAGGAATATAAACAACAGACCACAGACAAACTCAATCCCCTCAAGGATGAGCCCTGGCCCAGACATGAGTGGGTGGAAGGTGGGTCACACCATCAGAACCCCTGAGGTCTGTGGGTGTCATTTCCACTCCAGACCTACAGAAGGCAGCGTGCTTTTGCTCGTAATTGTGCTTATGATAACTGCTTCAGTTTTAATGGTTGTATTGATTTGTAATCTGCATCTCCTCAGGGAGTCGGAGAGTCGGTCTTGTGGCTGTTAAACTCGGAATGATGCCTGTGTGGACCAAATCTGGAGAGAGACACGTAGTGACCATGCTGCAGGTAAAGAGGATATAAGTTCATCACTTTATTACAGAGGTGGAAATGACAGCACTTTCATTTAAATTGTAAATAAAATCTCTTTTTTTAACAAATGTAAATTGAAAAATATAAAGACACTGTTGTGGAAGCTGTGACTTATCAAAAGTATTTCTGGCAGTCTTAAAATTCAGCTGAACTTTCATTGAGTTGAGTTTATTGGTTGTTCCTAGGGATGCACGATATATCGGCCACCATATCGGTATCGGCCGATAAATGCTAATTTTTTCTGTTATCGGTATCGGCCTGATAAGAAAATTTGGCCGATATCTTAAAGCCGATAAATAATGCATTATTTCCTTCAGAGACATTCATATCGGTGCATCCCTAGTTGTTCCTGTGAGATTAATTGTCAAATTATATTAATTTGATTGGCAAATGGAAAAAGTGCATTTAAAATAATTTCTAAATTTAGATTTTTATTTTTAGATATAAATTTAGATTTTTATTTCTTTTTTAAATTGTATTATTATTTTGTTAAAGAGTGATGCTTTCAAAATTTGGCAACTGAAAATATTCGACCAGAATACATTTGGAGGGCTGGAATCATTAAAGAAACGGTGACATTTAAAGGGTTAGTTCACCCATAAATGAAATTTCTGTCATTAATTACTCACCCTCATGTCGTCCCGAACCCGTAAGACCTCCGTTCATCTTCGGAACACAAATTACGATATTTTTGACTCGGGGAAGAATTGTTGAATTTGTTATTATTTTCTTCTTTTGCGCACAAAAAAGTATTCTCGTAGCTTCGTAAAATTGCGGTTAAACCCCTCATGTCACATATATCTGCGCAATGATCGTGGTAGTATCCTTGCTGTCTATGGAGGGTCAGAGAGCTCTCAGATTTCATCAAAAATATCTTAATTTGTGTTCCGAAGATGAACGAAGGTCTTACGGGTTTGGAACGACATGAGGGTGAGTAATTAATGACAGAATTTTTGGGTGAACTAACCCTTTATATGTCACCGTTTAATTAATTAATGCTTGTAGATTTGTGCAGTATATTATATATTCATTATATTTCTGCTTAATCGGTTGTGTTCATTAATGTATATTTCAGTAAATTTGTTATGAAAACAAGTTTTTTATTACAGCCACCATTTAAATGTTTATATTTCAACAACGAATTGGACTAGAAATGTAATTGTCCATAAAAGGTTGAAATAAAAACTGCTTTATGTGCATTGTAAATGCTTAGATTTAGTTTTGATTCGAGTGTTTATTATTACATTTGATTAAATAATTAATTGGTCATTAAATAATCGCATTTTGGTTTATTGGCTAAATAAAAAAAAAAACTTTCATTTTGGTTTTAATTTTGGTAAAATATTCGATTTGGTGCTAATATTGATGTATATCACTAATACTGAACTGCATTTTAAAACATTAAAATCTCTCTCTCTCTCTCTCTCTCTCTCTCTCTCTCTCTATATATATATATATATATATATATAACCTGTCGGAGTGATTTATATTAGGGATGCACCGATACTGGTCTCCTGTACTCGTTAAAATGCCCCGATACCACACAGCATGTTATAAGCGCATATTCAAACAAAGAAACACCGACAACAGAACAGCAGAAAGGAGTTAAGGATGTCTACTACGAAGTATATGTATGTAATGAATATAATGCTAAACATTCAGTATTAACGCCTGGATAGCTGATGTGTGCGAGCTGATAAACAAAGCACGCTGAGTGGACTGAGCGTGTGCGGCGGCGCAGATGCGTGAGCTTGTCGAGTGAATATACCTTTCTCACAGACAACACTGGAAAGCTTGTAGTTCGGTCGGATACGTCAAAAACAAGTAAGTAAAACAATGCACAAGTTACTTGATGGTAGAGAGAGAGAGAGAGAGAGCGCACTTCTTTTGTGTGATCTTTGATGTTCACTCACTTAGCACACGCATCATTTGGATTAAAACTAAATCATAAAAATAAGACCATTTATAGGGGCATTCACTATAAACATCATTTATTTTCAACCTTAGGCATACACGACTTTCTGGTGAAAGTGAATCTAGGAGCCTGTGTGAAATACGCTAGGCTGTAGTGTTCTGCATCAGTACAAATACATGCACGCGTTGCGCGTGTTTTGCTTGCTTGAGTGTTTCTGCATTATATGAGTGGCTTTGGAATATAAATCGCAGCATGTTTCAGATGAAAAAACACGACTTCTATTTCTGAAAATATCACAGTTAGGAGATTTATAACGAGTGGTTCCCTGCATTATTACAGCAAAGCGCGTGATTACAGTACTAAGCCGCTGCAATGGAGCAGCTCTAATGCTATTAAATTAAAGATGATGCACATGAAGCAAAAAAAAATTTTTTTTTACTAGTGGGTGCTGGACACTATAGTTCATTTATGTAAGTGAGGATAGCAAAATAAAGTAAACTGTGACAAATGTGTATATGTGTGTGTGTAATATATATATATATATATATACACCTTGCTACGTGTACTGTGTTAGGCTAATCGAGACTTGTCATTTGCACTTATATACTGTTGCTCTTTTGTTAGTTTTGATTGCTTCTATTGTCCTCATTTGTAAGTCGCTTTGGATAAAAGCGTCTGCTAA
>NW_015505328.1:2563759-2581091 GCF_001515645.1 Sinocyclocheilus grahami
TGAAGTTGAGGTTTTCATGAAGCTGGATGACAGCATGCCCAGGAGACTACAGGCTGTCATTAAGGCTAAGGGTTGCCCGACAAAGTATTGATAGTTGTGTAAATACTGTCATACTAACAGCTTTCTGAATTATTTTGGTTGATTGTAATCTATTACATACCTTTCTATCAAAGTTATCTAACATTATCAAGATTAATTTGTTCTGACACAGTTTAACTCTGAGTTCTTGTTATATTTTATTACCATTTTCTAAACTATAGCGAATAAACTGTGATAATGTGAGAAATGTTGAAGGTGTCTGAATAAATTTTGGTTTGACTATCTATTTGATAAATGAAGTTAACCAACTAACATTATACATACCCTTTTGGTTTCTATACCCAATATTTAAAAAATGTACAAATGCAATAAAAATATTGGTATCGGTACTCCGTATCGGCAAGTACCATAAATAAAAGTATCAGTATCGGGCGAGTACTAGAAAAATCGGTGCATCCCTAATTTATATATTTACATTTGAATTAATAAATTTATAGTCACTTCGAATGTGTTATATACACATAATATTAATAATAATTTAAGAACAATATTGTGATTCTTTCAATGATATTGTCCAGTAGGGTATGTTTAACGTGTTGTGACAACTCTACATCTCACCGTAGTCTCCAAATTCTACTGAATTGATGCGTTAGTGATAAATACATTTAATCTGGTCTGTTATATTGTGCTGCTGAGGTATGGAAACATGGTTAAACATAGTTAAAGATGTGCAAAAACTCCTCCATTGAGTCGGTGTCCCTGAGCATGGTACTTTTTCCAAGCTTGTTCAAGGAAGCTGGACTTCCCATGGCATCTCAATCAAATATGACATTAACACATCCAAATCTCTCTCTCAGGTGCAGGACTGTCATGTCGTGAAACATCTCTCCAAGGAAGAGTATGAGGGGCACACAGCGGCTCTGATTGTGGGTGGAAAAAACGTCTCTCCGTTTCATGTGAGAAAGAAAAGTCTTTAACATTTTTCAAATTAAGGCTGTTCTTGTCCACGCACGTTTTCCTCCTCATAACGAACCCTTGTCTCTTCACCTTTCTGGCGGTCCTTGACCTCTCTGAGGTGGAACAGGATAATAGACTAGAGCTTTTCTGCTTCTTTAGAGAGGGAGTATAATAAGACCTGAAAAGCTCCTGGAGAGAAATTACTGAGCTCTCAGTAGATGTAGAGGTCACCTTTGTGTATGTGTGTGTGTGTATGTGCACATGTTAAGGGAAATCAAATTGGAAAACTAGGACTTCTTGTCTTTTGTACAACTTTTCTCATTGTATTCTTCTCTCGCTCCTCTCTCTCTCACATGTCTTTCTCTATATGTGCTAGGAAAAAAAAGACTTAACAGTTATAGATGTGAGGATGTTTTTAAAAACAGCTGAACTAAACTGTTCTGTGGAGTTTGTAGTGAAAAAAAACAGGTCAGTGTCCCTTTTTTTTCCTTTTTGGCAGTAAGCTGGTGTGTATATTTGTGTCATCTGTCTATATTTGACAGCTGCCACAAAGTGCTGCTTGAAGTATAATTGTCAATTGTCCTGACCTTCAGTCTGAGCCTTCAGTCTCTCCAGAGCCAGTCAATCAACTCCCAAAACACAGCAGAGCAGTTTGGCTTTAATGTATTCTCTTTTTCATTCTCCCTTTCTCCTTTTGTAGGATTATATAAATTAGTAAATCACTTGAAGTAATTGAAAGTCAATCTGTCTTTCTCACAGAGGCCAGAGGGTTATTTAGAGGTTTTCCGGAATGCAGGAGTTCCTCCCAAACAGAAACTCACCACGTTTTGTGTGTCAGACAACGCTATCATCAAACCAGGTTACTTCAATCACATGTCAGAACTCTTTGCTTGTCGCCAGATAAAGAATTAAGCCATTTCAGCTGTATCCCTTAAATTACATGTTTGAGTAAATAAAACCTTGATGTTTATGTTTGTTTTTGTTTTGTTGTTTTCTTGTAATGTATTGTTTTTTCTGTTTTGTTTTTCTTGTTGTTGTTGTTGTTGTTATTGTTGTTTTTACTTCTATTTTGTTTTTGTTGTTTTTTTTCATGTGTTTTCTTTCTGTGTTCTGTATTATTATTATTATTTTTAAAAAAAATTCTAGGCACTCCTCTCTATGCAGCTCACTTCCGTCCAGGACAATATGTGGATGTCACAGCAAAAACGTGAGTCATGTACATGTTTTAAAGTGGAAAATATTAAAAATCTAAATAAAAAAAAATTATTACTGTACTTTTCTCCATGTTAAATTCTTATATTCCAGCTTAATATGCAAAGACTACTAAAAAATGTATAACCCATTTGTAGATTCATTCCCATTTTAAACAGTGTTTCAAAATAGTGCTCATTGTTTACCCAGCCTGACGTAGCAACATTGGCTCAAACAATGGGTCTGGATCCTCTGTCTGTTTGACCAGTGGAAGACGGAATATATGAATCTATCTGTATTTTTTGAATTTCCATTTAGTAATACTAACAGTGCATGAAGTTTCATGATCATGAGCTGATGATTTAATCAAAACTAGATATTATTCTTTCCTCTCATTCTTTTTTCTGCAAAACTCTTTTTACTTTCTGACATAAATGGGATGAAGGGAGATGCGTATTTCTTATGCTGACAAAAAGCTTGATTGACTGATATTTTGGTCAGCAGAAGGCATGCATCCTACTGTCCCAAACGGGAGTGCCTGATTTCACTCTTTCCCTTGTACCTTTATTGAAGGCCCTCATCTCTTCATCAAATAATGAACGTGTGAATCTAAGGGAGTGAGTCCTTGGAATTTTCCTATTAGAATAATAGAAAAGGAATCATATTCTAAAGCACTTTAAAGTGTGTGCAGTTGTGCATTTTCAATAAATGTGCCACTAGTGTCACCAAATGAAATTGCAAAAATAATGATTTTTTTCAAACAGGTTTCCTGAATGACCTCAAACTCAAACCATTGGTTGATCCAGTGTCAAACTGAGCAATGATTTGATGGCGACACAGTAGTTTGGGTTGATTTACAAATGACTATTTGTCTCTGCATATTAAACTGGGATAAGAGAAAGTATTTTAACATTGAAAGAAATGCGACCCATCACCTTTAATGAAAAGAGCCTTGCTTCATAGAACTCTTGATTAATCATAGCATCTGAGTTGTGTCAGCCCTATTTCACGGCTGAGATCCTGCCTGTCTGCAGCTTCATCCAACTCTTATGTTGTTACACAGTGTATGATTACTAAATATTCTGTTTACATCTTTACTCTATTAAAACTGTTGATCTTTTTATTGTAGAATTGGCAAAGGTTTTCAGGGAGTGATGAAGCGCTGGGGGTTCAAAGGTCAGCCAGCTTCCCATGGACAAACTAAAACACACAGGAGGCCAGGCTCTCTGGGGCCCGGAGGGGTGAGTGTTGTCATTTTTATACTTGGGGTTAAATTACATTTAAAAATCTTTTTTAATGGTTAAATTACATTTTATTAATCAAAAAGCATGTCTAATTAATTAAAATCATGAAACTTAAACAATTTAACATCAATGTATTAAAAGTTTGACAAATATTACGTTTAGGGCCCTATGAAATGTTTTATTTGTCCAACCTTATGTTTTATTGTAACCAAATTTTAAACAGTTTTAGCATGTCTAATTTGAAAGCATAAAACAAGTTTAATTTATTCATTCTTGCCTTATGATTTTTTTGCTCAGAAATTCTGTGTTGTGTATTTACATTTTGTTTTAAGGCATAAAACATTCATTTAATCTATCTTTTAAGTAATGAAAATTAAACAAATTTAATTTTTTGGAAAATAAAGGTCATTTAATATTACAATTAAAACATTGAAGAAATATTGAATGCTTATTCCTTAAAAATAAGGTTTTAATAATTTTAGTAGTAGTAGCAGCCTGTTACGTACATTCTACTCAACAATAGTAATATATTTCTGCCAATGCCCACAAGTTAAACCGAACGTTTATTTTGACGGGTTGCCGTGAATACCATTACATTTCTGTGTGTGTATGACATGATGATAGTTTTACTGAAATGAAACGGTCAAACGGTCAGAGCAGTTCTGGAGATGTTATTCATGTATTTATGTCCTCATTAGTGAGACGGCAGAGGTTAAGATCAACGCAAGCGTCATGCGCGTTTCAGTACGAGTACTACACAAAACCGCGCGTCTGCGCCATTCATTAACACAGAGACATGCAGAATTCATATTTAAATATGAATTGTTTTGCGGCTTAATATTTTCAAATACTAGTGGGAGTGGGCTTACGTGTGTGTGTGTGTGGCGGAACTCTGCTGTGCGTTATACAGAGAGCGCGACCATAACGTTATGGGGGTAGAATTGTTGCTTAATTCCAAATAAATAGATTATGATCCACAAATAAATAGAATGAGATCCACAAATAAATCTTAAAGTTTCACAAACATGAATTAAATTCACAAATAAATACAATGAGATTCGCAAATAAAAAACATATTCACAAATATATATTTATGTCACAACCAATGATATATAAATGATATTTATATAAACTAAATAAAATCATATAAATTCATATATTTTCTGCTCCCATATCTTGGATTTTGTGATCATTCGAAATTTATTTTAATAAACTGAATCATACAGTGAAAGAAAGCACTGTAAATGCGCACACGCACTAGTCTAACCTACTACACTTCATCACACACTGTTTCTCTGGCATTTTCAAAGGCACGTAACATAAAATACTGTGGCTTGGCATGATACACAGTCTAATGGTCTAACGAAATCCAGTTTTAAACATCTTTTACTGTACCCATTGTATGGCCCTTATATGACCTATTTGAGCCAATGCAGATGCATGAAGTTATCTCAGGACGAGACCACCCTGATTGTAAAGCAAAACGTGATTGGCTATAGCGAGATCGTGCTACGATTGGTCAGCGAATGTGGCTGTTATCTGATTGGCTTGAGTAGACGGTGGGTGGAGTCCACGTATTTGTGGATTGTCAGCACGTCTTGACGCAAGAAATGTTTCACAATTCGCAAATGCACAGGACGCGATTCACAAATGCGTGCAGCTATCTACAAATGCACAGGATGCGATTCATAAATAAATGCCAGGCAAAGTTGTGGTTGTGACATAAATATATATTTGTGAATGTTTTTTATTTGCAAATCTCATTTTATTTATTTGTGAATTTAATTCATGTTTGTGAAACTTTAAGATTTATTTGTGGATCTCATTCTATTTATTTGTGGATCATAATCTATTTATTTGGAATTTAAGCAACAATTCTACCCCCATATAACGTAGAGACTGAAATAACACGCCGTCCTGTAAATAAGATAAATAGCATAAGGCTATTTAGTTTGCTTAATGAAAGAACAAGGTATAGACATGTTCTATAAGAAAGGTAACTTTAAATGACTTCTGTTGTGATCTGGCGCTATAGAGAAAATATAATTAAATAAAATGAACTTGACCTTCAAGGGGGGCGGGGGGTGCCGTTAAAATAATGGAAGGGGAAACACTGATATAATCCTAAAAAAGGTATCACTATTTCCACTAAAATATTATGCAACACAGCTGTTTTTAACATGGATAACAATAAGAAATGTTTCTTGAGCATTTTTAATATTACTGTTTTTGTTTTGATTTAAACATTAAGTTCTTAAAAACAAAAAAAAAACGACTGTAAACTTTTGAATAGTAGTGTAATCATTTCCTGTTCGATCCAGATTTAAAGGTCACATATTATACACCTTTCTGGAGTTTTATTTTAGGTTTTGATGTCCTTAAGAATATATTTTTGCGGTTATAAGTACCAAAAACCATCTCAATATATTCTTACAGCTCCTCTCTCAGGAGCTCTGCTAATAACAGGTCGATTTTGGCCTGTCTAATTAATATTCACGAGCCTCTCTTCTGATTGGTCTGTTGTTTTCTGAGTGACGCACGGCCAGGCCAACCACAGGTAACTAGGGTCAGCCGACGTCACCGCTAGCTGGATTTTTCAGGATTCCCCTGTAATATGTTATCCGTTTTATTATTATTATTATTATTATTATTATTATTATTATTATTATTATTATTCCAAATCAGAATATTTGAGTTATTTCTGATGGATCATGTGACGCTTAAAACCGTCCATATTTGAAATTGTAATAATATTTCACACTTTTTGTAATATTACTGTTTTTGTTTTGATTTAAACATTAAGTTCTTAAAAACAAAAAAAAACGACTGTAAACTTTTGAATAGTAGTGTAATCATTTCCTGTTCGATCCAGATTTAAAGGTCACATATTATACACCTTTCTGGAGTTTTATATTAGGTTTTGATGTCCTTAAGAATATATTTTTGCGGTTATAAGTACCAAAAACCATCTCAATATATTCTTACAGCTCCTCTCTCAGGAGCTCTGCTAATAACAGGTCGATTTTGGCCTGTCTAATTAATATTCACAAGCCTCTCTTCTGATTGGCCTGTTGTTTTCTGAGTGATGCACGGTCAGGCCAACCACAGGTAACTAGGGCCAATTCAAACCAGCGCAGATTCGGCTACATAAGGAGCTTTAAATGTCATCTTGTTGTGATGTTGGGTGCCAGAATCGATGCAATACAGCCTCAAATTAGAAATTGTATCGCATACCTGCTGCCACTGCCAGACAAAAAACCGACGACAGCTGTGGTCTGAGTGACGCACGGCCAGGCCAACCACAGGTAACTAGGGTCAGCCGACGTCACCGCTAGCTGGATTTTTCAGGATTCCCCTGTAATATGTTATCCGTTTTATTATTATTATTATTATTATTATTATTATTTGATTAGATTTTTTGTATTACTTTTACATTATAATTATTTTTGTTTTGTTTTTCCCCTGGCTGTTATATATGTTTCTTGTTATATTTCCTGATTTTATGCTGCATTGTATTTACATTTGATATATCATGGGTTAATAATAATAATAATAAAAAAAACAAAAAAAAGGGGAAACTGGAGGCGGCCCATTCAAACCAGCGCAGATTCGGCTACATAAGGAGCTTAAAATATCATCTTGTTGTGATGTTGGGTGCCAGAATCGACGTAATACAGCCTCAAATTAGAAATTTGATCACATATCTGCTGCCACTGCCAGACAAAAACTGACGACAGCTGAGGTTAAATGCTATAAAACGAGCGGACTGGACTGAAACGATCGTCAAAAATGCTTGCATTTGCAGCGCACACTTCTTATCAGAAAAGGTTCAATAAAGTATTGTCTTTTGTTGTTATGGGCGCGTCTACAGATTTCTTGCCATATGTCTATGTTTCTTGCATCTCACAACTATGTCATGTATGAAATAATGTCTGTGTGCATGTGTGAAAAACAACAAACTGACGATTTATATCATTTCGTCCATCCTTTGAGTGAGAGTGTAACGTTACAGGTCGGCCGATCTGGTTTCGTGGTTAAAGTTAACCTTTTCGACATGTTTCCGTGTTGTCCTTGCTCAGGAATGGCTGAGTTTGGGTTTGGCAAAAGGAGAGTGGGACGGTGGGCGGTGCTCGGGGTGGTGACTGAAGGTGGTGACTGTGTAGTTCTGACATCAACTTTTTACGGAAGTCACAACGGTTCGTGAAAAATCACAGCTACTTTATGCAGGCTGTGTGCATTTTACTGTGGACTGACTGTTTTGAAACTTATATGGTAGTTAAATAGCCCCTAGACCTCCGTAATCATGAAACAAGCCAGGAGATTTCAGTTTTGACAATATGGGACCTTTAAAATGTTGTCACAGAGATGCTAGGAACTGATTGAATTTCTTCTCAGGAGCACAAGATTTTCCCCACACTGTATATTTTCAGATATCGAAGCACTTTCCTCTCTGAGAGGTTTCACGTCAGTTATTCTGGGTAGCTGTGACTGTCAGGAGAGTTTAGCGTGACCTCAGCATGCCCTTTGAATGGTTAATGGATGAAAATAACTTGTCTCCTTGCTCTCAGGACCCAGCAAAAGTTTTTAAAGGAAAAAAGATGCCAGGCAGGATGGGAAACATTTACGACACCACTCATGGCTTGAAGGTACACCTACCAAAAATGCACAAATGTACTTTTAAATCATTATGAAACTTTTATATAAATTAATATTGTATATACATATGTTTATTATACATTTGTACTTCTCATTTGTCCATCAAGCCAAAGGCATGTTCTGCTGATACTTCTGCTCTGCATTGCACTGTGCAGTTTACATGATGCTGCATTGCAGATATTGGGTGGAATAAAACATTTTTGATGTATATTTTGTGTAGTATGACAAGTAAGCAAACTGAATTCATTTATTATTACACATCAAAATGCACAGTAAGCACAATTTCAAAGCTCAGCTCTACCATAATATATCTTGGTCTCAGGAGACACCTACTGTAAAGTCACCCGGTGAGAAAAATCATTTGTGATTATTTGTAGTTTCACTAAGCTCTTTTCTCTGGCAGGTATGGAGGGTGAACACCAAGTATAACATCCTCTATGTCAACGGTTCTGTCCCGGGTCACCGCAACTGTCTTGTTAAGGTAAAATGCCTCACACATACTCAAACTCTCAAGTGTGCGAAGTCAAATGCACTTGTCCTCAGGTAGAATATCTTTCTGAAGGTGAAGGATCTGCTTTTATCTTTTCTGCATCGGTCTTCACTTTCAGCTAAAAAAAGTGTTACGTGCTGTACTGTCCATTCCAGCACAAGCACTGACCTTGGCACGCTAGCGCACTCTCGTGCTGACTGATTCATCTATATCAATGCGCAGAGGCGTTTGTGTCCAAAGTGCATCAGTGAATCGTTCATATGTGGTCAGCATTTCGTCTCGTAGAGTTTGCTTACATACACACTCAACCGAAAGTTAAACTCTCTCAAAGACTGACTTCATTCAAGAACAGATGACTTTATAATGCCTAATGGAGTGTATTCTTCTCCAGTTGTTTATATGTAGTGCTTACGTTTGCTCGATCAGGTCAGGGACTCGATTCTGCCCACTCGGTTGGAGAACAACAAGAACCCGCCGTTCCCCACGTTCTTTGCTGATGGAGACGAAGAGATCCCTGAAGACCTCTATGATCAAGACATGTTCCAGTTTGGGGAGCCCATGGCTGAATGAGGTTGTGACCCCACGATTCCTGCTTACGCTGGTAAAAGACATTGGGCATGACGTGACCCTTGATCGGGGTCTTTCATCTAGTGGATTCAGCATTGCTGCGCTGAAAGATTTGAAGAAGTGTCAAGTAAACGCATAAATGCAGGTTCAGGTGGAGTGTAAAGTCATACTTCTGTATTACAACTTAAATCATTTTGAAATGTCAAAAGCTTGTGTTTTTAAACAATAAAACCTGTTTGATATCATTTCTGTGTTTATTTTCATATGCTGGAGCGATAAAGCACTGCATGGAAGCATTAGGAGAGTAGTTACTTTGTTATAAAATAAATCTATAATTAAGATAAATGTAGAAGTAATATATATATTTATTATATAATATTTTATCTGTATGTCTCTATAGATATAAAATAACTGAATAAAATGTTCAGTTAATTTTATTAAATAAATTGTATTTTATATATACAATTTTATCATTTAAATTACATTTATAAAATAATGTTATTTTATTTCATTGTATATTGTATAAATATTAATTTTAATATGAAATAATAATTACCTTAAATATTAATAATAAAATAACGAGGCACAGAGTTTGGATTTAAAGAAATAGAGGATATGAATTACTATGAATATTGAATTTGCAACAAGTTTGGCAAAAAACAGTTATAAGTAGCATGGGTATATTTGTAGCAATAGCAGTAATTGCCAACAATACATTGTATGATCCAAATCCAAAATTATGGATTTTTCTTTTATGCCAAAAATCATAAGGATATTAAGTAAAGATTATGTTCCAAGAAGATATTTTGTACATTTTCTACCATAAATATATCAAAACTTAATTTTGGATTAGTAATATGCATTGCTAAGGACTTCATTTGGACAACTTTGAAGGCTAATTTTTTTTTTTTTTTTTTCACCTCAGATTCAGGTTTTCAAATGGGACAATATTTGGCTGAGATACAGCTATCAAACCATACATCAATGGAAATTTATTTATTTTATTTATTTATTTATTTATTCAGATGATATATAAATCCCAATTTAAAAAAATTGACCCTTGATTTTGTGGTCCAGGGTCACATATGTATCTTGAAAAGACATGACCCCAAAACATAAGAAATGTGAGAAATCCACTCTCATGGTATTATTTTTCTAAAACTCACCTGCTCAACTTATTACTAAACATCATTATTTTAAGTTATTTTTGAATGTTTAAGTGGTGTCAGCATTTCTGAACTTATTTGACAATCTGCTTGATGAATGTAAAGTTGCAAATACATCAAGCTGACAGCAAAACACTGTAAGGATACCCTGATGGGACACACTGTGCTGACCTCTGTGCATTAGAGAACAGAGCGGGAGGTGGAGACGGACGGATGAATAGATGCTGACAATGGTTGACATTTCTCCCTCTCTCTTAAGTGAGGGGAATAAATCAAGGCATTAATGTTGCATGAGTTCAAGCTCACTGACTGATGAAGAAAGTGAGTGTGTGTGTGTGGATGGAGTGGCTACATTAGAGTCCAAAGCCCTCAAACCCTGTTTTCTACACACAGCCTTACTACACTGAAGAAAGGTCACATAAACACTTTGTATGTACGTCGTCATCTCTCCATCCTAGTTGTCTTTTTCTTAAGAAACACCAGCATAGTCATGGATACAGCCAGTGGGCATTTTATGGAAGCACAACAACAAAACAAAATTACTCTAACAAACATGTAAACAGTTTTATTGAATGGAAAAAGTAAAAATGCAACAGTATAAGCCTTTTAACTGGTTAAGTTACCATATGTTTTAAAAAAAAATACTTTTATGCAGAAATATGACAGTAAAGACATTTATAAGAAAAAGAATGTTCTAAGAATGAATTATTTTGAATTTTCTATTCATCAAGGAAACCTTGAAAAACTTAAGCAGCACAACTCTTTTCAACATTGATAAAAATAAGAAACTTTTACTCAGCACCAATTGAGGTGAATTATAACAGTGTTTTCCATTAAATTACATGTATCGCTTAAATGCAGGGTCATTTTAGGTAAATTGGGCCACATCTCATGACGGGCCCTAGTTTACCTGAAACCTGACCCTATATGTAGAATGGTAAATTATTATTATCCTTAAGCAATATAGGTCTATTAAAGTTTTTTTTTTATTTGAATCCTTTATTTTACCAGGATAGTCCCATTGAGATGCAAATCTCTTCTTCCAGGGAGTCCTGGCCAAAATGGCAGCACAAATAAAAAAGCACAATAAAACAATTACAAACACATAAACAAACAAAAGTTTGCCCTACATTCAGATGATTACAAATCTGTGACAAAAAATAAATAAAACCAACAAGCATTTACTCATAGCAAGTATGTTTCCTTTAGAGTAGACCATAAAAGGTTTTTTAATTTTTTTTATAAAATATTAAATATACGATCACCAAAATGACTGTAATGCGTGAAACACAGCCCGAGGCACAGAGTTTGGATTTAAAGAAATAGAGGATATGAATTACTATGAATATTGAATTTGCAACAAGTTTGGCAAAAAACAGTTATAAGTAGCATGGGTATATTTGTAGCAATAGCAGTAATTGCCAACAATACATTGTATGAGTCAAAATTATGGATTTTTCTTTTATGCCAAAAATCATAAGGATATTAAGTAAAGATTATGTTCCATGAAGATATTTTGTAAATTTTCTATACCGTAAATATATAAAAAATGTATTATGATTAGTAATATGCATTGCTAAGGACTTAATTTGGACAACTTTAAAGGTGATTTTTTAAATACAACTTTGAAGGCTAATTTTTTTTTTTTTTTTTTGCACTCTCAGATTCAGGTTTTCAAATGGGACAATATTTGGCTGAGATACAGCTATCAAACCATACATCAATGGAAATTTATTTATTTATTTTATTTATTTATTTATTCAGATGATATATAAATCCCAATTTAAAAAAATTGACCCTTGATTTTGTGGTCCAGGGTCACATATGTATCTTGAAAAGACATGACCCCAAAACATAAGAAATGTGAGAAATCCACTCTCATGGTATTATTTTTCTAGCACTCTCAGATTCAGGTTTTCAAATAGGACAATATTTGGCTGAGATACAGCTATCAAACCATACATCAATGGAAATTTATTTATTTTATTTATTTATTTATTTATTCAGATGATATATAAATCCCAATTTAAAAAAATTGACCCTTGATTTTGTGGTCCAGGGTCACATATGTATCTTGAAAAGACATGACCCCAAAACATAAGAAATGTGAGAAATCCACTCTCATGGTATTATTTTTCTAAAACTCACCTGCTCAACTTATTACTAAACATCATTATTTTAAGTTATTTTTGAATGTTTAAGTGGTGTCAGCATTTCTGAACTTATTTGACAATCTGCTTGATGAATGTAAAGTTGCAAATACATCAAGCTGACAGCAAAACACTGTAAGGATACCCTGATGGGACACACTGTGCTGACCTCTGTGCATTAGAGAACAGAGCGGGAGGTGGAGACGGACGGATGAATAGATGCTGACAATGGTTGACATTTCTCCCTCTCTCTTAAGTGAGGGGAATAAATCAAGGCATTAATGTTGCATGAGTTCAAGCTCACTGACTGATGAAGAAAGTGAGTGTGTGTGTGTGGATGGAGTGGCTACATTAGAGTCCAAAGCCCTCAAACCCTGTTTTCTACACACAGCCTTACTACACTGAAGAAAGGTCACATAAACACTTTGTATGTACGTCGTCATCTCTCCATCCTAGTTGTCTTTTTCTTAAGAAACACCAGCATAGTCATGGATACAGCCAGTGGGCATTTTATGGAAGCACAACAACAAAACAAAATTACTCTAACAAACATGTAAACAGTTTTATTGAATGGAAAAAGTAAAAATGCAACAGTATAAGCCTTTTAACTGGTTAAGTTACCATATGTTTTTAAAAAAAATACTTTTATGCAGAAATATGACAGTAAAGACATTTATAAGAAAAAGAATGTTCTAAGAATGAATTATTTTGAACTTTCTATTCATCAAGGAAACCTTGAAAAACTTAAGCAGCACAACTCTTTTCAACATTGATAAAAATAAGAAACTTTTACTCAGCACCAATTGAGGTGAATTATAACAGTGTTTTCCATTAAATTACATGTATCGCTTAAATGCAGGGTCATTTTAGGTAAATTGGGCCACATCTCATGACGGGCCCTAGTTTACCTGAAACCTGACCCTATATGTAGAATGGTAAATTATTATTATCCTTAAGCAATATAGGTCTATTAAAGTTTTTTTTTTATTTGAATCCTTTATTTTACCAGGATAGTCCCATTGAGATGCAAATCTCTTCTTCCAGGGAGTCCTGGCCAAAATGGCAGCACAAATAAAAAAGCACAATAAAACAATTACAAACACATAAACAAACAAAAGTTTGCCCTACATTCAGATGATTACAAATCTGTGACAAAAAATAAATAAAACCAACAAGCATTTACTCATAGCAAGTATGTTTCCTTTAGAGTAGACCATAAAAGGTTTTTTAATTTTTTTTATAAAATATTAAATATACGATCACCAAAATGACTGTAATGCGTGAAACACAGCCACTGCATTTCACGTGGTAAATAAAAAATAGTGGAAACCTCAGCTGCCAGTTTACTGTCATTTCAACAACATTTCAACCGTTTCAAAGTCATTAGCACTGGAATGTCTGAGAGCAACAGTTGTGCTTTTTAAAGTTAACAAGCTATGCGAGTCTCATGCATAATAACGGAGCCATCACATATTGTGTTCATGTATTATTCAGTCAGAAAACCTTCCTCTGCCGCCAGTTTGCACTACAGTTTGCAGACACCATCATTACCGTGCGCACTGTGCATAAGCCTACATTTTAGTCCTAATTTCTTCCCTTTTGCTCTGTTGTTAATTTTCCCCATCAAAATTCACAACTGTCAGCGTGGAACATGCACATCTTATCTATTTATAACATTTGATGTTTTATGAAATGTGACACATGATAACGCTGGTTTGTTCAACCAGTCAGAAAGACTATATGTGGGCTTTAGCATATCGAGGGTTTTAATGATGCCAAACTGATCTTACAATGCGGTCGATCAAGATTTAACCCATATAAATCCTCATAAACCCACATAAACACGTGTCAGATGCCTGCCCTGACCTAGTAATGTTTTTGGGCTGTCTGCACACATACATAATGCAAAGAGTTTTTTAATCTCAGTAGGCTACCATCGTCGCATGAGTGAACTCCCTGATGTCAGCACTGCACTAAAAACTGTCTTATCAAGCTTAAGAGACACTCGCTTGTACTCACACACACATACACACACACATGCGTGCAACCAAAAACATTGTTTAACCCGTCGCCCGTACTGTGGGGTCTTGATTTTCTGGCTCTGCCCCCCAACCATGGCACATCTGCGGCCTCGCAGAGTGTGTAGTGGCGTGTGTGTGGACCCCAGTGAGAGCATAATGCCAAACGCCTTGCCAATCTCCCAATCTAATCCTCTGAACACACACACATCCTGTCCTTCCAGATTTCCGCCCCCAAATCACTCTTGATCACTCCACCGAACCTCACAGCAGTCACACCCCCTCCTGTAACCACACCTGCTCAGCACAGCACCCCTGCTCTACAAACACACAAACACACACACACACACACACACACACACACCTCTGCCAGATGTGGATGGAGAGACATACAAGCCAAGGAGGCACACTTGTGTCCATGTGTGTCAGTAAAACCGCTGTGGAGGTCATCATTGGCACATGATGGCACATTAAAAAGGGATAGTTCACCCAAAATGAAAATCCTGTCATCATTTACTGACCCTTCTTCCAAACCTGTATGAGTGTCTTTCTTCTCTCGAAGAAATTTTAAATTTTGAAGCCATTTTCAACAGTTTTTTTGTCCATATATATAAAAAGTCAGTGGGTCCTAAACAACATCAGATCCAATTTACTTTCATTGTATGAAACAACAATAAACAGTTTATTATTTGATAAAGAAAGTCATTCATTTTTGGAATGACATGAGGGTGGGTAAATCATGAGAATATTCAGTTTTGAGTGAATTATCATTATAAAAACCATATATTGGTTGTATATATAAGTGTTTGGAGGTAAAAAAATAATAATTTTCTTCATCTCAGAAGCGTTAAATTGATCAAAAGAGACAGTAAAGACATTTATCTTGCAAAAGATTTCTATTTCAAACAAATGTTGTTCTTTTCATATTTCTACTCATCAAAGAATTCTGAACTGTTTTCCTCAATGATAATAATAAGAAATGTTTGAGCACCAAATCCTACAGAATTATTTCTGAAGGATCATGTGACACTGAAGACTGGAGTAACGGATTCTGAAAATTCAAGATTTGTAATCACAGAATTAATTTGAACTTTAAATTATATTGAAATAGAAAACATATTTTAAATCGTAAAAGATAAGAGACTTCTTTCAAAAACATAAAAAGTGTACTGATCCCAAACAATTGTCTTAATTTACACTCTACTTACTAATTCTACTTCCCTTGTACTAATTTACAGTCTACTCAGCAACACTTAAGTGAATGTATATTCTCATGAACTTGATCAGAAGAAAATTCTTGAAATTATTTTATAATGGATGGGTTGGAGTAGATGATAAAATAAAAGCAGCCAGCAAGTGTCCTTTTGAGTTGTATTTCTTACTAATACAATACATTTTCTGTTGTTTTCCTCTTGAATGTTTCTTGTGACATCCTAGGGATCCCTGGATCTAACTGACTAAAGTTAATTCATTCATATTAAATTATATATTTTAATAAAATCCAGTAAATGTATGTGTTACCTTATGAAGAACATTTTAAGTTACCTGGCAATCTTTTGTCTGAAATCCTTTTTCATCTCATCTGATGTATGTTCATTGTGTGAAGAAGGTGACCTTTGAAAGCAGCTTCTCTGGAGCTGACCTTGTCGTGGGTTAGTGTGAGTGCTTCCTCAGAAGTGTCCTGGCACCATGCTGTGTCACACACACACACACACATACACACAGGTTTACATTTGTGAAAAGTGGGGACATCCCATTGGCGTAATGGTTTTTATACTGTACAGACCGTATATTATATTACCCTTTACCAAACCTACCCCTTACAGGAGACTTTGTGCTATTTCAGATTTTCAATACACTCCATTCTGTGTGATTTATAAGTGTTTTGAAAAGTGGGGACATGGGGTAATGTCCTGAAAAGTCACCTTCTCCTTGTAATACCTATGTCATACCTTTGTCATTATACAAATTTATGTCCTCATTTGTCACAAAAACGCGTACACACATTCAGGTCATTACTCCCATATAGCTCAGTACCCCATCATTCTACTATTCCATCCAAAAAACGCATGAGATTATATACTCCAGTTTTACAGTGGCCCAGTAGTGCACAACACAACGCATAGGAATAATTTCATTGTGTTGTGACTTGTTTCCTTTGTGTTGTGCTAATTTCATTGTGTTGCAGCTTGTTTCCGTTGTGTTGTGCTAATTTCACTGTGTAGCGGCTTGGGTTGGTTGTGTTGTGCTAATTTCATTGTGTTGTGGCTTGTTTCCGTTGTGTTGTGCTAAATTCGTTGTGTAGCGGCTTGTTTTGGTTGTGTTGTGCTAATTTCATTGTGTTGTGGCTTGTTTCCGTTGTGTTGTGGTAAAATCACTGTGTAGCGGCTTGGTTTGGTTGTGTTGTGCTAATTTCATTGTGTTGTGGCTTGTTTCCGTTGTGTTGTGGTAAAATCACTGTGTAGCGGCTTGGTTTGGTTGTGTTGTGCTAATTTCATTGTGTTGTGGCTTGTTTCCGTTGTGTTGTGCTAAATTTGTTGTGTAGCGGCTTGTTTTGGTTGTGTTGTGCTAATTTATTTGTGTAACGGCTTGTTTTGGTTATGTTGTGCTAATTTCAATGTGTTGCGGCTTGTTTCGGTTGTGTTGTACTAATTTCAATGTGTAGCAGCTTGGTTTGGTTGTGTTGAGTTAATTTCATTGTGTTGTGGCTTGTTTCCATTGTGTTGTGCTAATTTCGCTATGTTGTGGCTTGTTTCCGTTGTGTTGCGGCTTCTTTCTGTTGTGTTGCGGCTTATTTTCTTTGTGTTATGCTAATTTTGTTATGTTGCGGCTTTTTTCCCTTTTGTTGTGGCTT
>NW_015505328.1:2582285-2583875 GCF_001515645.1 Sinocyclocheilus grahami
GCTTGTTTCGGTTGTGTTGTGCTAATTTCAATGTGTAGCAGCTTGGTTTGGTTGTGTTGAGTTAATTTCATTGTGTTGTGGCTTGTTTCCATTGTGTTGTGCTAATTTCGCTATGTTTTGGCTTGTTTCCGTTGTGTTGTGCTAATTTTGTTGTGTAACGTCTTGTTTTGGTTGTGTTGTGCTAATTTCAATGTGTTGGGGCTTGTTTCCATTGTGTTGTGCTAATTTCGCTATGTTGTGGTTTGTTTCCGTTGTGTTGTGCTAATTTCGTTGTGGTTGTGGCTTGTTTTGGTTATGTTTTGCTAATTCCTTTGTGTAACAGCTTGTTTCGGTTGTGTTGTGCTAATTTCAATGTGTTGTGGCTTGTTTTGGTTGTGTTGTGCTAATTTCGTTGTGTAGCGGCTTGTTTTGGTTGTGTTGTGCTAATTTCTTTGTGTAACAACTTGTTTTGGTTGTGTTGTGCTAATTTCTTTGTGTAACAACTTGTTTTGGTTGTGTTGTGCTAATTTCTTTGTGTAACAGCTTGTTTTGGTTGTGTTGTGCTAATTTCATTGTGTTGTGGCTTATTTCCATTGTGTTGTGCTAATTTCATTGTGTTGTGGCTTGTTTCCGTTGTGTTGTGCTAATTTCTTTGTGTAACAGCTTGTTTCGGTTGTGTTGTGCTAATTTCGTTGTATAGCGGCTTGTTTCGGTTGCGTTGTGCTAATTTCTTTGTGTAACAGCTTGTTTCGGTTGTGTTGTGCTAATTTCGTTGTATAGCGGCTTGTTTCGGTTGCGTTGTGCTAATTTCTTTGTGTAACAGCTTGTTTCGGTTGTGTTGTGCTAATTTCGTTGTATAGCGGCTTGTTTCGGTTGCGTTGTGCTAATTTCTTTGTGTAACAGCTTGTTTCGGTTGTGTTGTGCTAATTTCGTTGTATAGCGGCTTGTTTCGGTTGCGTTGTGCTAATTTCTTTGTGTAACAGCTTGTTTCGGTTGTGTTGTGCTAATTTCGTTGTATAGCGGCTTGTTTCGGTTGCGTTGTGCTAATTTCTTTGTGTAACAGCTTGTTTCGGTTGTGTTGTGCTAATTTCGTTGTATAGCGGCTTGTTTCGGTTGCGTTGTGCTAATTTCTTTGTGTAACAGCTTGTTTCGGTTGTGTTGTGCTAATTTCATTGTGTTGTGGCTTGTTTCCGTTGTGTTGTGCTAATTTCTTTGTGTATCAGCTTGTTTTGGTTATGTTGTTCTAATTTCAATGTGTTGTGGCTTGTTTCGGTTGTGTTGTGCTAATTTCTTTGTGTAACAGCTTGTTTCGGTTGTGTTGTGCTAATTTCAATGTGTAGCAGCTTGGTTTGGTTGTGTTGTGCTAATTTCAATGTGTTGTGGCTTGTTTTGGTTGTGTTGTGCTAATTTCGTTGTGTAGCGGCTTGTTTTGGTTGTGTTGTGCTAATTTCTTTGTGTAACAACTTGTTTTGGTTGTGTTGTGCTAATTTCTTTGTGTAACGGCTTGTTTCAGTTGTGTTGTGTACATTTCTTTGTGTAACGACTTGTTTCGGTTGTGTTGTGCTAATTTCAATGTGTTGTGGCTTGTTTTGGTTGTGTTGTGGCTTTTTT
>NW_015505328.1:2583998-2584570 GCF_001515645.1 Sinocyclocheilus grahami
GGTTGTGTTGTGCTAATTTCTTTGTGTAACAGCTTGTTTCGGTTGTGTTGTGCTAATTTCAATGTGTAGCAGCTTGGTTTGGTTTGGTTGTGTTAATTTCATTGTGTTGTGGCTTGTTTCCGTTGTGTTGTGCTAAATTTGTTGTGTTGTGGCTTGTTTCGGTTGTGTTGTGCTAATTTATTTGTGTAACGGCTTGTTTTGGTTATGTTGTGCTAATTTCAATGTATTGTGGCTTTTTTCGGTTGTGTTGTGCTAATTTCAATGTGTAGCAGCTTGGTTTGGTTGTGTTGTGTTAATTTCATTGTGTTGTGCTAATTTCGTTGTGTTGTGGCTTGTTTCCGTTGTGTTGTGCTAATTTCTTTGTGTAGCGGCTTGTTTCGGTTGTGTTGTGTTAATTTCTTTGTGTAGCGGCTTGTTTCGGTTGTGTTGTGCTAATTTCTTTGTGTAACGGCTTGTTTTGGTTATGTTGTGCTAATTTCAATGGGCTGTGGCTTGTTTCGGTTGTGTTCTAATTTCTTTGTGTAATGGCTTGTTTCGGTTGTGTTGTGCTAATTTCAATGTGTAGCAGCTTG
>NW_015505328.1:2584580-2588747 GCF_001515645.1 Sinocyclocheilus grahami
GTTTTTTTTGTGTTGTGCTAATTTCGTTGTGTTGTGCTAATTTTGTTGTGTTGTGGCTTGTTTCCATTGTGTTGCAACTTGTTTCTATTGTGTTGTGCTAATTTCGTTTTGTAGCGGCTTGTTTCGGTTGTGTTGTGCTAATTTCGTTGTGTAATGGCTTGTTTCGGTTGTGTTGTGCTAATTTCAATGTGTTGTGGTTTGTTTCGGTTGTGTTGTGCTAATTTCGTTGTGTAACGTCTTGGTTTGGTTGTGTTGTGCTAATTTCATTGTGTTGTGGCTTGTTTTCGTTGTGTTTTGGTTATTTTTTTGTGTTTGTGTTGTGCTAATTTTGTTGTGTTGTGGCTTGTTTCCATTGTGTTGCAACTTGTTTCTATTGTGTTGTGCTAATTTCGTTTTGTAGCGGCTTGTTTCGGTTGTGTTGTGCTAATTTCGTTGTGTAATGGCTTGTTTCGGTTGTGTTGTGCTAATTTCAATGTGTTGTGGTTTGTTTCGGTTGTGTTGTGCTAATTTCGTTGTGTAACGTCTTGGTTTGGTTGTGTTGTGCTAATTTCATTGTGTTGTGGCTTGTTTGCGTTGTGTTGTGCTAATTTTGTTGTGTTGTGGCATGTTTCCATTGTTATGTGCTAATTTCGTTGTGTAGCGGCTTGTTTCGGTTGTGTTGTGCTAATTTCTTTGTGTAACGGCTTGTTTCAATGTTTCCATTGTTATATGCTAATTTTGTTCTGTAGCGGCTTGTTTCCGTTGTGTTGTGCTAATTTCGTTGTGTTGTGGCTTGTTTCCGTTGTGTTGTGGAGATTTCATTGCATTGTGCACTACTGGGCCACCGTACAATTTGCATAGCAAACCAAAATCCACATGTAACTAAACAACAGTTTACAGAGGGAAAGAAAGGTGTTGAAGGAAGGGTGGGGGTTTAATCCAGCGCTGCCTGCCATCTCAAACCAGAGGGCTTTAGTTTAGCCCTCTGGCCTACGCTCTCTGTGTTACCCAGCATGCACTGCTCGCTGCTTGGGCACATTATCATCTATTAATATTAAAGAATGTGTTTGCCTTGACAAACCAGCAGACATTACAATGCACAATCATCCAATCATCATGAGCGCAGAATGCCACACCACCATTACAGAGATATTTTGATCTTTTCCCTCCATTGTTATCGCCATGACAACACTCATGGCATCAGGTTTTCCATTATCCTCTTCTGGGGCCATCAAACACACAATCAAACTTTCTTGCCTTGTTAACCTATTCAGATCTTTTCTTTCCCCTCTCTCTCTCTCTTTTAAAATTTATAATCTATTCAAGCCACTCTAATTCTACGAACTCTGATTCAGTTCAGTAAACTCCAATTAAAGTCTCCAAGTCTTGAGTCCATGAGAGACCAGGTGTCACCATGGTTACGTAAGAGAGACTGCTGGCTGTCAGTCACTGGTTAGTCAGAGGCAGGACCCAGCTGGGCTTATGAGTGATGAGATATAAAATATTTACATTTTATTAATTATTGGAAAATGATTTCAACTCATTAAAATAGATACACTTTTTTGGACTGTCACTGCAGAGAATCCACTAAGCATCTGAATATTTTACATTAAATATCCCTTGATATTTCTATTCGTGAAGTGATCTTTTCGCTTATGTCATTTGTATTAAAGGTCTGATTTCAAGAAGCTTGCATCATTTAAACTGTCATTATATTAGTTTTGCTTTACAAATGGATGTCATTCTTTCCTTTACAAAAACTAAAAATACAACCCAATGTAGACAAGAAACAAGATATTATATTAGTATTATATATACTGTTATAGTTTTTATGAATATTTTGAACTAGTTTTTTTTTGTTTTAGTTTAGTTTTTTTTAGTTAGTTTTAATTTTAGTAAGATTTTAGTAATGTTGGCATGTACTTTTGTCATTTTTATTAGATCTTGTTTATTTTAAATATTACTATTTTTTTCAGTTGTTTTTTAATTTTATTTCATGTTAGTAATTTTAGAAATGTTAACTAACTGAAATAAGTTTTTCATCTTATATTTAGATGTTATTTCAGCTTTCTATTTTAATAAATATGTTAAAAATATATAATAATAAATAAATAAATAGTTTTACTTAATGATAATAATGCTGGAACAAGAAAGTCTTAGCAATCAAAATAAATTAACTTTGTCATAAATGTAGAACACAAAGGAGTGCTGCTGGACTAGTCATGTCTCATAGACAGGAGATGTAAATTAGTTATGAATATTTCACGAATAGTTACACTCTAAAGTGAAAGCATCTTTGTCTAGCTTTGACTTGTTATATATCTCTCTTTCCTTTTACTCACACTCAGATGCATCCCTCTCCGCTCTGTGCAGAAGTCATTGCCTCTTTGATTAAGAGTTTATTATGTTCCCATAATTCCTGGGTAAATGTCATGGCCGCCTCATGCAGGCAGATTAGCACCCCACCCCGCAGAAGAGGGAGGAAAGGAGGCCTCGCACTCAGGAAAGACTGTGGGATGTTAAACAATCGATACAGAGTGCCAGTGCTCTAGACACTTCTGGAGAAACAAGGACTTGAAGAGTGAGACATGTTGTTCTCCAAACAGATCTTCAAGATACATCATGTGTGACCTTGCTACACGATTAATTTTCAGGTCCAAGCATCAATAAACTTAAAAGAAAATCAATTCTTTAACATGTCAACAATTACTGCAAGCTCCAAATTGTCCAGTAGCAAATAAATAAATAAGTAAAACAATGCAGTAAATGTACAAAATGAAATACAAATGAAATTAAAGATATTTTATAAAAATTAAAAAGTATATTTAAAAAATAAAAAATAAATATGTGCAACTTACCTTATAGCCTAAACATTGACATCCACAATAAAGCCCCCATGTGGTTAAGTATATCTGCTATATAAACCATCTGTCACACAAGCTTAAATATAAGGTACACTTACACATGTACCCACAGGTGACATTTCTCTGCTCTGAAAATAAGTCTTTTAGCAGCTGGAGGGGGAAAGACGCAGGACAAAAGATCTGAGCAACAAAGGCCCGGGTCCAGCCATGTGTAAGGAAGCTATTAAAAGTATGTGTGATAGAGAGAGTCACGATTCCCTATGGCCTTTCACTGTGTACTGCTGCCATATGTAGGCCTATGTGTATCTGAGCTATGGAGCTCTGATCACAACATGTTCTACAGGAGAGATAAACATAATGCTTATGAGAACACATTTTAGATACCTAAAGGGAAGGGAACATTTCCTATGGTTTACCTTTTAAATTTGGCACTTTAAGCATTTTTAAGCTAACATTTTTAAATATCTTTTTACCAGCTTTTATCAAAAGATCAGTATTTGGGAGAGTACAGTTTATCGACAGCACACAACTTATGTTACACACAGACATTCTAAATGTTGTAGGCTATTTGTCTTTTTGTTTTCATTGTGAGGGTTTTCTTAACTTCATAAAGCGCTGTTATGGTTGATAATAATTCAGCCTCATCAAAAAAACTGTCGAAAACTGATGCACTGCTGCCTCCAAGTGGATACAAATCACAACACGTGAATGGGTAAACACGAACGAGGGAAAACCAATAATAAACGTTAATAAAGTTATAAAGCATTTCTGTAAAATACAGCATTTAACAATAGTTAAAGTGTACAAGAATTGCATGACAAATCAAAATTCAATCAATACGAGCATTAAAATAACATTTCCCACAATACTCGTTTTTCACAATACATTATATTTGGATAACGTCGCCTGTTCTATTTAGTTTAATAAATATTAAATTATTTTAATTGAAATTATGTAAAAAGTACGTTTGTTTGTGTATAAAAAGTTGCCAGATATAAAGTTACGCAACTGACAACATACAATTATGCATATGAAATGTAGTACTATAATAAATTATTTTTTTGAGACCCAAACCCTTTTGAAAAAAACAGCATATGCTGGTTAGGTATGTTTTGACACTAGAATGCTGGTTTAAGCTGGTCCTTTGCTGGTTTAAACTGGTGCTTTGCTGGTTTAAACTGGTCCTTTGCTGGTTTAAACTGGTGCTTTGCTGGTTTAAACTGGTCCTTTGCTGGTTTAAGATGGTCCTTTGCTGGTTTAAACTGGTCCTTTGCTGGTTTAAGATGGTCCTTTGCTGGTTTAAACTGGTCCTTTGCTGGTTTAA
>NW_015505328.1:2592130-2592830 GCF_001515645.1 Sinocyclocheilus grahami
TTTTTGCAAATGAACTCTTTATTTGTACTTCAAGCGATTGGATAATTGTTTGCCCTCTGACTCAAAGTCCCTTTCAAGGAAAGTCTGTTCAAGTCAGCGGCCATATTTGCAACGCCTCCTGGTTTATGCTGCTTAACCAGGGCTGCGTTCAGCCCCGACAAAAACGGTGCAAAACGTGTTTTAAACGGAAACGGTGGTGCGTTGAACACCCTGTTCTGATGACGAAAGAGTTGCAGCTATGGCAGCTGAGAAGGCCATTCTTTGTGTTCTTTTTGAAGAATTTTCGGAGCCTGATGAAATCGGTATAAATACGTGTTTAATACTGCAAAATACGCTCAATGGTACAGTCACTGCCCTTGCCTTCCAGAATAAAAGAGAACATCCCAATCAAATGAAGGGATTTGTGGAAACTGTGGTTCCTAATTATTGTGATCCAGCATTTGCCTCACATTTCAGGATGAAAAGACAAACATTTCAGGTGAAGGATAATCCACTTCTTACCTCCAAGACTGTGTTATGATCTATATGACCTTATTATGTTCATTGTGAGTATCAGGCTTATCATTATTGCTGATCAATGTTGTTGTGCTATGATATTGTAATATTTACCATTATATAATCAGAGGGGCATAGAAAAGTTTATGAAAGTATCACTCCATATTACAATAGCAAAATATATAAATATGTATAGTATTTTTAT
>NW_015505328.1:2593497-2613936 GCF_001515645.1 Sinocyclocheilus grahami
GTGTTTAATACTGCAAAATACGCTCAATGGTACAGTCACTGCCCTTGCCTTCCAGAATAAAAGAGAACATCCCAATCAAATGAAGGGATTTGTGGAAACTGTGGTTCCTAATTATTGTGATCCAGCATTTGCCTCACATTTCAGGATGAAAAGACAAACATTTCAGGTGAAGGATAATCCACTTCTTACCTCCAAGACTGTGTTATGATCTATATGACCTTATTATGTTCATTGTGAGTATCAGGCTTATCATTATTGCTGATCAATGTTGTTGTGCTATGATATTGTAATATTTACCATTATATAATCAGAGGGGCATAGAAAAGTTTATGAAAGTATCACTCCATATTACAATAGCAAAATATATAAATATGTATAGTTTTTTATGTAACATTAATCAGTATTTAGCAAACAATAGAAGACATTGCAATTACTAAATGATATTTAGATAGACTTAAAGAAGTTCCAGATCTATACTTGTGCTCTTATTATTTCAGTTATTTTGCCTTTAATGTAAATAAGCATGTGCAAACAACATACTTGCTCTTGAGAATTTATTTGGATGTTAATTACATTGTGCCAGCTGTCTCTTTAATACCGCGTGGTTTATATACATGTTGCTGCTGATTGGGCTGACATTTTTGGCACACCCACCAAACAAGAGAAAACGCATCTCAAACCCCGTTGCACACCGTTTCCAGGAAACATGTCGTTCAAACCGGAAACCGTAGCAAAACGGTGCAACGGTTTGAGCTTGAACATGCCCCAGCTTAAACCAGCAAAGGACCAGCTTAAACAGCATCAAAACATACCTAACCAGCATATGCTGTTTTTTTTCAACATTTCAGAAGATTACAAATCAAACTCTTATTTATGTGTTTATTTATTTACTTATTTGAACGGTTTGAGTACAGACAGATTCATCTTCCACAAAATGAGCAAGTGTTATCAACATATCTGGAATCAAACAAAGTAATAAACTAATCTAAATCGCTTACGTATGGTGACGTACTTCCGGTAACGTATTTGTTGTGAAGAAGAGTCAAAGGTGGACGCGTCAGGCGGATCGGCCGGGACGTCAAGTTTTCTGAGCAAATCGAGACATAATTAGCTTCGTCTTTTTAGAGAATTAAAAACAAATTGTATGAAACCGCCGAAAACTTGTGTTAGGTTGAACTAGTACTTCGTGGTGGCAAAATGGAGGCCGTTCCCAAGATGCCGATGATTTGGCTGGAGCTCAAGGAAGCGGGAGAGTTTCAGTTCAGTCCCACCGTCAGACAGGTGAGATCCAGCCCGTTACACAACACTGATCAGCTCCAGAAAGGACTATTCCTGTCATGTACTACACTTTGAGTTCTGAAACTTTTAAAATTGGTACAATGTCTGTGTTGTGTTTCTGTAACTTACAAGTTTACAAAAGGTTAACAGGATGGAAAGAGATTTTTTTTTTAATCCTCTTAAATGATTACCAGATATAAGATAGTATTCTCAAGAAAACATGTTTAGTTTTAAGTATTTTGATTAAAGTAAAACATGAGGAAACGTCTGGAATATTGCGCAATAACTCCGCGTTTTGATCTGTTTGCAATTAGCTGACATTTTTAACAAATGCTGTAAATAAGCATGTGCAAACAACATACTTGCTCTTGAGAATTTATTTGGATGTTAATTACATTGTGCCAGCTGTCTCTTTAATACCGCGTGGTTTATATACATGTTGCTGCTGATTGGGCTGACATTTTTGGCACACCCACCAAACAAGAGAAAACGCATCTCAAACCCCGTTGCACACCGTTTCCAGGAAACATGTCGTTCAAACCGGAAACCGTAGCAAAACGGTGCAACGGTTTGAGCTTGAACATGCCCCAGCTTAAACCAGCAAAGGACCAGCTTAAACAGCATCAAAACATACCTAACCAGCATATGCTGTTTTTTTTCAACATTTCAGAAGATTACAAATCAAACTCTTATTTATGTGTTTATTTATTTACTTATTTGAACGGTTTGAGTACAGACAGATTCATCTTCCACAAAATGAGCAAGTGTTATCAACATATCTGGAATCAAACAAAGTAATAAACTAATCTAAATCGCTTACGTATGGTGACGTACTTCCGGTAACGTATTTGTTGTGAAGAAGAGTCAAAGGTGGACGCGTCAGGCGGATCGGCCGGGACGTCAAGTTTTCTGAGCAAATCGAGACATAATTAGCTTCGTCTTTTTAGAGAATTAAAAACAAATTGTATGAAACCGCCGAAAACTTGTGTTAGGTTGAACTAGTACTTCGTGGTGGCAAAATGGAGGCCGTTCCCAAGATGCCGATGATTTGGCTGGAGCTCAAGGAAGCGGGAGAGTTTCAGTTCAGTCCCACCGTCAGACAGGTGAGATCCAGCCCGTTACACAACACTGATCAGCTCCAGAAAGGACTATTCCTGTCATGTACTACACTTTGAGTTCTGAAACTTTTAAAATTGGTACAATGTCTGTGTTGTGTTTCTGTAACTTACAAGTTTACAAAAGGTTAACAGGATGGAAAGAGATTTTTTTTTTAAAATCCTCTTAAATGATTACCAGATAAGATAGTATTCTCAAGAAAACATGTTTAGTTTTAAGTATTTTGATTAAAGTAAAACATGAGGAAACGTCTGGAATATTGCGCAATAACTCCGCGTTTTGATCTGTTTGCAATTAGCTGACATTTTTAACAAATGCTTTCAATGGCTATATTTCTTAGCGGTCCTTTCAATAACAGTTAAGTTATTCTAAAATGGATATTTTCTGATGGTCTTTGTGCTTTTAAGCATATGTCTTGTGTAACCTGGTCATTTGAAAACCAAATCATATTTGCTAGCCTTATTTTTTACACATTTGCATTGAGCCAACACTTGGATGTTGTCTGATCGTGATGTTTTATACGGTATATTAAAAGGTGACCGCTTACTTTTCCCTCTCTTTTGTCCCAGTACATTCAAATAAACTATGGTGAGAACCCAGAGAACTACAGTGAGGCACTCAAGAGGCTGGAGCAACTTAGGCAGGTCTGTTTGTGGTGTGTTCAGTGGGATTGTGGGGAATGTAGTTGCACACTGTGGCATATCGTTGCAGTTACCAAGCAATTAAAAAAGGTTGATGAAGATTGCACTGAAAATCTCTCTCATTCTCAGAGTGTGGTAAACATCCCGAGGGATTTTGAGGGTTGCAACACTCTTAGAAAATACTGCGGTCAGCTGCACTTTCTGCAGAGTCGTGTTCCAATGGCAACCAGCCAGGAGGCTGCAGTGCCTGTGACATGGTAAAACGTTGCAGTCGGTGCTTGTTTTGATATGAGACCATACATGCTACTGTCAATATGCAAGATGCCTGGTGGACATGTCATTATAGCTTTCATTCTGCTTGCAGGACTGATGGCTTTTCAGGGAGGAATGTCACACATGAGGATCTTAATTATGAACAGGCTTGTGTCCTGTATAACCTGGGTGAGTTAAATGCAACCAGAGCATTAGCACAGATATTCATTACTGTAAAAAATTTATCAACAATACCTCTACTGCATTTTAGGTGCATTGCACTCGCTGCTAGGAACTGTGGATAACCGCCTATCTGAAGAGGTGAACATGCACATTTACACACATTTGCTATTAGGAAATTAACAGGCAGATAGAGCTGCTAACGCACTTAAGTTGGAAATTACAAAATGTCAAATATCAACATCTAATGTTAAAGGGTTGATGAAATGAAAATTGTTATTAATTACTCACCCTCATGTTGTTCCAAACCCGTAAGACCTTCGTTCATCTTCGGAACACAATTTAAGATATTTTTGATGAAATCTGAGAGCTGTCTGACCCTCCCATAGACAGCAAGGTAACTACCACGTTCAAGGTCCAGAAAAGTACCACGATGATCGACAAAGTACGACGAAGCTATGAGAATACTTTTTTGCGCAAAGAAAACAAAAATAACTTACTTCATTCCACATTTATTCCACACGTCCAAAGTGTAGAGACGGAAATGGGACGTGCAGAATAAATACTTTTCTGTAGCTTCGTAACTTTTACAGTTGAACCATTGATGTCACAAGGACTACTTTGTCGATCATCTTGGTACTTTTCTGGACCTTGAACGTGGTAGTTACCTTGCTGTCTATGGGAGGGTCAGAGATCCCTCATATTTCATCAAAAATATCTTAAATTGTGTTCCGAAGATGAACGAAGGTCTTACTAATAACTTACTTCATTCCACATTTATTCCACACGTCCAAAGTGTAGAGACGGAAATGGGACGTGCAGAATAAATACTTTTCTGTAGCTTCGTAACTTTTACAGTTGAACCATTGATGTCACAAGGACTACTTTGTCGATCATCTTGGTACTTTTCTGGACCTTGAACGTGGTAGTTACCTTGCTGTCTATGGGAGGGTCAGAGATCCCTCATATTTCATCAAAAATATCTTAAATTGTGTTCCGAAGATGAACGAAGGTCTTACTTGGAACAACACTAGAGTATGTAATTAATGACAGAATTTTCATTTTTGGGTGAACTAACCCTTTAAACCGATACTGACTTATATTTTTGTCAAAAAGTGGCAATTGGAATTGAGTTAATACATGCATAACAAATTTATATGAAGTCAGTCAGTTATAAATGTAAGATCTAGACATTGGTTTGTTATATTTACTGAAAGGAGAAAAATTGCCTTTGTGTCTCCCTTGACGGTAAAACAAATATTATTAGAATGTCCTGCTTTAAATTATTCTAGAAAATGTTTTTACTTGAATTACATTAATGGTTATTTTTTAATAAGTTTCTCGAGGGAAAATATTAGAATTGTTGTCAAATATCAATTGAATGGTTGTCTATAATTTATACATAGTTATTTTTCTTTATTTACTTTTGTTTCTTTGTAAAAAAAATAATGTTAATTTATTGTATATTATTAAAGTATTTGTAAGAGTTTGGCCATGAATATAGCCTTTAATGCTGATATGTCATAAAATAATTGACAGATCAATAAATTAACAATTAGGAAACATTGAAAAAAATAATATATGTAATTGAAATTTCTCAAGCTAACCTTTTGGTCCTTTTTTGTGTTTATATGTTGGTGTGTTAAGGGAATGAAAGTGTCCTGTACGCATTTCCAGTGTTCTGCCGGGGCTTTTGCTCACCTCAGAGACCATTTTAATCACAGCTACAGCTCTGACATGAGCGGCCAGACACTCTCAGTCAACATCAGCCTCATGCTGGTAAACGCAAAATCTACCACACAAATGCTGCGTTTTAATTTCTGCGTTTAACTTACTTGATTCGGACAACCTCTATAACCTTTATATCTTTCTCTCTGAAGGCACAAGCTCAAGAGTGTCTCCTGGAGAAAACTTTACTAGACAACAGGAAGAGTCATTTAATAGCAAAGATTTGTGCTCAGGTAAGAAGTTCTGTACATATGCTCCCCTGTAAACATAACCGCTTTACAGAGCTCTTGTCACTCACTTGCCACTATCAACATTCAACACTAATGTAATGTCTGATTGCAGGTGTGTGATTATTATAAGGATTGTCTGAGGGTGTTGGATAATTCTGAATGTGTGCCAGGAAGGATTCATAAAGAGTGGAGAAAGCTCGTCAACATGAAGATCAGCTACTTCAGTGCCATCACACATGTGAGACCTCTGCACTCACCATATGTCAATGCATTTTTATAAACTTGTTGGTTATTTTCATAAACCATACATCATTTTATTTTCATTAGTTACACATGGGAAAGCAGTCAGAGGAACAGCAGAAATATGGAGAAGCCGTAAGTACATGCTTGTGTGTGTTAACATGTTTTAGTTATACTTAGTTTTTGACATAATTGAATGTGCACCAAGTAATAGTTTCACTGGGTGATATACGACTTCATACAAACATTACTTGGTTTACTTTTTAAAAGAGGTCTTCAGTGTCATCTCTGTAGAGTATGAGGATAATATCCTCTGATGATAGTGTGAGGCCACCTGTTGTTTCTCCACAGGTCGCTTACTTTCAGTCATCCCTGGACAAACTTAATGAGGCAATTAAGCAGAGTAAGGTAAAGATTCTCAAACACATGCACACAGATACACACAAACCCGTTTGTTTATTAAGCATGATTACACGTTTATTCATTGACCTTTTCAGGGCCAACCGGAATCTGTACAGGAAGCTTTGAAATTCACAATGGATGTGATTGGTGGAAAGTAAGACTTTGAATGTATTATTATTGTTATTTTATTATTATTATTATGTGTTTTCATTTCGGAGATCATTTTCACTGTACTTTATGTCTGTTTCAGATATAACTCAACTAAAAAAGACAATGACTTTATTTACCACGAGTCTGTGCCTGGTCTGGACACATTGGCTGCAGTAAAAGGTATACTAACAGCTCTAATATTTCTTTTAAAATTATAATAAATTATTATTAGGATCAATTATAATAAATTTAACAATCATTATTTTGTTCATGTTTGCTTCCTTTGGTACTCTTATGACATCTGCCATGCAGGTGCATCTTTGGTGAAACCCCTTCCTATAAACCTAACTGATCAAAGTGTCACTGGTCCTGACCTCTTCTCTAAACTTGTACCCATGGCAACTCATGAGGCCTCATCCCTTTATAGGTCAGCTGGTGCATGGGTAACATGCTTTACTTGTTATTTTAATGTTTAAAATCTATGTGGAAAGTACATATTTGTAACATGTTTTTTTTCTTCCCCTTTTCTCTCTCTTAGTGAGGAGAAGGCAAAGTTACTTAGGGACATTGTGACTAAAATGAAGGATAAAAACCAAATCCTTGAGTAAGTTACTCAAAAACAAATACTGACTAATACAGGATATTCTGTCATCATTTACTCACCCTTAAAAAAAGTCTTTCAGGTTTCCAGGAATGATGAGCAAATAATGATAGAATTCGGTGAACGAACTCCAAAGCAAATCTGCCCTGTGTATCTATAGGCTTGTACAGTAGCTGAAATGTTTTCCTCTTTTCTCTCGTACTCTGTGCAGGAAATTTATGGAGTCTCTAAGCAGTGACTCTGTGTATAAAATAGACATGTTTAAATCTCTGCCTGACGCTCTGTTGGAAAAATGTGCATTTCTCAGTGTACGACCAGACACTGTCAAGAACCTCGTTCGGGCCATGCAAGGTGAGAGTGAACACACACACATACACACACAAACTTAAAATTAGGACAAAAACATGAATTTTGTGATAATTAAATGTGCATTCTGACATTTTGCAGTATGTTTCTTTTGTAATCAGTCAGTTCAACATTAAAACTAAGAATTCTAATATGTAGTTTGTAAACTTTGATAATTCTGAACAAATACCCAACAAATTCCTATTATCTACTATTGTTTTTTGATTTTTTTAATTAATTTTTTTGATGGATTTGATGACATCCAATTATGTGTGTGTGTTGCAGCACTATCTAATGTTTACACCGATGTTGGTTCATCTCTGGATGAGGTCCGTTGTGCCCTTGAGGAAGATGAGGCTGGGGATAAGAGTTTGATGGAGGTAGTGGGGCAGAAGGGATTGCCGACCAGGCCTGCAGTCTTTCAGGATATTCAAAAAGAGTTGAAGAAATATGAAGCTGCTCATCAGGCAGCCAGCAACACTAACACCGAGCTCCACAAAGCCATGAATCAGCACATACCAAACCTTCGTCTGTTACAGGGGTCTATTGAGGAACTCCGAAAGAGCCTGCCCCAGCCAGAACTTAGTCAAGGTAAAAGTGTTTCATGTGCACTTATGCATTTAGAAGAAGGAAAGATGAATAGAAGTGATCTGTTGTGAATTCATTCAAAAGTTGTTGAAGATTCTTTACTTTCCTCTAAGATGAAATGTCATCCCTGCAAAAGATGAAGATTATTCTTGGCAAAGTTGATGAAATGCGAAAGCAGAGGATCTCATTGGAGAGCCAGCTCCGTGACCTTATTCATAAAGATGACATCACTGGAGTCCTTGTAACCACAGATCATGCTGAGATCAAGGTTAATGACCAACTGAAACTGTTCAAAATAGATTGAAAGCAGAGCAGCATAAAGAGATAAATAAAAATAAGTACAAATGACAGGCTACAATTTAAAAGTTTGATGATCTCTTTCTTTCTCTTCTGTTTCAGACATTGTTTGCGGAGCAGTTGAAGAAATATGATCAGCTGAAGGGATATATAGAACAAAACTTGGTTGCCCAGGATAACATCCTGAAAGCCCTAACAGAAGCCAATGTACAGTACGCCCCTGTCCGCAAAACACTCACGCTCACAGAGCAACAGTATGTTTTTGTCTCTGTATTTTCATAGTCAAAAGACTCAGATTTCAAATGTTAGTATCTGTTTCTGTGGCATTGTATTTAATCCTCATTTTATCCTGAAGATGGAACAGCACTGTGCAGGCCTTGATTGCCTCATTTGAGGCATATGAGGACTTGATGAAGAAGGCTGAGGAGGGAAAAGACTTCTACCAGGATATGGACAAGAAGACCTCCGCCCTGTTGGACAAAACAAAGTCCTATTGCCAAACCAGAGAGGGAGAGCGAGTTGCCTTGCTGGAAAAGTAAGTTGTCTCATGTGGAAGGATATGATATTTTGAATAAAGTTTGTATGTGAATATATGAGTAAATCATCATTGTAGGTAATCTCTGTTTGTACTGAATCTGTAACCTACTTATCAGATCAAATCATTAACTAGTAGACTATTACAACTCAATACTCAAGGTATTTCATGTCAGATTCCATCCATTTTTCTCACCACATGCTTGTTTGATGTACTGTCTGCAGGGAGATTGGAAAAGGGCCGCCTCCTAGACCTGCCGCCCAAAAGCCTGTGGTCGGCCAGAAAGTTGTTGGTCGTAGATCTGGCCCTTCCAGTCTTGAGTCTGTAGGTCCTTCTGTTGCTTCTTTTGAAGATCTCCCACAAGAACTACGAAGCCTCCCTCCAAATATGAATTTGCCTCGAGTTCCAGTAGTTTCCAATCCCATTCCTCATGGTGGAACTCCTGTTAGTTGGCCACAAGGGGCAAACCCTTTTGTGCCTACTCCGTATCCTAACCCGCAGTTTCCTACTACAGATCCAAAGTTCAGGCAACAGTTGGCCCACCATCTCCCACAGGTTCCTTATGGCCAGCCCTCTGCACCCCTGCAAATCCCTGGGTCGCCACAGCAGTTCCAGGTAAGACCAGCTGGAGGCATCACACCTGTCCATCCACAGGTTAACCAATCTACCACCCCACAGGTGCCTGCTCATGGGTACAATCCAGCTCTCTGGCAGCAAAGTGGGCCTATTGCTGTTACAGGGGGTTATTCTGTGCCTCCACAAATGGGACAGATTCCCCAAAATTCCATTAGGCCTGGTTTACCAGGACAACAGCAAGTATCCTTCCCAAACTCTCTAGGGCAGCAGATGCCGACTGGCATGCCTCAGTCTTCCTCTTTCCAGCAGATCATACAGGGAGCACCATACCAAAACTTTACCACCCAGCCTAGACAAAGCATCCCCTCAACCACACCAAGAAGTGCATTTCTTGGGCAAATCCTTCCGCCCTTTCCACCTGAGCAAGTCCAGCCTCCAATGCCAGGCCAAGCACAGCAACAGTCTGGCCTTCCCTCAGGTTACCGGCCAGCAATACTTCCACATACCCAACCCCAGCTTGGTCCACCAGGCCAACTGACAGTGTCCCATCCTCATGGAGCCCTCATTCCAGGGCAGGTTCAGCCTCAGTCCACTCTTTCCAATCAGTTCCACCCCGGACAACTTCCACAAAACAGGCCTCAGCCTTATATGGGTTATGCCGCCACATCTTTCCCATCTTCACAACTACAACAAATTCCTGCACCCCACCAAGTACATCCAGGGTCTCAAGTCTTACCACAGGCACCCTTGAGCCAAAATTCCCAAGTTCCTTTTGTCCCTCGTCCACTCAGTCAACCCCAAATGCAACCAGGAGCTATACCTCCACAAAGTAATGTGTATTCATTTGCACCAACACACATGGGTCAACAGACCATTCCATCTCAATTCAACACCATGTTTAATAGACCCGGGGGACAACCCATGTGCACGCCTGGTCAAAGCCAAATACTTGGCCCTCAAAATGTGGCTCACTCGTCATCAGGACAAGCAGTTGCCCCAGTGATGGACAATCCTGTTCCACCTTCACTTGGCAGCACTCTCATACCGACTCCATCACCTGTTCAAATTTCCACATCAAATACTGCACCACCAAGTTCTGACTCCACTGCAATTCTGGATTCTCTCCAGAACAAGGTGGATAATCTCAGCATTCAGTCCTAAACTAATTCCCATTAAAACAACTGTGCATATGCAGTCAATGGTAGTCAGGATACCATCCAGACCACAATAAAAAATGACAACAGTCGACGGGGGGGTGCCAAAAAAAGATGATCGTGGTGATTTGGATCCTTTATGGTCACAAAACAAAATCTGATGCCTGAACACACACTAATACTTGCCTTTTCTACATGTCCAGTACTAACACAAAATTGTACTGTACTTTCTGTACCTGTAATTACACACTATGACTTAGCAAATGTATTACAAGCAAATAGAAAACTGCTTTAGCACTGTAATTCTATGCAATCCTCTAATATTGTCTAATTTCACTCTGAATTTCTATTCCTAAATAGCACTTTAGTTTGCACTGTAATGAGAATGATGACAACTATGATGATGACGAGGATGAGGAAGAGTTGACTATGGTTGTTTCTATGTTATGATGCATTTTCCTCTTTTTCAAGAATATTTTGATACAAAAGCTGTTCTAGTTCTTACATATAATTTTGTGATATAGTATAAACAGCTTTCTTTTAGTGCTGTAAACACGTAACACAATTTTAATAATAAAGCTGCTTAAATTTCCAAATTAAACTAGTTGAAAATTCTAAATGTGTTTACATGTCTACCTTTATAAAGAGTTGTGTTATCAGCACTACACACCTGGATATGCAGTTGTTCACATAAAGCTTGGTCAAACTATAGGAAACCTCTTAAGTCACATTTTTAAAAGTCCCTACTGTGAAAAGTGAATTTTTAGTAGTCTGAGACTGTCCTCTGCAGCAGATTCCCTATGCAAGTTTTGCCCTATGTATTCGTATTAATATAGCATACAAAATATAACCAATATAACAGATTATAGTGCATCATACAATAAACATGCTGTTGTGTGCTAATGTACCATTGTTAAAAGCACCACTGCCCTAATATGGCCATATGATGGCAGTGTCTGGTTGTGTTCTGTTTTAGGATTGTCTAATATGAGTGAGCCCTTCTTTCTGCATGGGTTACTGGAGCTGTCTCGATTAAATCAATATGCTTCATTTGCTTAAGGAACAAAGAACCACAGAATTACTACACACACTTCCTGCAGTAAATGTCTGCAAATAATAAAACAGGAATGCTCATGTTGAGTCAGGTCTTTTAGAGAGACTTCAAGTCTATTACAGATTTTTCCTCTCTCTCTCTCTCTCTCTCTCTCTCTCTCTCTCAAACTGTACTCATAAACAGGTCATAGAGAGGATGATTAGGAGAAGAGGTCAGAAAGTGCACCCTGGGAATGGGTAGTGACTGGAATCTAGTATTGAACAGTATTGATGCATCTTGTTGCATGTAAACATGAAAATGGCTAACACAATACATGTTTGTTGCTAGTCAGAAATCTTTTTGTCTAATTGGTGAGCTCAAGAGCCCTTTACTCTTCTGAGACAGTCTTTTATTTCAGCAGTCTGCATGCCATGCATTGCTTTTGACTTGCTTTGATGGAGTGAACGCTGTGAGAGCAGCTGACCCAGTTTTTCTTTGTAAGATGGTTTTGGCTTGAGCAGAATAACACTTAACATTGAAGTGTTTTGTAGAGGACTTGATTAGAGAGCATGGTATTAGTTTAGATTATCAGCATACATCCGTCAGTCTTCACATGCAAGACAACTCTGAACTTACATTTTGATACGTTGTGTTTGGTAACATCAACATTTTAGGACACATTTTCAAAATGTACGTTTGATCCTTCCTGAGCCTGTCCAAATCATCTTTTTTTCCAAAACATATTTCTCATAGTTTTTTGTACCAAAAACTTTGTTCTCTCTGCAAATTTCCCCCTTTTTTTTCAAGATGCAACACGAGAAAAAAAAAGATGGCTAGCTAACATTTAGCATGCCACAAGTGGCACTAATTTAATGAGCATGAAATCTAATGCCTACACTGATTTGTTGGTTTCTTCTTGAATAAAACAAGAAGATTTTACAAATCGTTAAATCCGGTTACATATATACATATGCGTTATGTTGTTGTTTTTTTAAATTGTTGGTCTATGTAAACATCCCTTTTGTCCAGCAAAATAGTTTACATCCCTTGGGAGAGAGAAAAAACATTTTGGGATAAAGAACAAATTCTTAGGATGTAGGCTGAGCAAGGAACTAACACTGTTTTTCATGTTGAAGTTCAGGGCTTTTGTGTTTTCTCTCATGTTGCCTTTTGACAGGAAAAAAAGATAAAAGATTTTCAGTAGAAAAAAAATTGAAGAGATTTTTTTTTCTCTCGCTGTGAATTTTTTCTTAGTACATAGGCTCAGGAAAAATTCAAGACATTTGTTCCACCCCAAATTTTCCCTTCACAATGTGGTTCTGGGCTTCCATGGAAAATAGCAACCACCACTTGCATTTCTTTTTTTTTTCTTTTTTGTCTTTTCAGAAATGACCCCATTTTGTCCTAGGAACCAATAACAACAATGTCAGATCTAAACAATTCTAAAATTCTTTATTCTTAGTGAAAGTATTAATCTAACATTAAAAACACAAAAAGCACCTTGTTAATAATAATAGTTATCAAGTTGTTTGTTTGCCCTGAATGTTTACAGGTTCCATCATTTCTGTGAATGCATATGTATGAATATGAATGTGCTGTTTGACAAAATATAAAACATAAAACTTGGCACCATAACACATCTGACATCAATGTTTGTTTCTGTAATACCAAATTAACAATTTCTTGACTTCTTTTCCCTTTATACTCCTGTTGCACAACAATTCTACTTCATCTCACCATTTATCATCTACTAACCTTTATTGTGCTGCTGTGTGCTTTTGTTTCTGTCAAGGCCAATGCTTTTAACCTGCCTCCCAACTGATGTCTTGTTCATCCACAAGACTCTCACTCATTACCAATCAGTGTCTCTTAAATTTGTCACGGTCAAGTCGCATGTGGGATAAATTTGCCATTTGTTTAGTTGTACATCAGTCAGTGTTGAAGCTTGCACTGGTGTTAAGGTGTGTAGACCGTGTCCAGGTGAGGGCTGGATGAGCCGGACAGCACTCCCGGAAGGGAACGCGTGCTAATGGGGCTGTAGCTGGGTTCGGAGCTGCGTCTGGGGCAGAGCTGGGACAGAGGTCTCCCCTGTACAGATCTGCCAGGAGGCCGGCACAGCACGGGGGACTTTTTAGGGGATTTGGGGAGCCTGTAGAGAAAGACGTTGTAGTGCAGTGGGGGGCTTGTCTCGGGAAGCATTTTCACCTCTTTGGGGAGAAGCAACTCTAAGTCGATGGTCACACCACCCTGGACACATACACACATACAAAGGCACAGGTACAAGTGCACAAGCATAACAACACAAAAAGGAATAAATGAAAAAAAATCACATATAACACAATTACACAGACAAACACATGGTAAACCCATACATAAAGAAAAAGCATAAAGAATTTAACAAAGTGCATAAATTGATAACTCCCGGCATTAAAATTATTTAAAGTCAAAGTGAATAGAGGAAACTATTAGGCCATTGTTTTGTGAGCATTATCGAGTGATTTGAGTGTTGACAACCTGGCACAAACTATGAGCGGTGAATGAGGTGGGCATGAGCAAGTAATCAGCTTGTGGGAAAAGATCTCGTATTATCAAGCTGAATTAAACAAAGGATTGTACTTCACTTGCGCCCTCTATTAAGTAGAGGGGCGCCTAATCTTTTCAAAACCTTTGTAATACTTTATTTTGAGGCTCATTTGTAACTGTCAAATTTATTAGACTGAGTGCGCGCTAGTTTCTGTCTGCATATAATTGCTATGCAACAATCTGGCATTAGTCACCAAATTCAATTTAAATGTCTAAAACTAAATTCTTAGATTAGATTCAAAAGCCCAGTTTGTGCTCTTTGGATAAATTTCAGTGGAAAGCAGCTTTTCAAACTTCAGGTGTCAAGTTTAGGTGGGAAACTTTGGTACTAGCTTAATCTTTTTTATTTGTTTTTAGCAATTTATGGATATAATTCTTGTGCTAATTTGTGAGTAAAACTATCAATGAGTGATGGCAGACTCAATAAGCAACTAAGCACATCAAAGCTAAGTTCCAGCTCTACTATATTCACATTCAAAGGTTTGGGATCAGTAAGATTTTTGTTTTTGACAAGTCTCTTGTGCTCACCAAGGCTGCATTTCTTAGATCAAAAATACAGTACAAAGAGTGTGAACAGTATTCTTTTTTTTTTTTAAATGGAAAAATAATTTAGTAAAATATAACCAATTATAAAAATATAAATAAAATTCATTTTAAAGATAGGAAAATTGTCACTAATGAACAGTGACATGTTTTACATTGTTCATTTTTTCAAACTTTCTTTGCCAACTCACAGCCAGACTGGACAGCAAATGTCAAGACGTTTTGTTATACAAACCCAAATATGTAAAGTCAGGACAGTCTTACAATTAAGCATTTCTATGAAGGTGAAATGTCCAGTATGGTTAGCAGTACCTGAGGAACGCTAAAGCCATGCACAGATGCAAAGCAAAAGAGTGAGGAGGAGCAGTGAAAGTGTAAAGGAGTCAAAACAGGAGCGGTGGAGTTCAGGAATACACTGGCACTCAATTTGGTACTGGTAAAATGTTTTATTCCAAACAAACTGGCTTTATTTATTTTCATTTGCTTTCTCAAAAAAAAAAAAGTACAAAAAAAATATTTCAATACACCAAAATAATTTGAAATCAATTAGTTTCAAGACACAATGAGCATTAACACTATGATACTGCACATAAATATTAATCCAAGCAGTATTTGTATATATATTCAGACATATGCACTGAATAAGTCAACAAACATCTACAAATCTCTCTTTTTTTTTTAACAGTCTAAATAGCTACATTATTTCCCACAGACGTTTTGTTTTTTGTTTTTTTTATTCGAAAGAACACCAATGCATGCTGACTTGAGTAAGGCAGGACAGACAGGAGTTCAGAAGGTGACAGCGGTGAAGACTGAAGGTCAAAGGTTGAAAACCTGGCGGCTAAACCTTTGGGTTGTGGGGTGAAGTGTTTCATAGCGTAGCATGACTTAGACGGAACACAGTACAAAGCTTGACATAACACGAAGCAGCGTGACATCAGCAGGCACAGCAAGCAAGGACAAGGTGAATGTGGCAACGCCAATGTGCTGGTAAGGTACTCTGGCAGTAGGAACTCCACCGTGTGACGACAGAGTACAAACATAAGTTAGCATGCTAGTTCAGTGCTTCGTTTGTGTGTTTTGAAGCCCACACTGAGCCATCTTGAGGTGAATGCAAGGAAGAGTGCCATGTCAATGTTTAGTCCACTAATTAGGGTATTTTAGTAATTTCAAGGTGTCAAATGTGTGTCTTGCTACAGTCATAGCGCCAGCTTGTGGCAAAAGGGTGTTACTACACGTTGTTCATGTTGTTCTGCATTGAGTTTACCTCCTCCGCATTGTCTTCTGTGGCGGCCTTGTCATTTTCCAGTTTTGGCGTGAGCGAGTTCTGGTTGTTCAAAGACTCGTCCTCTTTAGGGGGACATTTGCATGGATCTTCTTTGCAAGTGCAATCCTGCGGAGCAACACACATACACACACGATGACAATGAGGGGAAAAATTACTAAATGTTCCACTCCACTCTTTTACACCTGGCATTAACATCTCAAATGTGTCTCCAGTGACCACTTCCAATGCAATCACACACATAAAGCTATCAGTGCATAACCATAACCATAGTCATATGGATTATTTCTGATAGCTGTGGTTCATTTTGGAGCTTGACAGCCCCCTAATGACTGAATGGAACGGAATGAAATCCTGCGGAGCAACACACATACACACACGATGACAATGAGGGGAAAAATTACTAAATGTTCCACTCCACTCTTTTACACCTGGCATTAACATCTCAAATGTGTCTCCAGTGACCACTTCCAATGCAATCACACACATAAAGCTATCAGTGCATAACAGTCATATGGATTATTTCTGATAGCTGTGGTTCATTTTGGAGCTTGACAGCCCCCTAATGACTGAATGGAACGGAATGAGGGAGAGTAAATTATAAAATTGTCATATTTGGTGAGCCTCTATTTTTAGTACAATTATGCATTATGCCAGTCTGTGACTTAAATTGTCTTTTTGCAAGTCTATTTGAAAAAAAAAATCAATTATGGAAAGTCAAAATAAGACAATTATGAGAATTTAAAATTATGACAACTGTGGTTCAATTTCAACAAAAATAAATTATGAAAAGTCAAAGTAAGACAATTATGACAATTCAAAATTATGATAACTGTGGTTCAATTTCAACTTATGACTTGAACATGACATATTTTGTAATTATGACTTTGTAACAAGTCAATTATGAGATAAGTCATAATTCACCATTTCAGTTTTGACTGTCAATTTTGACTTTTGATCTCATACTAAAGTCTTGGTATCTCATAATTCACTTGGTATGTCTTGACATTTGGCAACATTTTTACTTTCATTATTGACAAAGACAATAATAAGATCAAAAGTCAAAATTGACATACTATCTCAAGATTGATTTAATATGTCAGTTTTGACTTTTGAATTCATAATTATGACCTGGTCAATTATGAAAGATTCAATATTATGCCAAATGTCAAGACTGACATACCAAGTGAATTATGAGATCAAAAGTCAAAATTGACATTCAAAATCAATTACGAGATAGTATGTCAGTTTTGGCTTTAGACACATTTGACTCATAATTAACATCATAATTCTCTTGTAATTACATCAAAGGCCAAAAGTCAATTTTGAGATTCTTAGTATTTCGATTTAATTTTTTCTGTCATAACTTTGGTGGAAATGAGATGTTATATATGAAGATTGAGTGCATTTCCAAGATGCACTGAATGCAGTTTACACCTCAAGCTGCTTGTTGGATCACCGGATGTTAATACCAGATGTACACAAGGCACCATAACAAGCAAACCTGTTCAGGAGGTGAGTGCATGGATCTGGATTCAGTTTTTACTTCACAGCTGAGTGGAGTAAAAGGTCAACTTCAGAGCATAAACTGATCCACAACCAGGAATTTCAAGGGATATCGGCAGTTTTTACTATTTCGCAAGAGACATCAACACACTATAAGCATAATGGTTACATTATATAATATATTATTATATATAATATGGGACTAACAGTAAACCTTGCTTATTCAGAAGGCATTAAGCAATAATGGTGTTTTCAACAGAATGTTCACTGCTGTGAACTAATGCTTGTCATTACAACAAGTTGCTTAAAAGCAAAGCTTTTTTTGTACAACTTGCTACCTGTGATATCCCTTTTTTGGAACCACAAAGGCAATGATTGTACATGCCATGAGGAGAAAAGAAAAGAAGACTATTCATGCTGCTGAAATCAGGCATGTGTAAATACTCATTCTCAAGAGAGAGAAGATGAAAAATGTCAAATAAATTCTCCCCCAGAGACAGTAAGACAAGTAAACAAAGTTACCTAGGGATATTTTCATAGCTCTTTCGTTTATGTTCTGTCATCAATAATCCCTCATTTCTTGCCTCATCTCAGTCAAGCTGTCAGACTCTTTTACTCTTCCACTATGAACTCACTGGGGGAATGGACCGGCGGAGTTGAACAAGGTGAAGAAATTTAATTTGTGAAGGCAATACAACCCCCACACAATCAAAAGATCATCAGAAACTAGATTTGAGTTTCACCTCAGAATAAACAAATGGCCTAAATCAAAGTGCAGGAGAACAGGATCTGACAAGTTCAAGGTTCACCAGGTACTGCAAGGTAACAGGTGAATATAGCAAAGACCGCTGTTTGGTCCTCTTTTAAAGATCAAATGTTACACGCACAACTGAAGGAACAGGTTCATCATTCATGATAATCTACTCTGAAAGATGACCCCCAGACGGGAGCACAGAGAAACAATCTTTTTTTCACACAAAGTTTAAATGTTTATCTCATTTGTCATCCATCTGTTCATATACTGTCGATGTCATGATATCAAAAGGCAGTTATTTTTGTAAATTGCTATTGAGATTAATTAGGGATGCGTCAATATTAAGTTTAATTTGGTAACACTTTAGTATAGGGACCAATTCTCACTATTAACTAGTTGCTTATTAGCATGCCTATTATTATCATATTGGCTGTTTACTAGTACTTATAATGCATATATTCTGCATGACCATATTCTACATCCCTAATCCTACCCAAAACTTAACATCTACCTTACTAACTCTTAATAAGCAGCAAATTAGGAGTTTGAGGCAAAAGTCATAGTTAATGGTTTGTTAATAGCGAGAATTAAACCTTAAAATATAGTGACCTTTAATTACAATAAGCTGTTAAATATTTCCAGCTTTTAATTCCAGTCACTTTAAATAGCCTGCTACAGACTTAAATCATTTAAAAAACTACACATGAATTCAGGCATCACACAGGACTTTTTAAAAATAATTTTAATTTATACATATATATATATATATATATATATATATATATATATTTAAGGGGGTCTGAATACTTTCCGTACCCACTGTATATATATATATATATATATGAGTCTCAGTGTCTAATATGATATATATGATCATTTTGAATATTTATCTCAAAATGTACAGTATAAAAAGAGAGATATTATAGATTAGAGACTTTTTAAAAAGTATATTTACCAATCCATATTATTAAATTATTTGTGTTTTTAAAGATGAACTTTATTAAGATTAACTGGGTTTTAGATGATGGCAAAGTTATTCTACATGTAACAGAGGAAATCCACAATTAGATATTTGATATCAGACAATGCAAATAAATAATATATTACTCAATAACAAAAATAATACCACCAATAAATGATATAGTATCGATATTTCATGTATACTTCGAATTATGAATATGTTAGTCAACACAAATTTCTACAAGGTCGCTGTGTTGTTAGTGCTTTGAATGATGCGAGGAGATTAACAGCGGACTACTACGTTCACTAGTAGGATGTTAAATTGCATGAATCACACTAAAAAGTCACAATAGCAACTATGGTGAGGAAGCTTCTATTTTAAACCGCTAAATCTATTATTGCTTGTCTATGTCATTTCATAGGAAGTAAAGGCTCAAGATGTGTTTCAACCATGATAGCGGACTTTTAAGGTGAGTAATAATGAAGCTGCAGGATTAAAGCGTTTTATTTGAATCAGCAAGGTATCAGAGCTCACTGGGAGGAGGTCAGATAGAGTCCTCTTACCTCGCTGCAGGGATCTTCTTTAGGTTTATATTCCCACGTGTATCTGCTCATGGTTTTCTAAGGAGTGGGGTGGCGAGAGAGGATTACTCTACTGACACACTTCTGGTACATCGTTATATCATGCCCTCTTAATTAATTGACACCTCAGCAGATATTGATTATATTCTTTGTATCTTGTAAAATTAGGACTAAAACCGTTGGAAAATCATTGCATTGACTGCCCAGCCGCTCTACACAACTGCTAATATGATCAGTATGTTTGGAAACACATAAAATAATCCAGTTTCTCCAATGCTTCATGCAGCCTGTAGTACTTCACATGACCTTAGGTGGCACATGCAAATCAATGACAGACGTTGAGGGAAAGAGAGGGATGAAGAGGATGGTGTTTCTATTTCTCATCTTAAGGATAAAAAAAGAGTGGAAAAGAGAGAATTCCAACATGAAGAAAGGAATAAGACAATAAGCATACTGCCTAATCCGAAAGAGAGAGGTAGCACTTTATACCTTCAGTACTCATGCACAGGAAAACAGAGGGGAAGAGAGGAGAGGAAAAGTTACCTGACACATAATGTTATCATAGTAAGCCAAAGCACGGGCATGGGGGAGGTTAGTCGGGGTGTCACACAGTTTCCTTACATTTGCCTGAGAGCCCTCTGCGACGGTGGACAGCGAGAAGTTATCGATGTGCTGCTCCGACTTTGGGCGGAACTTACTGGAAGACGGAGAGAAAGACCAACAGAAAATAATTTAAATAAAACAAAACAAAAAAAAACATCATCTGAATTTGAAAAATTATAAGTTTTCTTGCACCTAATAAATTAACATTATTTAGAGAAAACGGTTTCAATATGAACAGCACCAGTGCTTAACTACAGTGGGGAAAAAAAGTATTTAG
>NW_015505328.1:2614028-2651078 GCF_001515645.1 Sinocyclocheilus grahami
TCCCTCCGTGTGGTTCTGGGATTTTTGCTCACAGTTCTTGTGATCATTTTGACCCCACGGGGTGAGATCTTGCGTGGAGCCCCAGATCGAGGGAGATTATCAGTGGTCTTGTATGTCTTCCATTTTCTAATAATTGCTCCCACAGTTGATTTCTTCACACCAAGCTGCTTACCTATTGCAGATTCAGTCTTCCCATCCTGGTGCAGGTCTACAATTTTGTTTCTGGTGTCCTTTGACAGCTCTTTGGTCTTGGCCATGGTGGAGTTTGGAGTGTGACTGTTTGAGGTTGTGGACAGGTGTCTTTTATACTGATAACGAGTTCAAACAGATGCCATTAATACAGGTAACGAGTGGAGGACAGAGGAGCCTCTTAAAGAAGAAGTTACAGGTCTGTGAGAGCTAGAAATCTTGCTTGTTTGTAGGTGACCAAATACTTATTTTACCGAGGAATTTACCAATTAATTCTTTAAAAATCCTACAATGTGATTTTCTGGATTTTTTTTCTCATTTTGTCTCTCATAGTTGAGGTATACCTATGATGAAAATTACAGGCCTCTCTCATCTTTTTAAGTGGGAGAACTTGCACAATTGGTGGCTGACTAAATACTTTTTTGCCCCACTGTATATATCATACAATCAACAAAAACTATCAATGTATGAATTAATCTCACTGAAACTGTCAATGGTTTCTTTTCCAAGCATCATTTTATTATATTCATACTTACAGACAATAATAAAAGTGAAATCATGCCATAAATTCTGTGTCTTGCCTTGCCTGCACGAAGACACAGTCTTCACTCCTATTGGTTGCTGCTTGCAAAAGTCGATATACATAGTCTACATAAAGTCTACATAAAGCTCTCTTGCATAAAGTAAAAAATCTGCTGCACTGGACATGCCCACATCCTGTCACCATTGGTCATGAGGCCGGATATCGCCAGCTCTCCACTGAAATAAATTGGAACATGTCACTTTGTCGCTGACAGTGTGAAGGAGGCTTTGTGCTCACCAAAACTGCATTTATTTGATCAAAAACAGTAAAAATACAGGGATATTGTGAAATATGACAACAATTTAAAAATGTTTTCTATCTTAATATATTTTAAAATATAATTTATTCCTGTGATAGGAAAGCTGATTTTTCAGCAGCAATTACCCCAGTCAACAGTGTCACATGATCCTTCAGAAAAATATAATTGAAATAGAAAGTGGCTTGGACATTATTACTCTATTTGATGCAGTGGATTAAAAGTTCAACTTGTTTCTGCTACAAGCACACATGCACACAAGTGTTACCTGCAGCAGATGGCCCTGATGGGCAGTTATTAAAACTCAACCTTAATCACTTTTCACTGTTGTCATCTTGTCTTCATTACTATGCTCAGTCCCACTTTATATTAGGTGGCCTTAACTACTATGTACTTACATTTAAATTAATCATTTGATACAATGCATTTATTGTGTACATACATATTTTACATTGTACTTATATTTAAAAAAAATACCTGCATGTAATTACATCTGTAATTAATTTCTGTAATTGCATTATTTATTCACTGTTGACCCATCCCTTATACCTTAAACCTACCCATACCACCAGACCTGTCCCTAACCTTTTGCAATTCAATATGCACATAATAAGTACATTGTACTTCTTTTTTTATGTAAGTACATAGTAGTTAATATTATTATAAAATAATATAATCCTATTCTCCTTTCTCTTCCACTCCTCTGCTCTCCATCTCACCCCTCTCTTGGACTGTGTTTAAATGCCTTTGGCTGCACAGTATATAGGTCACTCTCTCGTGCAGCACGGTCAGATTGGCCTACTTTTAGCAAAGAAGGGTGACATCATTGTGTTCAAAGCCCCATGTTAACACTGTTCATTTTATTGTACTCCAGCGTGTATGTGCAACAGTGTATTCAACCGATATTTAAACCATCAGATCTTAAACTAAGACTCTAAGAAGTGTGTTTACATGCAAGTGTCACCTGTGCTTGCAAAGTCGTCTGTTTTCAGTCTTAAGCACGTGCATCCTCTTGGAGAAAAAGACTACAACCATGAAGAGGAGGAGCAACATGATGGCAGCTCCGCCCACTGCAATACACATCACTTGGAAATCTGAAATGACCGACTCGCACCTGGAGCCCTTATTCCAGATATACTCCTGAATGTTACACCTACAAACAACAAAGATAGGGGTGTTAGAAAAGAGTCAGCTGAGCAACATTCAAAACTAGAATATATAATAATTAACTTCTGTGATCATTTAATGACAGATGTTGTATAAGCAGGATTTGGGACAATGCGGTCTATATGAACACAGAAGGAAATATTTCGGAAATAACCAAAGAACTTTCAAATGCAAAAGAAATTGAATGGCAATGAAACAGATTAGGAACTTTCAGATTATGAATTTTTCATTGATCAGGAGACATAAGTACTATTATGGCTTACAGATTTCTCCTAAAATTCATTAAAAGTCACGTATGCAAAATTCATTTTAAAATCTTGGGTTTAAGTACAATTTTAAAATCTTGAATTAGTTTGGAATAAAATCTGAGAATAGTTTGTAACTATAGAGAGAAACCTCATTTAATATTTTTCCTAGCTGTAAGGGAAAATATTGGCAACAGAAACAATGAATGTTGTATTAAAAATAAGTCTAAAGGGGAGTTTGTGGTTTTACCGTGTGTGATATTTTCCAGACATTCAAACAAACTGGCCATTACAAACACATCTGTGCGAAGATGAAAGAAAGTGAGAAACACTATATTGTGTTGTACAGTATAAGTGTGTTGTGTGGCCTTTTGACCCATTTATCATTACTATGAATCTGCAAGGTTACAGCAGAGCTTACAGCTGCATGACTGGACAGATGGCCCTGTCAAGGACGTGCATGTGCTCCTCTATTAGTGCCGGTCCCACAGAGAATAAAGCACCTGAGCTGTGCACAGTTCACAACTTCTAAAAATAGATTTACAAATTCTCTCATTTACCAGTGTTGTCAGTGAGGTGCTCGATATCTTATTGAAGGTGCTGGATCTATTATTTTTCTATTATGTAATGTATTTTAGCCCATATGGTTCGTTGATTGAGACACAGGTAAATTACAGCTGTGCTGATATTGCTTTTATATAACAGTTTAATAAACAAGAAGTTACTTCTGAGTAACTTTTATTTTAGACAAAATATTGCACGTTACATTTTTGTTGGTGGAGCAAAAACAATAGATTCAAATGAAGCCAAAGCAAATACCATTAAACTAACAGACATGCCATATGATGCTGGGCAAGCACAAAGCACAAATATATACATAGGGCCCTATTTTAAGGATCTAAAGCGCACGACGCAGGTGCACTCAGCGCGTGTCCGAATCCACTTTTGCTAGTTTAACGAGGGGAAAACGGTCGGCGCGCCCGGGCGCATGGTCTAAACGGGTTGTCCCTATTCTCTTAATGAGTAATGGGTGTTTTTTGGGCGTAACGTGCAATAAACCAATCAGAGTCTCATCTCCCATCCCCTTTAAAAGCCAGTTGCGCTCGCGCCATGGCGGGTTCGCTATTTACATGGCGGAATGTAATTTTTCATATTTACAAATGTTTGTGTGCTGCTGCGAGTCCCTGTGTGTGTAATAAGCAAAGTGTACAACAGTTTCAGGTGCCAACAATGCGCCTGAACACACCTCTTTTTTAGACCAGCATGTGCATTTGCTATTTAAATGCATTTGCTATTTAAGCAACGTGGGGCAGGACGGGAAAATTAGAACTGCGTCGGGCTGAAACTAGCAAAAACACTTTCGCCACGCCTTGCGCCGCGTTGAAATGGGTGTATGATAGGGCCCTTACACTCTGCAGCCTATGGGTACATTTTGTAGTGAGTGAAAGGCCAATCAATAGCTCACATGCAGGAAATCATTGCTCAGTGTGCATGTAGGCCAAGTTTACTATTCGGCCTAAAAAGATCAATTTGAAACTTAGTTTTATGGTCTGTTACTAACTACCCATCCATTTAGTGTAAACCATTGGCTGCGCTACACAGACTGAAGAAAATGCACCCATTGACCCCCCCCCAAACCTTACGTTCATCTGTTAGTTCACTCTTTACATGCCCTACAAATGAAAACCTTGACTTTTCTAATAGCATTGACCCCGTTAATGTAGACAGCACCCTGTCATGCCTTCTCTCAGTGATCGACAAGTTAGCCCTGCGGTGTGTGCCACACACCAAAATCCAGTGCCTGACTGAAAGTTACTTTTACATTCAGTAATGGAGCTGGACTGAATGGGGTTTTGCTTTTTTATTATTAAAAAAATAAATTTCACAAAAAAGGACAAATAAAAAAAAAAATAGATCAGTAAATTATTTCATATAATTAAATTATAATTTAATTACATTTTTTCCTTAGTCTATATTGTTATTATAATAAATAAATAAATAGGTAAAATAGATTGTTGTTCTTAAAATAAATAAAAATATTTGACTATAGCAAGATCACAAAGTCAAACTATTCTTTCTGGGATAATGAGCACTGATCAATTATAATAAGGCAGGAAAGAAATAGTTCATGCTGATTTCATTCTGACTTTAAAGATGTGGATAAGGGTGTTGCAGTATCCAGTGTAGAGTCAGTTGTCATCTGCTCAAATACACAGCTTAACACATCACATCATCTAGCTTTGAGGCTTCACTACACACAAATAAGATTCTCAGAACCCCACGATTATGGTCCAAAGCACCACCTTGAGGCAGGGTCTTTAGCTCTTAAACTGAAACACACACATTCACAGATCTGGGCTCTGACCCAAATCTCTTTGAGCAAATGTTTAATAAGGTTCTGCACTGGCCTCTGAGCAGAGTTGTGGCAGTAGTGGATGCTGGTTTAGTAGTGATATGATGCCAAGCCATGATGACAGGCTTGGAGTATGGAACTGAAATTATAGCAGCTGTTTGTGAGTCAAATGCTAAACATTCTTTTTGAATTTGTCTGTGCATGTTTTTTTTACTCTCATGGATTTTGTTACCATTATACGACTGATAGACTGCAATGGCTGGAGTTAAAAATCTCCGTTTGTGTTCTACTGAAGAAACAAAGTCACCTACATCATGGATGCCCTGGGGGTAAGCAGATAAACATCAAATTTTCATTTTTGGGTGAACTATCCCTTTAACATGGACACAGGAATTCAACCCATCATCTTTCTTAAAGCAATCTTCTGATTATTACCATGTGTCAAACTGAATAAATGTCTGAAAAACAAAACAAAGAAACTGAATGTGTATGTTAATCTCCATTACTGAAATTAGCTACAAATGTGAAAGGCATTTACAGTTCTTTGGTGTTTTGTAAAAGAATTTGTAATTAATAATGGTTTATGTACAGTATATAGCCTCATATTTCTTACATTTTATATTCTAAAGCTGCTTCACAAATAATTTATGGTCTCATCACTTCTGCCACTTTTGACAATGTCCAATTCTTGTAAGTTTTTAATTCAGTCTGATTCGCTCCTATATGGAGAGCAGTCTCCAAAAAAAAGTAAAACAAGAAATACAGCCACAGTTGTGATATAAATGTCACATTTATGAGAAACGTTAGAATTTTTGTATGTTAAACATGTTCATGGTTCTGGCATTGCGTGCTGGATAACTATTAGGAACTTAAAATTCTGCCTAATAATAATAAGGTAAGCCTTTCAAGGCTTCCAAGGCTTTTGAAGGCACCAGGCAAGTGTTACTGAAGGACACTGATGAAAAAAAACTGGGTCGTTCTGTTTTACTCAACTGCACAACACATACTGGATCAAGCATAGTTAAGGCAACAGCTAATGATCATTGATATTTCTAGCAGATAGAGGGAAAATAATCAATTGAGTAAGTGCACTGTTGGCATAGTTTTGTAACCAAACATTTCTACAGCAAGACATTTTCATGTTTTTGCAGCAGCAACTAACACAATGGCTGAAGAACTTAAACAATGATTTATATATTCTATATCTTATTTGTTTTACATATGGTAGAGTCTTGTTACATTAGCCATTTAAATAAAGGCCAAAAAGTTCAGATAAACCCTATGGCAACTGCCTGCCGCACAGTGTAAAATAGCGTGCATGACCTGGTTAGCATGAGCTTGGTCCAGTTTCAAGATCATCGAGGGTAAGCCGTTTACTACTCCCAAGAGATGTCTTCAACTGAGACTCAATCCCTCTTCAATCCCAACATTTAATGTAAATCATAATCCCGCACCATGAACAGATGCAAGAACATGACTGAAGGATTGAGTTACATCTTCAAACTCATTATGAACGTTTGATCAGATGCCACTGATGCTTTCCGCATTGCTTACACATGATAAAAAACAGCCCAAACAAGTATGATGACACCTTTCACAAACCAATTTAAATATTAAGATGAAAAGTGTAATCTATTAAATGTTACATATTAAGTATATGTACTGTATTACTTGTGTTCTTCCATTAATTTGTCTTGTTTTGTGTGTTTTTTGTGTTGGCTAAGCAGGCCAATTAGAGACAAACACTCTCCATTGTTCCATTAAATACACATGACTAATTAAAACTGACCCCATAGGCGGAAATGCCGGGGGGGTCGGGGGGACAGGACCCCCCTATCTGAGGGTTGTCCCCCCTAAAAATATGATAAAAAAAAACGCTGTGCATTGTAGATAACAATGTTTTATACTTTAATCAATTGTAAGTAGTAAAACAACACAAACGGGGCAAAAATGCATTTTAAGTTTAGAAACATTTTGAGTCTCCCCCTCCCTTGCCTCACTTTGGTCCAAATGCCTGCTTTCATCTTAAGTTGCGATTTTCTAGGCCGATATGGGTAGGAACTGTACTCTCATTCCGGCGTAATAATCAAGGAACTTTGCTGGGTAATATCATTGCGCCTGCTGCACCCATGGTACGGCAGCAAAGTTCCTTGATTATTACGCTGGAATGAGAGTATAGTTCCTAGCCATATCGGCCTAGAAAATCGCAACTTTTCATTTTCCGTCGGTCTTAGTACACAATGTAACTATAGAAGAGTCAAGTTTTAAATAGGAAAAATATAGAAACTCTTTGGTCATTTTTGAGCGAGATGCTAACGGTCTAATCAGATTCTGATCTATGATCTAAGCTAAGCTACAGCTAAAAGTGCTACTGCCAGACCCGGAGATCGGCTGAATGGATTCGAAAATGGTAAAACTCAACTGTTTAACTCTAGGGGAGTTGGAAAATGAGCCTATTTTCAAAAATAGTGGAGTGTTCCTTTAAAGCTGCAGATGACATAACTACGGTGCATGCTTATAAAAACAGAACATTGTTTTGCGTTGTTGAGGATGCTTATATACTTATTACAGTTATCATTCTTGGTGTGAATGGGCCTTAACACATGTATGCGTGCGACTTACCGGCAAAAAGCTCCAATACCATCAACCACATAGCACTGTCCTCCATTGAAGCAGTAACTGGGGAAGATGTCGCATGACGAGATACATGTGCCATTATAATGCACAAATCCATAGAGACAACCAGAGTTGAGCACATCTGATGCTCCAGGTGAAGTTTCTCCAGATCCATCATCAGAGGTGATAACTCTAGTGTTGGAGGGAACTGCGCTGGCTATGAGAGGAACATTTTCATCTTCCATGTCAGGTGGCGTTGGTTGGCTTTCCTCTAGGTAAACTTCAGTGGGTGAATAGTCAGGTGACAGATAATCATAAAAATCAGAAAGGGTCCAGGAAGTTGGATCTCCACCCTGGAGCTCCTGAAACCAAGCAGGAGGATCAAGCACATGCTGTTGGTGAGAAGGATTGTAAAAATTCACCGTGATAACTTCTTCTGGTTGGGAAGAGGTGGACTCAGGAGCAGGACTCATGACAGGATCTAACAACGTCCCATCTGCTTGTAGTCTCTCACTCTTCCAGCGTGGGGCGCTGTCCTCGATTCTCTCCTCGCTAAAATCCAGCTGGGACAGGCCACGTGTCCGGGGTTCAGCCAGCGTGGGCAGCCGGGCACCCATGCCATCTATCAGATCAATGAGGCGTTCCCTTTCGGCTGAATCAACAGTACTGGTTGAGGTTTCTCCACCGCTGCCTGACTCTTCTCCAGCTCGTGGTTTTCGAGAGTGAATTTGGGCCTGGGCAATAGGTGTGACTTCACCAGGAAGTGCAGACTTAAGCCCCACCCCATTCAGGTCTGAGGAATTAGTGCCAGTAGAATTGGAGATAAATGAACTGCCTGGAAAACAAACAAATAATAATAAAAGTTAGTCACAAACTCTTTTATTTATTTATTTCTCTGTATAAGAACACCTTCACAAGCACTCACTGCTATACTGCAAACTCAGCAATTCATGCAGAGAGAGAACAAAAGACATAATATGTACTCTGTATCACACACACCCAGACAAATCTGCTTAATTATACACTGCTGTGCGCGAGGCCCCAGATTTCTTTCCAAAGCGGCTTGTGGTTGCTGGATTAGCAGCTCTGATTTACTAATGTACCCCCCTGAGCCCGGGCTAGGATTGGGATTCAGATTAGGATTAAGGGCTGTAGGTTGAGACTTGCATTGGTCAGTCTGGATGGGTAAGCTTTAATGCACAAAGATAAACACACAATGGGGAATTCCTCTTTAGCACTGGAAAATCTCACTGACCTAACTGATTATCTTTTACTGATACTGTAAACCAATCTAATGCAATCTACCTCAAATATGAACGCATGTGGAAATATCCTTTTTATTTCAATCCCTGATTGTCTAATATTATTTCATGAAATATATACACTACTGTTCAAAACGTTGGGTCAGTATTCAATAAGATTTAAAAGAAGTCTCTAAAAGAAGGCTGCATTTATTTGATCAGAAATAAAGTAAAAACAGTAATATTGTAAATATGATTAATATTCAAATAAAACTGCCTTCCATTTTAATATATATTTTTTAAATATACGTTATTCCATTGTTGCAAAGCTGAATTTTCTATTTTGAACTTCCATTTAAAATAGACATCTTTTAATACCAATAAAAAAAATCTGAACGGTAGTGCATTTAAAACAGTAACACAAGTATATATATATAAAGCGTTTGTGCCCAATTGGCAAATAAAGCCCACTTCAATTCTGCTTGAGCACTTAAATTAAAACTGTAACAAAAAGCAGATCTGAGGAACATTTACAGTCAATTTTTCTAGATTGTCTTTCAGCAATCTACTTTAAGTATTTGACTGACAGTGTGAAATTCTGTTTCCATGGGCATTCTTGGTTTAATTCCTCTTTATTGTAAATTAATTCCAAGTCACACATCAACGCCTAACAGACACTCACTCACACACACAGTTGCCAAGAAGCAATGTAAAGGAGCTGCCATTTTGGAACATCTCAAAAGCCATATAAAACAGAGACCCTTCTGTCCTCTCCACTTGATTCACTTCCTCTCTTTCTCCCATTCATTTATTCACACAATCCCCCCTGAGAGGGTAACGGAGATGGCAGTGGGTGCATAAATTATTTCTCACATACTCCATGTGATGTTCAAGTATTCTATTAAATTCTTATCTAGTTTAATTTCAAAGCAACAGTTGGCTCCTTTTACTTTTATTTTGAAATATTTAAGAGCTAAATGCTACACTGGACTGATGAGAATAAAACACAGTCACCCCAGAGCCCCAGAGCAAGAGAGACTAGAGGAAAACAGTTGTTTTGATTTGCATAACTCCTTGCGAAGGGGTCAGCTGACAGAAAAGAGAGGTTGGGGGAAAGTCTCATTGAAAGAAAAATACCACAAAACACATGCTATAATGGAGTGAAGATGAGAAAATGTGACAGTGAGAGTGTGTTTGTCCTTCCGCCTATTTGAAGACCAGTGCCAAAGCCTTTCAGAAGGATTTCTGTCGCCTTTCTGTTTAGTAAGCAAGTCAAGACTGCAAGAGAGAGGGGGATAGTGAGAAAAAAGGGGGGTAAGACGATCGAGAGTGAGAAAGAAATAGGGAAGAGAAGTATTTTCTCATGACCTCACCAGTGAGACATTTAAATTTGTAAGAGTGTGTGAAAGTATGGCGTCATTCATTCTCTCACTGTGCTCATGGCCTCTATTTACAATCAATACCACATAAAATCTGAATCAAATCAGAATACAAATAAATGATGATCAAGGAAGACCAACCTAAACATCCAACTTCAGTGCGATAGTACTGTAAAGCAACACTGTACTGTTGAATATCTTAATATTCTCTCTTCACCTTCATTAAAAAAACAGCACACGTTCTTCCTCTGTCTCTGGTTGACATTATTTGCTTATGTAACACTCTTGAGGGGAGAAAAAAGACCATGTTGCAGAGCATGGAAAACTGCAAATGTCAACTCTTCCTCTCATCCCTCGTACTATCTTTCTCTCCCTCGATCTCTGATGACCCAAACAAACCTGTAATCTGAAGGAGTATTTGAGGTTACATGTCAAGATGCTCCATTAAAATGTCCATGTACAAAGAACAAAAGAAAATATTTAGAAGAATGTTTGTCTGTAAAATACTATATATTTTTATATATATAGTATGTTATAAAGTCTATAACAACACTATATTTGAGTGCATAAAAGGCATTTTAATATATATTGTTTTGTGTTTAACAGAAGATTTCTAGGTGAACAACTTCTTTTCACTTAATCTTCAAGCTGTGTTAAACAGAGCTGATTAGTCCATTCTTATTGGTAGTTAAAACGGTAATTAAATTAGCCAAAGTATTTAAAGTCAGCACAAAAAGACAAATCATCGATTTTCAAAACACATGTTATTGATCTTTTTGTGAGCAATTAATCCATCACAGTTTCAATTTACTGTTTTATTTTTTTTACCTCATACATTTTAATGTCTTAAATTAATTTTCACCAGACTTCAGAAATGACTTCGGTCTGGTGATGTATGCAGGACTTCTCCAATCATTTAGTCTCCTTAAAGGGACAGTTCACCCAAAAATGAAAATTCTGTCATTAATTACTCACCCTCATGTAATTCCAAACCTGTAAGACCTTCGCTCATCTTCGGAACACAAATTAAGATATTTTTGATTAAATCTGAGAGCTAAAGAGAAGAAATTGTTGAATAAAGTCGTTATTCTTGTTTTCTTTGTGCACAAAAGTATTCTCGTAGCTTCATAAAATTAAGGTTGAACCACTATTGTCACATGGACTATTTTAACGATGTCCTTACTACCGTTCTGGGCCTTGAATGTGGTAGCTCCGTTGCTGCCTATGCAGGGTCAGAAAGCTCTCGATTTCATCAAAAATATTCTGAAGATGAACGAAGTTCTTACGGTTTTGGAATGACATGTGGGTGAGTAATTAATGACAGAATTTTCGTTTTTGGGTGAACTATCCCTTTAAACCTTTCTTACAATTGGCTGCAAGCTTGCAATCAGATCTGCCTCCATCCAATCAACAACCAATGGATAAAAATCCTGATCTATATTTTTGATAATCCATTTTGGATGTACATCACCATACAGAAGAAAGGATCTGTCACTTTTTCCATTTCAATGCAACTTTAAAATGCAAGGGGCAGAGACTGTGCAGAACTTTGTGAATGACGGGCGTTCCGATTTCTGTGGGCGCAGATGCCATGTAGGCCTGCCGATTTCTGCTACTATGCAGCCAATGCTCTTTATGTAATAGACAACTTAACATTTAACTCACCTCACCTTAATTTCAAATCTGATGACTTGGTATCCTAAAGGCAAGTGTCATTCTATGCTCTGCTGAATAAAATCCACATTGGCACCAATGTGTTTAGTTATAAATAGTACTGTGATGCTGCTTGGCAGGGGAGCTGGCATGGACGTCCTTGGCATCAGGGTTGGGGTGTAGGTTCACAGCAGTATCAGTTCAAAGCCGAACAGACATATAGAGATGCCAGAGCTGGTGAATTAACAGTGCCAACTCCATGCCCCACCCCAACCTGTGCTACTGTTGTACAGCATGACCCATTAATAGTTATGCCACCTAAATTAAATATTTGGGCCAAAAACTGCACTCAATGTGTTGAGAATGTATCAGATAAATGAAATGTTACTTTGGGCACATGCATGAGCCAGTAATGAGCATTTGAGCAGATTACAGAAGATCAGTTAAAAAAATTCCAGTTCACTCTAATCTCGATTTAAGAGGGAAAGCCAATTGTTTGTTTCACCATTCATAAACAGTATGGTTTTAAGATTTATTGTAACATTTTTTTTATTAATGATATTCAAAGAATGCAAAAGTTAAAGAATGATAACTAGATCTAAATCTATGAGTCCACACCACAACTATAATGACAACAACGTTGAAAACACTTTCAGAGTCAGTCAGAATTCACCTGACTTTAAAGAGCTTGAGCATTTAAAGCATCAGATGACATATGCAGCGCACGTTTATTCAATTCAATTCAAGTTGATTTGTACAGCGCTTTTCACGATACAAATCTTTTCAAAGCAACTTTACAGCAAATTAGGTTTCTACAATATTTAGTGGTAGCTTATCAGTGGTGACTGTCAGTTAATGTACATATGGCAGAAATGTACAGAAAAATCAATTAAAGACAATCAAACAGACGATAAACACTATTAACAGCAATTATTATATGATGCAATCAAACTTATAGCAAAATTTGGTAGTTCTGTATGTTGTTTCAGGGTTGGCATCATCTGAGGTCGTTTATAATACGTTATCATCTGTTGGTGGGGATGCCAATTTCATACTGATCATTTTTTACACCTTTTTTACACAACCTTTACTGATTAAGCATTAAGATTAATTAATAAATAGCTTTTAATAAATTATAATTTTAGATATTCACATTAACATTGTAAATAATTTATAATTTACAAAAATAATCATTTTAAATTGTATTAAACTATAAAATTATAAAATATACATGTAAAACAAATATAGAATCCCTTTCATGTGGATTTTAATGACTGATTTTCAAATAATGCTTGCAGAGACAAAAACATTCTAATTAATATTGATGTATGCAAGCAGTCATATGTGGATTTCTCGAAATCATAATTTTGTCTTAATCAGGTAAATGCTTTTGCATTACTGGTTTATAATCAGAATGTCCAAATTCCAATTGATGCAAGAATATTTTAGTGCATGTACACAATGTGTGTGCACAGCATCAAGTGTTTGAAAGAGATTGGTCTCCATGTGTGTCTAGAAACATCATTGAGTTTAACAAGTACAAAACTGGATCAACAGCAACATGATTAATTCACCTGTAATGTTTTATTACACAGACGCTGACAACCAGCAAGTATCCAACAGGTTGTGTAGTTCCATAAGTTTCCAACAGTGTAGGCAGCTCTAGTGTCAGCGTCTCACTGGGAGCTCCATACGGGCAGGCTAGGCGAGCGCTAACACTAGCTCGTTGACGCTAATGCTCATTGACAGTCTCTGCTGTTATGAGACCGCAGTGGCAGATGGCTCTCTTGTGCCATGCATGGAAAGGATCTAAGCAAGTTTAGCGAGAAAGTGCCCTAAAGAAATGATCTGAGGCTGGTTTTAGACATTTTAAAATAAAGATCAATACAGACATTGTTCAAAGACTAAATCTGTGCATGTTTTTGTGAATGCATCCTGCTTGTCGCTTTTTATTTCTCTCTCTTGCTCTCCTAAGGTTGGGGATGTGAGTGCTAGGTCTTGGCAAAAACAACAAAGAAGAGTAACAGCCTTTTGTCACAGCATGCCCACAAATTTCAGCTAGGCACTAGCAATGCATGTTCAATTATTGTAATGATTGTCCCTAGTTTAACATAACAACAAAAGAAACACCAGATATAAGTAAAAGAGGGAATAATAGCAACTGGCAACAATACACAACACATTTCAGCTGAATGAATAGCTATGAAAAGTGGTCTGACTGAATTCTCTGAGTTGACTTTAATATAAAATGATGTGACATCTCTAAAAGGATAATGACATTCAATAGGGATATTGAGGGTAGTATTTTATTTATAGAATTTGTGGATTGTAAAAAGTGGCACCTTTGACAAGTGGTCGGCGGTAATGGGTTTAAAAAAAAAAGAAGAAATTTAGATTAAGATGACATCTTTTTGTTTGGAATAATGTGCACTGATTAATCGTTCACTTTATGCAAGAAGAGCCGCTGGAACAATGTATACAAAAAAGTCAATTTTGACTGTGTTGACTGATGTAGTCAACGATATTTTAGCTGATATTTGTCCACTTACCAGTGTCAGCCAATATGTTTTTTTTTTTTTCTCTGCAGCCAATGTTTCGGAAGAAACTTTTATTTCGACAGTGCCAAGAATGCCAGCACCTTAGTGCAGATGTGGATGTAACGTATAAATTCTTGATTTCAAACTATGCTATGCTATATCTAGTTGGCCACCATCATATTCATGTTATGTCACGGTTTGTTGTATGTAAAATTAACCTCTCCTGGTCTTTATTTGTAAAAAAAAAAAAGAAAAAAGATTCCAGCCGAGCACAAACTTGTTACTAAATGCCACTGTTGGTTACAGTGTTTACTTCCTTTTTTTAAATTAATGTTTTAACTATTTTATTTGTGAGAAATACTGTAACAGTATTACAGAATCAAGTTGAAAAAAATTAATCTGTAAAATAAACAGATTTACACTTAAGCAAGTTTAAATTTGTTTAATATTGATCAATTTTACAATTAATTATTTTATTATTAAATATGCAGTGTCTTTGCAGCATACAGTATTATGCATGTTATTTTTAAATACAATCGTGTAATATCATACTTATCGGCCACCTCAATATCGGCATCAACCATCAAGAAAATCCATATCGGCCGACCACTACTTTAAAGCCCACCTTCTGCAGTCTATGACTAATCAATACTCTCAATAATCGTTTACCAGGAAGTGTGTTAATCAATAATTCCAGCAACATGTCAGAGCAACTACACCATTTACGTTCCCACCCCCACAAACAAAAACACGAGCACTGGATTTGTTAATTGTTAATGATTTTAAAAAGCAAAATAAAAGCTATTTATTTGTTATCATTGCTTAGGTCAGTTTTCTCAGCAGAGCCTGCTTGCTTAACGTCCTGTGTTGATGAAAGATGCATGTCACTGAAGAGTCAGTGACGCGATAACACATAGACTTTGGGAAGTCTGCCAAGAGGTCAGAGGTTCAGCTAAGTGCAAACGTTTAAAGCAAATGATAATTTCCTGCTTTACTCAATTATTAGTTAGGCCAAGGCAACAGTAGTGTGATGCAGGTCAACCACGCTGTTGACCTAGTCTTCAGGTGCTGTTGCTCAGCAACATTTTTTTTTAAAGGACCATAATTTTGTCAGTGGAAAAATGGTCACCCTCTTATTCCATAAATATGTGAATTATTTGGTAAACTTAAACTTAGATTTAAAAATGAAGCATCAAATACAGCTGAAAAAGTCATGAGCATTTTTTTGCAAGCCAAAAGTAAGTTTTCTATTATCCAGTCTAAAATACATAGCCTAATACATGTTTTACACAAAGTATAAAATCGAGTAAATTATTTGGTTCATGATCAGCCATGAATTACTACATACATTTTTAAAAGACATTTAAATATTTATTAAAAAATATACCAATAAGGTGAAGAAAAAAAGGCTGTGTGTAAAACATTTGATCTAAAACGTCCATACTTCTGAAATTGAAACGACTCGAGCTTCCTCAAGTAATTGTGCTAACGATTTATTACATAACTTAAAGTTCATTCACATGTAAACACCCATTAATCGCTAGATCCGATAGTGAATCTATTAAGTTTTATTACATTTTTGTAACAATTTATACCCTAAAAAGCTCCAACAGGTCACAGAAAAAACTACGACGGTCTCTGTTAAATGCAGGAAAGGCAGGCATTTAGAAAGCTTGTATAATAATACTCACCACCATTAACACACAAAGGAGCGATGTGAAGGAGCAGGACGCTGGACAGCACCACTGCTGGAACCAACATGCGCCTGGAGTTCATCACGACACAAACTGTCTTCCAAAACACTTCAAACGAACCAGGTGGATCTTCTATTCAAGATATAGTCATACGGGAGAAATTTGAGAGAATCCGAGCTATAATCCTGGACATAAATCTCCTTAGATTGAATGCGTTACGAAGCGCGCTGCTTCATGCCAACTTCGGATGGTGTCTTCAGGTGTTATTCCTCTTTGGTCGAGATTCAGGCCACCCTTTAGCGTCGCTAGGGACCCGTCATCTCTTATCCAACTCCCAACAAGATGCCAAGACAGTTAAATGTGTCTCGTTAGTAATGAGAGCCAGTTATCAGGCGTCCACTGAGGAAGCGGAGAGTTTCGGTGCCACAGACTACAGTAGGCTAATTCCAGCGGACTCCGCCAGCGCGAGTTTTATTTGCCAGTCGAACTCACGGTTGATGTGAAGTCATCTGCGCATGCGCCTCCTTACCGACACAATTTCTGTCATATGTGATAGAATCACTGAAAAAGTCAATCAGCTGAGGAGTAAATATTTAACATTTACGGTCCCTAAATGCACTTAAATATAAAATATTGACATAGAAATTGTTTCATAATAAAAAATGTATCTGAGCTCTTTGAATTAAGGTACAAAACTGATGCAAGCGGGTCCCACGAACAAAGCGTCTGAAATTGGGTCACCCATAGACGCCAGTCCAAACATCCGCAAACACTGTGTAGAGGGCAGGGACACTCCAGAACTCGTTTTTCTAAAATCAGTGCGATCTGTGGAAATTATCCTTGGTCAAAGGGGAAATTTGTATTATTTAACCAGTATTATGTAGAATTATAAATTGTATTTATGAATATGTAGAATTAGGTTTTATTTTAATATTTATGGTTTGCATATTAAGTTTGAATAATTCTGTAATTTTCTTTTAGTTTTATTATAGTATAAGTAAAATGATAGCATTTATCAATATTTTAAAATAGCTTTTAATTTATATTTTCAGTTGTGACGTTAGGTTTTAGTAATTTTGTGCGGATGGAAAATGACTTTATCATCTGTTAATTCTGTTCTAGAAGCTTCTTCTGTGTCTATCTTCATGCTCATGTTGATACCATGTGTCAAAACAAGTGTCAGACAAGAAATGCTATTTCTGTTAGGTAGGGGTCCCATAAAAGGGAATGTAAGCAATATGCATCACAATTGGTTAATAAGAGAATATCCTGGTATAGTTTAGAATATAAAAGATTGGGACTAAGGGTTATTCATTTGTCACACACTCTGCAGATGCTCTGTATGACTGTTTGACCTTCTCTTAAGAATAGCTCTTGTTTCTTTGATACAGTTGCTTTCACTCTTCCTATTCTATGGAAGCATATGGGTAGCAAAATTCATTTTGAAATGTAATATGCAAAATGACAATGCAATATGTAAAATGGCAATGAATTACAGTTTTAAAATTTACATTTTCCCATACATATGTGCAACATTTAGTGCAAAATGGAAATGAAATTACAATGATATAATTTACATTTGCCATTTTCTACACTAGTTTTAATATGTAAATCAAAAACATATTTTAATGCTTTATAAGTTGCTAAATTAAAATGAAATTGAATTACCCAAATTGATTAGATATGTTTAACATGTCCAAGCAAAAACTGTAGCAAAATTATCATTTAAAAGCCATTTTTCCTAAATGCATTTAGGCTTACGGGCAAGACACTTGAGATTGCATTTTCATCGTGATACCACGTGAGAATTGTAGCAAAATGCGGTGTGAATTTCAAAATGCCTTCTGAGCCAAATGTGCAGCAAAAGGGTAGCAAAAATGGTGATTTAAATGTCTTTTATTCTTCTTAAATGCATTGACACTTACACTTAAGAAGTTTCAATTGCAGTTTCATTAAATACCCCACGATAATGTAGTTTAAGTCAATGTGGATTTGAAAATGCATTTTAAGCCGATCATGCCCCAACCTGCCAATCATTATATCAAGACGGGGCTCGGTAACAAGACGCACAATAGGTCAATATTCACCATTAACCAAGCGCTTTTCATCTCTCACTGTTTTACACTCCGATTGATGCACATAAGCAGACACTGCAATTCTACACTTTTACCTACTTGCTACCATACTCAGTGTTGACAATTTAGCAATTTTGTAGCTAGATTTAGCGACTTCCCCACCCCTTTTGAGACTTTATTTTTCAAAAGTTTAGGGACAAATATAGTAACTTCTTGGACAAACCTTATCGAAGTTCTCATCTTGCCCACTGATATTCATCTTTATATAGATCAGTGAATTTGCCATTATGATGTCATCTAGTGACATTTAGCTACCAGTTTTAGCTACTTCCAATTAAAAGCAGTTGGCAACATACACTACACCGGACGCGAGCGGCACGACAAATGACAGTATTGAACCCATTATAATCAGCGATGCGGTCTACACTGGATGTGGCGCGATGCGACACGACAACTGTCGCGTCTGGTGTAGCCACGGTGTAAGGTGGCAAGTAAATAAGTGTAGAATTGCTTATGTGCATCAATCGGAGTGTAAAACAGTGAGAGATGTTGAGGCAGGTGAAAAGCGTTTGGTAAATGGTGAATATTGACCTATTGTGCATCTTGTTGCCGAGCCCCGCCTTGATATAATGATTGGCAGGTTGGGGGCGTGATCGGCTCAGAATGCATTTTCAAATCCACATTGACTTAAACTACATTATCGTGGGGTATTTAATGAAAATGCAAAGTGTGAGTGTAAGTGTAAATGCATTTAAGAAACATAAAAGACATTTAAATCACCATTTTTGCTACCCTTTTGCTGCACATTTGGCTCAGAAGGTATTTTGAAATTCACACCGCATTTTGCTACAATTCTCACGCGGTATCACGATGAAAATGCAATCTCAAGTGTCCTACCCGTAAGTCTGAACGCATTTAGGGAAAATGGCATTTAAATGATCATTTTGCTAGTTTCTGCCTGGAAATGTTAAACATATATAATCAATTTGGGTAATACAATTTCATTTTAATTTTGCAACTTATAAAGCATTAAAATATGTTTTTAATTTACATATTAAAACTAATGTAGGAAATGGCAAATGTAAATTATATTTTTGCTACCCTTTTGCTGCACATTTGGCTCAGAAGGTATTTTGAAATTCACACCGCATTTTGCTACAATTCTCACGCGGTATCACGATGAAAATGCAATCTCAAGTGTCTTGCCCGTAAGTCTGAACGCATTTAGGGAAAATGGCATTTAAATGATAATTTTGCTAGTTTCTGCCTGGAAATGTTAAACATATATAATCAATTTGGGTAATACAATTTCATTTTAATTTTGCAACTTATAAAGCATTAAAATATGTTTTTAATTTACATATTAAAACTAATGTAGGAAATGGCAAATGTAAATTATATAATTAAATTTTCATTTTCATTCTGCACTAAATGTTGCAAATATGTTTGGGAAAATGTAAATTTAAATAAAGAAATACATTGTCATTTTGCATATTACATTTCAAAAATAATTTTGCTACCAATATGCTTCCATATTATTCATAATACATAATACAGCTCCCTTCTCCATTTACTCTCATGTATGGAAAAGAGCTTTTCCCAAACCTTGTGCACTAGAGTGACCTGTGATTTAAGTTTCTTTTAAAAATTAAAGCTGTTAAAAATACATCTGGAACAGATCAAGTAATGGCGCAGCACAGTTTTCTTCATAGTTAAGAACAGTTGACTGCTGAAATACCCCGAATATGAAATGAAATGCATCAGAGAATAAGCTAAGTTATAACTTCATATAAAAGATTTATTCTTACTAAATCAAATGTTTTAGTAATTTGTGGCAATACAAAAACAGATCTACAAACATTAAGTACAGACAGATATGGCAACGAAAAGCCTCAAATCTGACCCTTATATGCCAGCATCAATGCTGAAAAAATGAAAGCTGTTAAAAATACATCTGGAACAGATCAAGTAATGGCGCAGCACAGTTTTCTTCATAGTTAAGAACAGTTGACGCTGAAATACCCCGAATATGAAATTAAATGCATCAGAGAATAAGCTAAGTTATAACTTCATATAAAAGATTTATTCTTACTAAAACAAATGTTTTAGTAATTTGTGGCAATACAAAAACAGATCTACAAACATTAAGTACAGACAGATATGGCAACGAAAAGCCTCAAATCTGACCCTTATATGCCAGCATCAATGCTGAAAAAATATTAAATATACACAGAAGTGCTATTGTAAAGGTGAATGTGGATAATGATGTGACCATGTCCTTCATGTCATCTTGCTGAGTTTGGGTCTTAAGGCATTGAAGAAGTTACATGGGTGCAGCCCCATCGGCCTGTGGAGTTTGGTCTGAGTTGGAAAAAAACTAAAAGCAGCCGGATTCAAAAGGTTTTGAACACCGGGCTGGAGTTGATCAGGATTTGAGTTGAGGCATGTGTTACTCACACATGCCATTGGGAGCTCCAGAGTGCCGAGCACCCATGACCTGTCCAGTACCAGCACTGCCCACCGAACGACCTGAGGAGGACACAAAGACCAGTGTTATTAAGACTAAAATGAGTGTGCATGAGACAAAAGCGCTGACTGTGATTTATAGGAGAGTGTACCATGGTGAAGAGGGTTGTATGCTGTACTACTGCTGCTCTGTGTAGCTCCTGTTTGTTGCTGCTCTTCCATGTTCTGCCGTGCCTTCATCTCGGCATATTTCACCTGCTCCAGGTGGAAGTTCTGCCTCTCCGACAATAACTGCTGTCTCTGCTGCTCCAGCTACAACAGACAGATATCAAATGAAGTTCAAACCTGAAATCTTCACATTAAAAATGCAGTTAGCAGTCAGCAAGATCTTTCTCGGTTTAAATAAAAAAGACAAAATGAAACCATAGAGGTTTGGAACAACATGAGGGTGAGTAAATGATAACACTTTCACTTTTAGGTGAACTATCCCTTTAAGAGATTACGAAAACTATTAATTTCCAAAAATAAATAAATGGCAATTAAGATGCATGTCGAAAAGCACTCTTGCACTGAAAAATAATTAGTGTGTTTCTTGGAGTGATGCCAGGCCTTGTTTGAACAAGGCACTAACTCACAGCCTCTTTTTCTCGATCCATAATGGTCTCCAGCTCTTCAAAGTGTCTCAGTTTGATCTCCAACTTTTTCATCTGAGTCTCAACCAGCAGAGCCACCAGAGATTTGATTTTCCTCTCTTCTACTGCAGCCAAGTGCTAGAGGGACATATGAGGAAGAAGGAGAAGAGTGAGTTCAGATGAATCACTATTTTTGTCACTATTAATGGTCATGGGAGCGGGTGCAAGGAAGTAGGTTGGACATCCACCTTTGCTTTGGTAGCTGCGGAGGCCAGTGCTGCAGCAGCAGCTGTGGCGATGTTTCCCTCCACCACCACAAGCGCCACCCTTCTCTTCATCCCCTCCCCGTCCCCTTGGGTGAGGCCCATGTCAAAACTCTCCTCTGGATAGATGAAGAAATACAGTAGGGATTGCATAACTTATTTTTTTACTTGTTGTATAGAAAATAGTAAACTTTGTGAGAAACAAAGATTATATGAGCATATAAACTACTGTTCAAAAGATTAGGGGTCAGTAAATATTTTTTTTTTAAAGAAATGATAACCTTATCCTGAAAAACGTATCACAGTTTTAACAACAAAAAAATAGCATTACTATTGTTTTCAACACTGTTAATATGAAATGTTTCTTGAGCAGCAAATCCAAATATTAGAATTCTGAAGGATCATGTGACACTGAAGGCTGGAGTAATGGCTGCTGAAAATTCAGCTTTACCACCTCATGAATACATTATGTTTTAAAAAGATATTAAAATAGAAAAGCTGTTTTAAATTGTAATAATATTTCACAATATTACTGTTTTACTGAAATATTTCTTAAATAAATGCTGTCTTGGTGAGCATAAGAGACTTCTTTCAAAACTTTGTTGCTAAAGTCACGGTCATAAATGATATAGTTCACTTATAACATGTTTGGTGAAAGCTAAGTGCTACGGGTTCAACTTTTTGTAATTACATATATAGGTTTTTATACAAAAGCTAAAAGCATGGTGCATGGAGAAATGCTAGGTAATCTGGGCATCACATGCATACAGAAAATGTGCATATCATGCATAAATTATTTTCAGACGTAGTCTGAATAGTATTGTAGTATACTATTTTGCCCACAGCTTTGGTGTACCTGAACCGTCACACCAACTGCAACTAACAATACAGCAGCACTGTTAAATCAAGGTGAATCAATGCAGCAGATTTAATATGCAGAGCATCTGTGATCCTCTGACCTGCTGTGCTCTCCTCTCCCCTCTCTCCTTCACTCTCTTCTTTCTCCTCGTTCTTCACACACTCTCCCTCTCCCAAGATGCCGTCACCCTCAAGCTACAACAGAAAGTACAGACTCGGTGACAATCACAATTTCCTTGTTAAGATTTGTGAATGAAGAACATAAAATATCAGAACGGATGATTATTTGTGTCTGAAGAAGGTTCTCATACCTTTTCATGCTGCTCATATTCAGTGTTCATCATTTCTATACCACTCCCATCTAGAAAAAAAAGAAAAGAGAACTTTGTATTAATCATAATCCCAATATTTTTCATAAATATATATAATATTAGGTGTACAAAGGCCATATAAGACATTGATTAAATGACATTCAACATTATGAATATTTTCTTTCACTTATTGCCCTCCTCTGGATGTTTCAAGTATGACCATTCCAATTATTCTTTAATGAATCTTAAAACGGTTTTAACATGCACAACTAAGCAACAGTTTGGGTCAGTAAGCCTTTTTTAATGTAATGTATTTTAATGAAAGAATTATTGCATGCTCACCAAGGCTGCATTTACTGGGTTGAAAATACAGCAAAAAACAGGAATATTGTGAAATATTATGAAAATTTACAATAAATTATCTATTTTAATATATTTGACATGATCCTTCTAATATGCTGATTTTGGTCGACCGTTGCAGGTTAATATGTTTGTGAAAAGTGTGATTTTTTTTTTTTCAGGATTCTTGATACTGTAGGACATTCAAAAGAACAGCATTTATTTGAAATAGAAATCTCTTGTAACATTATAAATGTGTTTGCTGAATCAACTTGCTGAATGTATTAATTTCATTGGAAAAAACCCCCCAAAAAAACTATGTAATTTGTGTGCAAATAACAACTTTATTCAACTATTCTTCTCCTCATCCCGTTTGCCCGGGGTGCTGCCGTTGTGGAGATTAAGGTTGAACCACTGATGTCACATGGACTATTTTAATGACGACTTTGCTGCGTTTCTGTGCCTTGATCATGGTAGTACCCTTGCTGTCTATGGAGGGTCAGAAAGCACTCGGACTTCATCAAAAATATCTTAATTTGTGTTCTGAAGAGGTCTTACAGATTTGGAACGACATTAGGGTGAGTAATTAATAGGGTTGGGAACAGAGAACCAGTTCTTATTCAGAACCAGTTCAGTTTCTTGAAAAGAACCAGAACCGTGAGCAATTTATACGTTTCGATTCCGAAAACGGTTCTGATGTGATGCGTGACCAAGTGCTGTGAGCAGCCTTGCACCGGCGTTTCCCATAAAGGATGTCACAAACCAAATAACAGAAACGCCACCCTGCCTCTTTAATTACTGAGCACATCGTTTCCCATGATGCGCACTCCACAGACGCATCGCGTCTTTAACTGCCGAACACATCGTTTTCCACGACTGTACGCGCATTGCGTCTTTGATAACTGTGCACATTGTTTTGTCTGACTGTACACGTACTGGCAGCGCGCAGCTCCTGCCGCCAATAAATTACATTATATTTGTCCCATATTGTCATTAATATACACTACCACTCAAAAGTTTGGGATCAGTAAGACTTCTAATGTTTTTAAAAGAAGTTTCTTATGCTCATCAAGGCTGCATTTATTTGATCAAAAATACAGAAAAAAACCCCCAGTAATCTTGCAAAATGTTATTTCAATATAAAATAATGGTTTCTATTTTAATATAATTTAAAGGGGTCATATGATGCGATTTCAATTTTTCCTTTCTCTTTGGAGTGTTACAAGCTTTTGGTGCATAAAGAAGATCTGTAAAGTTGCAAAGACTAAACTCTCAAATCCAAAGAGATATTCTTTATAAAAGTTAAGAGTCAACCACGCCTACCTAAAACGGCTCGTTCTAACACGCCCCCACATGTCTACGTCACGATGTGAGATGATTTGCATAACACCGCCCAAATGTTCACGCAAAGAAAGAAGGTGTAACTTTTATTCTCGCTGTAATATTGTTGCTGCCGCCATGTCGTGAAGGCGCTGTGTGTTTCGTTGTGAAAGCGAAACTACTTTGTTTGGTCTTCCAAATGAGGACGATATTCGCTTCGTCATGCCTAGAGCTGATCCGTGCTGGTCGCTGAGGAAATACATCAACTTCGCGCTGTGGATCGCCGGATCGACTTTCACCGTGGACAAAGCGGAGTCCAGCCCGGGGTCGTCACATGTGGTTGCCGCAAGCCCGCCGGCCGCTCCTTCGTTGAATCCTCCAGCCGCCGCTCACTCTAGCCCGCCGTGTGTGACGCTGTATGTTTCGTTGTGAAAGCGGAACTACTTTGTTTGGTCTTCCAAAAGAGGACACAACTTGAAATCAGTGGTTAAGTTGTATTTACAACACTGTTCCAGAACACTTCAACCCAAATATTCAGATGTGTGCAGCACATTTTATGGATTACAACACTGTTCCGGAACAGTTCAACCCAAATATTCAGCTGTCTACTGCACATTTTGCGGAGGATGAGGACTGTTTCCTGTGAGAGTAGCCTACAATGCTGGTGTCTGTTTCTATAAAGTGGGGCAGTTCCAACTTTGCAGATACGCAACACGTAAAAAGACAGTATAAGTCAGTATAATCAGTAATTATGTCCCCACTGGATGCAACAAATGCCTTGTTTGTCTTGTCGCGCCGGGACACAGGGCATCACAGTATGTTAAGGGGCGTAACATTTCCATCACACGCTTGAGGTGTTCGGCCAATCACAACGCACTGGATAGCTGGCCAATCAGCATACACCTCGCTTTTCAGACCAATAAGCTTTGCAAAAATCAACACGTTTCAGAAAGGCGGGGCATAGAGGAGCAACAATAATGCATATTATGTGGAAAATAATGTGTTTTTTCAACCTTAAACCGCATAAACACATTGCATAACATCAAATACACAACAATGTTCTTTTTAGCAACGTCATATGACCCCTTTAAAATATAATTTATTTCTGTGATGCAAAGCTGAATTTCCATCAGTCATTATTCCAGTATAAAGTCTCACATGATCCTTCAGAAATCATTCTAATATACTGATTTATTATTAGAATTATCAATGTTGGCAACAGTTGCCAAATATTTTTTTTGGAAACTGCGATACTTTTTCAGGATTCTTTGATGAATAAAAAGTTAAAAAGAACAGCATTTATTCAAAATATAAATCTTTTCTAAGAATATAAATATTTGCTATCACTTCTTAACAACTTAACACATCCTTGCTGAATAAAAGTTTTAATTTCTTTCAAAAAAAGAAAGAATAAAAATTGACTGACCCCAAACTTTTGAACGATAGTGTATATTGTTAGAAAAGATTTCTATTTTAAATAAAATGCTCTTCTTTTTAACTTTTTATTCATCAAAGAATCTTGAAAAAAGTATCACATGTTCCAAAAAAATATTAAGCAGCACAACAGTTTCCAGCACTGATAATAAATCAGCATATTAGAATGATTTCTTAAGGATCATGTGTCACTTTATACTGGAGTAATGGCTGATGGAAATTCAGCTTTGCATCACAGAAATAAATTATATTTTAAAGTATATTAAAATAGAAACCATTATTTTATATTGTAATAACATTTTGCAAGATTACAGTTTTTTTCTGTATTTTTGATCAAATAAATGCAGCCTTGATGAGCATGAGAGACTTTAAAAAACATTACAAGTCTTACTGATCTCAAAATTGAGCGGTAGTGTACATATGGACTTCAACTTGGACCACTAAATAAATAGACTGCTATTGTTATGCAAGTATGAGGGTTAGATTATTTAGTGTACAGGTCATTTCAAGAGTGATAAACAAAGTGAAGGAAAATATTTATTTTCATGCATTTTAAATGTTTAAAAATGTGGAAACCACTCATTGCATCACACCATCTCCTGACTGCATTATTATTTGTAAAATAAGGGCTTTATGGAGTGTGTGTATACACGGTTATAAATATAACCGTTAATATTTCATTAATTTAGGGAAATGAACAAGTGCTTGGCCCTCAAGGGACTATTTGGCCAACTAGCTAGCTTATTCATGCTTGAATAGCAAAATGTTATTGATAGTGTAAAAAACAAACTTTGAAGCATATGTGATTGATGGACTAGCATTACTCAACATTACTTACTACCTTACAGCAACACTACATTCAATGAAGGTAAAATAGTAAAAAAATAACAGTTAATTTAAATGGAACCGGAATCAGAACCGGGAATCGTTAGGCAAAACTGGAACCGGAATCGGAACTGTAAAATTTCTTACGATACCCAACCCTAGTAATTATTGACAAATTTCATTTTTGGGTGAATTATCCCTTTAACATGCATTTAAAATTCATGCATTTGAATTAAACTGGAGAGATTTTTATATATATATATATATATATATATCTTGCGACTACATAAGTCACTTAAAAAAAAAAATCACATATACAAAAAAGTGAGATGAGTACCAGTCTTTTCTGAATGGTCAGGATCAAGTCCCGCAATGCTGCCCATTTGGAGTGTAAAGGCCGGATCTAAATTATGCCCGAGTTGCTGTGTTTTGTGAAAGCTGGCACTGAATATCTCTGGTGGGGCCTCTTCTCTTGCTCTTGAGAATTCCTCTGAAAGACAGTTCAAACATTACATAAATATTTTCTCTTACTACACAAATCTTAAAATCAGCACACACACTAACTCTTACCTAAAGCTGCCTTGGCGGCTGCAGAGGCCACTCGAGGGTCAACCACAGATGCAAGAAAAGCAACAGTGCTCATTACAGGATTCCCTGACTGGCTGAAAGGGACAGGTTGATAGGCCAGAGGACCCATTGAGGCTTCAGAGTTTTCTAGGTATGGGTCCTCTATGGGCAACCGTAAGAAGTGAAGAATACAGTCGTCCTGTGTGCGACTGCCCACATGCTCGGACACCTTATTCCAATCATCTTTATACATCTCCAAAGCCTGAAAAGAGAGACATGTAACACAAAAAAAACAAATAATCACACCTACTTTCAGGCCAAGAACCCTTGGGGATAGAGATGGAGCAGGTACTCCATATTGCATACTGTATAAAATTAAGTGTTGCATTTTAAACCATTTCAAATCATTATTGCATAAAATGTACATCATTATATAATCATTATTGTGATATATGTACAGAACCATATACATTTCATTTTCTACAATACATTTTCTATTTTTATATTTTCATCTAAAAATTACAAAACATTACAATACAAAATACATTTTAATGTAGGCTAGAAAATTAAAAAAAAAAGTGAAATGTAAAAAAAATGTAGCTGGATTCTTAACTTTTATTTTGAGGCAAAAAAATCGTCATCAGTTTGCTTGAGATAAATAGAAAAATATAATAATAACTGGCAACCCCCTGCAGTACCACTGTTGAAGGCTCCTGAGTACTAAAGCTTTCAAAATCTTGATGACTGTTTGACTGGCTTACCTCCAAAAGTAAGAGTGTTTCCTGTTCTATCCATTCTCTCCCTGCACTTGCACCTTTACTCTAAAAGATGAAAGAAAGAAAAAAAATGACAAAGCAAGTACACAGTTTTAAGGTGCTGAATCTCAATGTACAAATAGATTCTAAAATGTTTTGGTAAAACACTGTTCAAATGATGATTGTTTCAAACACTGTTTGTGGTTTTTACCTTTGGATGTTTCTTAGCATAAATATCAGTCCGCAGGCCAAAGTTCTGCAGGTCAGACGGCTTTTCTTTAAATTTTTCTGGGAAATGCAACATATGCTGAGAAGCGGAAACCTTCGAACACACACAAAAAAACATCGACTTTAAATAATTTATAATGATCGCTGAAATCTGGAATTTTTCCAGGCAACTGATTGTTTTCAACTCAAATCAATATTTCACGTGCCTTTATTTGACACAGGAAGTAGGCAAGAAATAAAAGAGAAAAGGCCCAGTCTTGTGACATGAACAGCTTGAATTTAAAGCACAGATTTGGTGTTTGGCAATGTAATGTCAAAGTACTTCTGAATTACCTGTAAGGGTCTGTGCTGTAGTGGGACGAGTCCAGACGGTGTGTCTGTAAGAACATTAAAGTGTGGTGTTGGGGGCGGGCCCATGGGGAGGGGTCGACTTTCTGCATCAACCTGGTAGTTGATCAACCCCCACTGCTCCAAAAATGAATGAACCCTACAATGCACACAAGCCGGTTTATAAATGAATTACAAATTATTTATGACCCGGTGTCAAATTAAGTGGGTACAAGTGAATATACACACCTTATAAGCGCACACACATCTCCTGTCAGGTTTCGTCTACAGGAGGCTGAGGTCAAATACTCCTGAGGGTTTAGCCGGTATGTATCAATCATGAAGTTGCGGTATGCAAGATATCTACAAACAAGATATGAACATGTTTATGTAGAGTTCAGGATGATGAATCTGATACAAATAGTATTTGCATAAACACGGACTTACATTTCTGGTGTTTTGGACTTATTTTTCCCATTGAAGAACTCAGGCAGAGCTCGTCTCTCTATCTGATGAATACTAATGCGCAAAAATAAAAAAGCACTATAACTCTTCATAAAAAATTATGAGTAAGAATAGTAAATGCCTGCTTATGTTCAGAGCACTATGCCTCAATTCTGACATCTATGTACCGCAAAACTGAGAATGTGAGTTGGCATAATCTGGACACTTGTACAGTTAAACCCTCACCAGTTGTAGTCGAACCAGGAGGCATAGGTGGGCACAATGATGTGATGCGTTTGCTCTGTGGCACTCTCCTCCCCCTCCATCCCACGACCGAACTCCCTCTGCTCCTCCTCATCCTACACACACAATAGGTCAGAACTTAAATATTTAAAGAGCATGGTAGATATTGTGAGCTAGAGTTCCTTTAAACTAGGACTTGACTATAACTGGGTTCTGGATGTAGATTTTGTATAAATTGGACAGAAGAAATCATGACAGACTAACTCATGGCAGAAAGGGTTAAAACTTTTTTTAGAGCAATGTTGCAGTATTCTGTCCTTTTGCTCTTTTCTGAAGGCATTCTAGGAAGGTTTTGGTCATGCACTTGGGTCTACATTTTATGGGATGTAAAACATACAATTTTGTTTAGCTAGACTGACTTACTCTGACACCAGAAAGCAGGTCTTCTTCCTGGTCATCTGAGAGAAACACATAGATATTCAAGGTTATTACTGAAATACAAATAGATCATGATTCACTGAATAGTAAATTCCACAAACAAACTTACCTAAATCAGCCATAATGCCTCCTTTGACTGGAGTGTTTTCACTGTCTTTTTTCAGGTTCACTGTAGTCAATGATAATAACGTGAAATAATGTGTAACACGCCCAACATTAACAGAAGCACTTAACACAGAAGAAAAAAAAAAAAAACTTACCATTTTTAGGCAGAATGACCTCCTCCATGTTAGGGACAGGTGTGGGATCTTCCATATCTTTAGTGAGGTCCTCCTCTGGCTCCGCTTCCTCTGGTTGACCACGCCTCTTATACACACCTGAGCTATTGGATTATACAAAATTAAATATGTTAATAAGAAGCAAATGCAATTTTGTCAGAGAAATTGTGTCAGATTTTTAAGAGAAAAAAGCTACAGTGATTTCCAACATTAACATTTCCTGCACTGGTAACAAAAAAATGTCACATAACAGTGACCAAAAAAGTAGATTTAACCTTTTCTTTCCTCCTTTCTTCTTAGACTCAGAAGAAGGCGGAGACGGGGAGCGTCGCCGCTTCTTTCCAGGTTTCTGTTCCTTGTGAAAGAAAGAAAAAAAACAAATAATTAAAAATAAAACCAAACCTCCATACCAACAGCAACTACAAACCAATTTTTATAAACTGATTTTTAAAAATGCATGAAATTAGATAAACATACCTCTGTGCTTTGGTAGATACGCCGCCTGAAACACATACTATTCCCATTCTCGTCAATCTCATAATCTTCCTCATTCATCCACTCATTATATGTGTCTGTGTCAAGAACCCATTTAGCATGAACCTGAGAAAAGAAACATTTAAGTAGATATTCTTACTGTATCATCACTTCAAATAAAAGCCCATCTCAATATTTAATATTTAAAATCATTGGAACCCAACACAACAGACAAAACAGCATGCAAAGATTTGTGTGGGGAACTCAGGGTATTAATACTAAAAGGATTTTTTCACCTTCCAGCACCTGTCTGGGTTGGGAGGTTCCTCTACTTCTCCATCTACATCACTTGCTGATATAAGCAAGTCATAACTGAAGAAATCAAATATAAAAGCATAAACTGTATACAGAGCAAAATGTAGCATTTACTAATCCAAACATTTAGAGCACATGTGCAAATGTAGGTGTGATGTAGTCTCTACCTGTCTGGACACATGCCCCAATGCACCATCACTTGCCGATCCAATCGCATGACTGGTCTAAACCACTCTTCTGGAAAAGACCAAACAGTAAACATTAAACACACAGATGTGAACATTTCCACAAATATACAAAAGGAGTGGACTGAAAAGATACACAAAATTAAAGCACACCTTCATCTGCTGTGGAGGGGGATGGGTATATTTGGTGGGAGGCTTGTGACTTCTCCTCTGTCACTGTGCCCTGAAAATGCAAGCAAAAAAGTTGTGTATATACACTAATCGATAATGCATATATAGGTATGTAGACAAGTAATCAACTAGTTTAGAGAGAAAACACTGTTTTTTCACTAATTAATTTTACTTTACAGAAAGACCGATTATTAACAGGTTTTCACAATAAATATGGAGGAAAGGGGTTTTCAAATGTTTTAATTGTGTTTTTATTAATGCATATTCCTTATTTATTCTCAAATAAAAAGCATTGGATGAAATTAGCTCAGAAAGACTTGATACATTTTAATAGCTTTTTAATGTGCTTGAGTTCTTGACTACAAAATTCCTCTAAATGCCCATTTGAAGTGTCTAGTGTGTATTGGATATATTTCCCCATTTCTTTGGCACTGACCTGGTGTCGCACAACAATGTCTTTGAGTTTAAGAGCTTGCTTCTGCTCAAGAGCAGGAGACAGGTACACCACAGGTCTGCTTAAGTTATTCTAGCACAAACAAAAAACAGGTCAGATACTGCACCACTCATACACATGCTGAAGATCTTTGTCTTTACAAAAGATCCAAGCACAAATACCTGTGTCAGAGTTTTCTCCACAGATATGAACATCTCCACATTGCGATCCATTCTGGATGGGTTCTGAAGATCAAAGCGCCTCCTTTAATAAAAAATAAAAGATCACAGAGTCGATGAGATAAGTTTGACATCACTCAATTTTACTCTAACGAATTATCGTTTACATTTACTGTAAGTGAATCCAAAATCTTACATCACGGTATAAGCAACTTTAATATAATTATATTGTATTTAAAATAATTCATATATACACTACCGTTTAAAAGTTTGAGGTCAGTAAGGTTTTTTATTCAGCAAGGATGCATTAAATTGATCAAAAATGGCAGTAAAGAGACTTACAATGTTACAAAAGCTTAGCTGGTCTTTAGAACTTCCTATTCATCTATTTCATTTCCACAAAAATATTAAACAGCAAATCTCTTTTCTACATTGATATGTGTTGATTATATGTTGATAATATGTGGCTGCAAAAGCAGGCAATACATCTAACATCTTCGCTCATATTCGCGGACACCATCCTTCCGTGCAGATGAAGGTGTCGCATTAATAACAAGTTATAAGTTAAGGCTGTATGATTTCCGTGAAGCAGAGAGAATCCCAGTGCAGTTGTGAACATGGAATTTACAGTATAACGAGGATGTCACGTAAAACGCGCAATCTGATGGATGGAGAAGTCAAAAGTAGATATGATGTGTGTCTGTGAATATTAAAGAGCAAAGAGACTGCTATATAAATAATCTGCTTGTTTCTGCATGTCTCTGAGTGGCGCTGCTTTATCTACTGCATACTGAAGTAAGCATACATAAATGGTGTTTTCAGCATCTAAGTTACATAAACACGAACATCAGCAGAGCTGGGGCCTGTACCATGAAGCCGGATTAGCTGGCTAGCCAGGTAAGTTTCAGTTTAGTTTGCACCAATTCTGGGTTTTAGGTACCATGAAAGTGGCTTGGCTTTTAGCGGTGTTCATTGCCTTAGTAACTTACACTCCACGGCTAACCTGCTCCAAGGCAGGTTACGTTCTGATTTAAAGATCTCAAAATGAAATTGGACCAGATGTGAGAAGTGACATATGTCTGACACAAAAAAAGTCACTCCCCCAGTTTCTCTTGCTCCAAATTAAAGGTCACTAGTTAATGGCAAAACCTTTAACCAAAGCTCATGATCGGCTGTTCGCCAGTGATGTCACACATTCATGTGCACGCGCTCCACAAACTCAGGATCAAAGCCTGAGTTGACAAAGAAAGTTGATGATCAGCACCATGGTACCAACATTGGATTGGAGTGGTTTGGTTTTGTCAACTCGAAACTAATCCTGTAAAGCCCCGTTTACACCAAGAACAATAACTATAAAGATAACGATATTAGTGTCCACACCAGTGAACGATATGGTCTGTTTATTCTAAGCGCACGCTCGTCTGCCGCTTTAAATTCTCGAGCTCGTTACAGCAGGATGGATTCTGATTGGCTGTCAATTTTTTATCGTTCATCAGCTGGAGAAAAATCATTTTGAAAGTGATTACAATGATATCGTTTCTCTTTGTCTTTATCGTTATAGTTGTGGTGTGGACTCTGCTATTCTTTAATATTGAGAACTATTTTTAGAACTATATCTTTATCATTATCTTTATAGTTATCGTCCTTGGTGTGAACGGGCCTTAACTCTGAATTTGTTCATCTACCATCATGGTACAGGCCCCTGCTCTGAGAGAAAACAAACATTTCCTAGTTTTATTTGAGAAAAACCATTGTCAAATACACTCAAACTCAAAAGGTCCACTACAACCAGTCAAAATAAGCGTTCGATTTAATTTGAAATTATGACAGAAATATATTAGCATTGTACAATGTACTTCAAAGTTACAATAACAACATTAATAATATTCTTTGTAATAAAATAATTTATTTAAACATTGTATTCAAGGAATATCATATTTGTCCATGTTTTAACTTTGCCAAAAATAAAAGTTGTAAATTTTAATTTGATAACATTTTAAAACAGTAATTAAAATGCTAAAGTGTGATATACATAAGGTATACAACTTTATTATTTTTTTAATTGTTTTTATTTATTTTAATTTTTTTCCAGAAGAGAGACGTTTTCCAGAAGTTTGTTGTAATAAAGGATTTGTTCATGCAAATAACTTGTTCTTGTTCTTTTAAGAGTCATTGTTACTAGGGGTGTGCCATATCATACCGTCCACGATAATACAGGTATGAATTTTTACAGGATAAAGAAAGTGTCATATCGCGATATCAATGATATAGTGACACGATGACGTATGGCGGATATACGTTCCCTAGCACACACAACAACAACACTACAAACCCAATAGGTGTGTTCGACTTGAAGCAGCACTGCGCAGACTGATCGGTGTATGACATCAAAGTATTGTGAGAGCGGCTCTAGAGCATATTCGAGCACACATTCTTACCTTCAAAGATAGGTGAGGCGCATATCTTTAGCGAAGCGGCGCGGAGCTGCTTCTGAAACATGCCACGGCGCCACTGGTGTAAACAAGCATTGACTAGAGAGACGCGTCCAAGCCGTAATGCGTCGCAAATGCGTGCAGTGTAAATAAGGGGTCACTCTCACGGTATTTTGACGTCATACACTGATCGGTCTGCTCACACTGTCGAACACACAGCTGCTCCTGCCACCTTATGACAATAGATTTACACTTCAAATGAGGTAGTCTGTCATTGATGACAGTAGCTCATTGGAAAAGGATGGAAAATGCCCTTCATTTTGTTTGCAGTAATAAATGCTGCTGCCTGCCAGCTGCAACCACCAATAAAACGTTGTTCCATGCTTTTTTTTTCCTATATCGTCATAAATATCATTATCGCAAATATTCTTGAAATATCGTGATATAATTTTGAGGCTATATCGCTCACCCCTAATTGTTACTGATAAGAATTGTTGTTTAATATATACCGTAATAACCGTGAAACCGTGAAATTTTCTGAGCTGATTATCATACCGTGAAAATCTCATACTAGGGCTGCACGATAAATCGAAATGGAATCGAAAGCGCGATTCGACAGAAGCTGCGATTGTCATGCGTATCGTTCAGTGAAGCACGGTTCTGTGATCAGCAGTAAATCTCCATCCAAAGGCCAGAGGGCGCTCTGGTGCTGAAACTCCAAATACGCCTCGCAGAAGAAACCCAGGAAATGCCTATAGCGGTAGCTGGATAAACAGAAGATTTAACTGCTTTTATTGATTCAACGTGACTAATAAACACACAATTATGACAATATATGGTTTATCTGAGTTATTATTATAATTTTCATTCAAATAAAGTATATTTATAATGCAATGCCTTTATCACTGCTTAAATACTATGAAATATGTTGCGTGCCTTATTCTGTGTAAGAAGCCACATCATCTCACAGAAGGATTTATTTCAAACACTCGACTGACGTTATGAGTCAGTAAACCTATTGAGTTTGGAGTAAAAACATGTTATTAAATGTGGTATTTTCACGTGCTTTCAGATGGAGCAGCATTTACTACACAGAGCCATAGTTCACTGAGAAGCTATGCAAACAGCTGTCATTATCGCAAATAGGGATGCTCCGATCCGCCTTTTACGCCTTTGATACCGATTCCGATACCTAGGGTTCAGTATTGGCCGATACCAGTGAAGTTTTTTTCCCCCATTTAAATAAATGTAGAATTTATATATCTCTGTGTGTGGAACTGATAATCATTCTTTCACAATCTACTAGATACAGACTACTTCGTTATAAAGAAAAATAAACAATAAATTAGGGATGCACCGATATGAAAATTTTGGCCGATACCGATAACGGATTATTCTTTATTTTTGAAAGCCGATAACCGATATGTTCGCCGATAAATCTATATCCAAATTGTTATATACTTTTTGAGAGCCTGATTACAAAAAAGGTCTCATCATTAAAAGCCACATCCCAAACACTTCAACATAAGCAGCCTAGTTTCATTTCAGTTACTGTGCACGTTAAAAACTATTTATAGTCTTTTCTATGCCTGTGTTTTATTCTCACAGACACCCGGTAGCAAGTAGCAAAACAACATTAAACTCCGGCAAGAGATAAAGTCCTTTTTGCAAAATCATAGACATGTATTTACAAATCAAGTATAATGGGAACAGAGAATGATCTTGAAGAGAGCTTTACTGAGCTGACTGCTGTAACCGAACGCGACCAGGGTTTAAACTTTAAAGGCTAAACGAATGACTGACAGCCACAGCGGAGAAAAGAGTTTGTGTGAACTTTAATGTAAGGACTTAAATATTCATATGTAGCTCACATTAAGCTATCGTATGGCTTCAGAAGTAACACAGAATAATTCGCACAATAGGGGGGAAAAATTTAAAATCTCGGATTTGGATCGGCCCTCTCGGACCGATACCCGATCCGAGAAAAATGGCACTATCAGAGCCGATACCAGATATGAATATCAGATCAGCGCATCCCTAATCGCAAACTATTTCTTCGATTTCATAATCGCGCAATAAAATCGCCTGCGATTTCTTTGGCGTAACTTGTCAGTGAACTACGGCTCTGTGTAGTAAATGCTGCTCCATCTGAAAGCACGTGATGATGATTTACAGAACCGGCTTTACTAACAAAATGCGCATGACAATCATATTCAATTAATCGTGCAGCCCTATTTCATACCGTTACAACCCTATTTGGAAGTGGCCCATATCAGATGCGAAAAAAGTAGATCTCATGTGGATTTTTGTGCTTACACATATGCAACAAATTCTGATCTGTGTCAGATGTTAGCAAAAAATCTGATTTTTTGTGCTAGTGTAAATGCAGCCTTAACGACCCCAAACTTTGAATGGTAACGTATATATAAATTTGATAGACATAAACTCAAAACTTACACAACCAATTAATGATAGGTAAAAAAAAAAAAAGGCATGCAGCATTATTTAGCATTAATACTAACCATCCTTGTTCTGTCTTGAACTTGTACAATGATCCCAGAATGTGGCAGAGAGCACCGCCTGGCCTTAGATCCTGAAAACACTTTGCCTGTGGACAAAGAAACAAGGATCAAACAATTGATCACTCATAACTCTGCAAAACTAGGTTTCATGCTATGACTGATCTGAGTGTTGTGGTGATAACGATCTCCTTGACTCCATCAAAAAGGCAAGAAATGGAAAGATATGTACTTAAATCTACAAGAATAGAGGTGATTACGCATGGTTTGCCAGAGAAAGAAGTGGAAAAGTGAATTTTCCCAGCAGTTGGATGACCAGCCCAGACAGAGACTTGCTGGAGGGAGCATCAGTCTGTACATACTTAAGAGGGTAAGAGGGATTTTTTTAAATTGCACAACAAATTGCAAAGAGGCCTATACCCTTTGAGTGTTTAATAGCTTTCAATACAACAGATTTGGCTATATACAATACTGGTACTATTGAATGGTTTTCACTAGGGATGCACCGATATGAAAATTTTGGCCGATACCGATAACGGATTATTCTTTATTTTTGAAAGCCGATAACCGATACGTTGGCCGATAAATCTATATCCAAATTGTTATATACTTTTTGAGAGCCTGAT
>NW_015505328.1:2655442-2670953 GCF_001515645.1 Sinocyclocheilus grahami
TATCAATTATTTTGAAAAAGTAACAAATTAATACCACTGTTTTAAATAGCAGTCGTTGAGCTGCGCGTGCTGAAGCTGAAGAGCTGAATGAACACGGTAAACTGAAGCGTTTTGCTGGCAGCTTATTTAACTCAAGGAAATGCATCCTGAGATTAATATTAATACAACATAAACATAATATTACAACTTATATATGTACAAAATGATGCAGTTATTGCGTGCTATAGTCCGAATGTGTGATCCTGTTGTGGATGCGCTCTTCCCATTTCAACGCGCTGAAACACAGCAACTAAACCCAAAGAATGCACAACGTTTTATTATAATAATGTTCTCATTAGAATGTTATATACACAGCATTCCCAATCATAGTTATTAATGTTGTGCACTGCTGTTTGAGCTGCGTGTGCTGAGCTAAAGATGATCACCGGTAAACTGAAGCGCTCTTTTAACTTAACCAAACGCATTCTATATGAGATAAATCAGATATACATCAAATAAACACAATATTACAACGTACAATTGCACAAAAGGCTGCAAACGAACAAGGCGCATCTGAAGTGTCGCTGAAGGAAATAATGCATTATTTATCGGCTTTAAGATATTGGCCAAATTTTCTTATCAGGCCGATACCGATAACAGAAAAAATGAGCATTTATCGGCCGATGCCGATATATCGTGCATCCCTAGTTTTCACATTCAAACAGTTTAAGACTTTAGATGCACCAAGGTATGTGTTACCTACACAGTGGGAAGTGGACAGGGATGGCATGGCACTGAGAAGGGGGTGTGTCAATCAGGTCGTGTAAACAAACACCTTTGACAATGAACCTGTTTCTGCAAATTTAAAGCTGCTAGCATGTTGCTAACATAAACATTTACTTACGCCGCCTCATATGGAAACTACAAATGAGTCTTTTATTTTATACTGACTCAAAAGGTGGAGTTTGATATAAACATAACTTTAACGTTACCGCTAAAATGAACACAGAATGAAGGTTGACACTTCTGTCCAGTCAATTAGGTTGAGACCGTATTCTGTTCATTTATATATTATACGAGGCAAACAGACAAACTACCACCACATAAAAGAGAATTTGCCACAAAAATTAAAACCACAAAAATAGCAAGGCAACCAGAGCTGTCTGTAAATAAATACATTTTAAAAAAGGCTTCAGGGAACCACATCATATGTGGGGTCGCCGGCTATTTAGCTCGCTAACCTTTTTATAATGCTTTCCAATCCAACTGCGAACTGTCTCCAACTGAGATATTATTTCCGGGCTTTCCCAGAATTTACAGCACGGCCCACCGTCCATCCTTCGGCTCAATGAAGAGCTACAACCGGCTTGACTCGTCGTAGGTCCAGCAGCAGAGCCTAGCGCTTGCGTAGCCATTTTTACATGTTAATAATTAACCTTCCCTTCGCTACCCAGAATGACTGCAGACTCCACAGCGCCTCTAGCGGTAAGACCAAAAAAGGCGCCAACGACGCCAACTGCATACTACCAAAGAGGGACTTTGATACTACACACAGTACATACTGCATACGGCCCATTATTTCAAGAGGTATTATTTCGTCAGATTAGTACACAAAGTAGAAGAAAACAATAAACCAAAAATATGATATGTAAGTTTAGGATGGCAAAACATTCGTTCAGCAGTCATACTCTACTTTAAACATTGCAACTAAATTGTAACACTGGAATTAAATAATCGTTTATGCATAATCATATGGCCATAAAGGAGGAGAGGGGGGGAGCAATTAAATAAAAAATATAGTTTTAATTATATATATATATATATATATATATTTTTAATTGCTATTTTGTCTGTTTTCTTCATAATTGCTTTAAAGAGGTCCATAATAGAACAAATCATATGTTGTTTTTGTCCTCATTGTTAAGAATGTCGAAATGCAGCTGCCCTTCCCATCCCACCCAGACCTTCAGACAAGTGCTGTGTCCTTAACTCAAATGCTACACAGATTAGGAGAGTTCTATTTTTTAATCTATTGTTATTTTCAATACCACGCGCAATTAAGATCAACCCAGGGCATGTGACAAGCTAAAAATGTGAACTAGTTTTTGAAATACCCCTAATTCTTTATCGAAGGTTGGGCCAGTGAATGGCGCATGCTCAGTGCGAATAGGGAGTGTTGGAGACAGCCAACAGTGCAGGGAAAGAGAATACGGGTGAAAAGAGAAGCCCGTCTTCCTTTCGAAAAGGAAAAAAATACGTTAACGGAGCTTCGTTGGATGTCCTCGTTTCACACCCGGCCATGCCAACGACACAGCGATGTATTATTACTGCAATCGGAATAAAATGAGCGCTAGTGCAGCCGGGCCTGGAGTGGAGAGTTGCGGGGCCGGGTGTCCGCATAGCGCCAGCCGCTGCTGCGGGGGAGGAGGCTGCGGTGAGCCCGTCAGCGGTGACGGAAGCTCGGCCGCTGCGGCTACAGCCACCAGCGCGGCCCCAGTGCGGAGCTCAGACAGGGAGAGCAGCGTAGCCGAGGCCCAGGCGTTCCGCGAATGGGACGATGCCACCTCCGGCGATGCGGATCCGGCCCAGAAAATGAACGAGGGGGGATTTTTTACGAACGGCGCTGCCAATATCACACGGGAGGGAGACGAATGCGCGGATTCGGGGGAATACGGCGGAGGACGCGGGCGTTTCTGTAGACAAAGCACTGGAGCGGGCGAGGATAACACCATTAATATTGATCATGAAGAAGCTGGTTTGCGGCGTTTCACGAGCGTTACGACAAGAAGGGACGAGCGCAGAGCGAGCGCGAGACTGCCGCCGGTGCGCACCGCGAGAGTCCGACGCGGACACACGGCGCACGCCGAGACCGAGATGATGACAGCCGCTGCAAGGTGTGGTCACGGGAATCCCGAGCCCGCGGTCATCAAGCGCCGGGGATGCCGTTTCACCCGAGCCTCCAAGAGGGTGTGTTTCTCGGACGCCGCGGCCCGCGTTGGTTCCAATGGTGAAGCTCACGGGAAGGGCTCCGCGAGCACTGCCGAGACTTTCAGGCGCAAGTCCTTACAGCGTATCCACTGCGAAAACACGACCGGGGCCCAAAAAATTAATTTCACAGCGTGCCCGCCGGATGAAAGTGCTCAGCTGCCCACATACAGGACGGCGAAGGGGCGCGTCAGACTTTACAGGGTGCGCTCCTTTCTTTCCAGATCTGCCAACCATAACAACGGGGTCAGCGGAAACGCTGCCCCTCACAATAGCCTCCCACCGCAACCCTCCCTCCAAGCTGAGCCCGACCTTCGTGGTTGCGTAAAAAAGCCCCTGTGTGCCCTCTCTATCAGTTCTTCTCAGTCTGAGAGTGGGCCTCCTAACGGGACAGAGCCAGAGCCACAGAAGTGTGACGGTACAGGTGTGGGCATTGATGCACAGGGGACTGAGGGCCCCAGCACGGAGCAAATAGAGGCGGTGAGGGGTGAAGCCAAATGCAGACAGGCAGAGCTGGAGGGTCGGACCGACCACCTCTGGAGGCGCCTGCAGGCCGTACAAGTGAAGCAGGTGGAGAGACATGTCACGCAGCAGCTGCATGGCCTATACAGGAGCCTGGGGTTGAGCTGCACCAGAAGGACCAATGCTGCGTCCAGAAACTCGGCCGAGCTGAGCAGGCTGGCGTTCAGCTGCAGCGAGATCCTCCGGTCTGCAGAGAGCGCCCTGGACTCGGACCACACGGCCAGCAGCTCCGGCGGTGACAGTGAGGAAGATGAGGGATTGGAGAGAGGGGGTCGTCGCTTTAGACCACTGCCAATAAAATCAATGTAAGCTTTTCACACTATGCTTAACCCCAGGTTAAGATCTCTTAACCCTGAGTTAAGGAATGTTGAGATGCCAAAGATAAAAAAAGGCCCAGGTACAAGATGGAACAAGATAACCCAGGGTTGAAGGGATAGTTCACCCAAAAATGAACATTGTCATCATTTACTCACCCTTGTGTCCTTCCAAACCTGGATGACTTACTTTCTTCTGTGACAAAAGAATACATTTTGAAGAATGTTTATAACCAAACAGGGTTGGTTCCCATTGGCTTCTACTGTATGGGAAAACATACTCAAAGTCAATGAGAACTGAAACTGTATGGTTCTAAACATTCTTCAAAATAAATAATTTTGTGTTCACAGAAAAAAGATATGCATACAGATTTGAAACAGTATGAGGGTGAGTAAATGATGACAAGTTTCATTTCGGGGGGATTATTCCTTTAAAATGACCATTTTAAATGTTAAGTGCTCAGCCTGTTTTTATATACATACATGTACACGTGTAAAAGCTTCAGATGACTCATGGCATGTTGGTGTTGCCTTTTGAATCACCACTGTACTTTACAATGTACATGCTTTACTGGCCGTTGATTCATGGCTGCCACATTGAGAGGTTACAAAGCCATTTCATGCCAGGCTGTTGGGAATAAAATGGGTCAGAAGAAGCTTCATTTCAATTCTTAATTCTTTTAGGACCTCTAAAATGGTCCACTAGGGTTGACTAAACCATATACTTTTTCTCTTAAAAATAAAGGTTCTTTATTGGCATTTATGGTTCCATGAAGAGACTTTAACTTCCATGGAAACTTACCAATGCACAAAAGATTCTTTATAGTGTAAAAGGGTTCTTAGGATTATTAAATGTTCTTCATAACAAGGAGAAGCATGGATATTTTAAGAGCTAGTCGCTGAAAGGTTCTTTGGGGAACCCGAAATATTTCTTCAACAGAAACACCCTTTTAGAACCTTTATTTTTTAAGAGTGATGAATGCAAGTTGCATTGGACAAAAATGTCATAAATGTAATATGTAAAAAAAAACTTTATATTTACATCACATTGTTTATGCATATACTCAGTATTTAGCTTCTTCTCTTTCAGTGTCACTGGCAAAGAATGGCAGTGGGCGGAGAGCAGGGCGTGGCTTGGCAGCAGGTGGGTGTGGCTGCAGACTCAAGTATCGGAGCTTGAGTATCGGATCCGTGCGTTGACAGAGCTTTACACACATCTTCGACAGGGAAAGGTATTCTGGGTGTCCATGTGTGTATTTTCGGGTTATTATGGATGGATGGATTCATCTGTATTTTTTATGTTTCGTCCAGGTGCGGTCCACTTACTCTGTCCCTGACACGCCCCTCAGAGCATCAAACCCCTCCCCCGCGTCACACAACTGCAAGTCAGTGGAAGATTTAAGTTGCATGCAAACACAAACTGGTCAATTTTGGATTTGACATTTAATGTACTATTGAACTACCCCCTAGGATATCCTCTGCTGGTGATCCTAACAGGAAGTGGCAGACAGAAGACACCACCACTCCGCAAACAGTGCCCAGTCCACCACCTTCTGCCGCACGAGTTCGACCGCTACTCCGGCAACGACGTCACAGACTCGTTCGCCTGGAAGATTGCACAGTGCTGGAGTCAAAGGTGAAGATGGTCTCAGAGTTGACATTGCTGCTTCTTTTCTGTAATGCAGAGTAACGTTTATTATTATTGGCTGCTCTTCATTTTGAATTATGCCTTGAAGAGAGGATAAAAAAAAACGTGAATCACAATGATGAGTTTTTGAATTTGTGTGTCCCTCTCAGGCGGTTTCGTTACAGTGCTGGTGTGAGCCACCGTCTGTGTGTGTGTTATGTGGTGGTGCTCCTCCTCGCTCCCCCTCAGATAAGGAGAAAGGTCTGTGGATGCGTCAGACCTGGCTCGATATGTCCGTTCACCCTGTCCTCTCAATGCCATCAGGTGAGATCTGTATATTCTCTCTGTATAATCTCAAGATTATTTCTTTTCTTTGTAAGCACATAATTGTGTATATTTAGCTTGTATTTCAACAGTACAAACTGTACAAGGCTATTTAAATGTTCCTTTTATATTGATGTCCTTGAAAGTAACCTTGAGTTATACCCCTGTGTGGCTTTCACATTAAAATGGTGCTGAGATTTGTCACATTTTTTTAAAAATGTATATATTGAATATAATACATTTATTGAGAATGTTTATTTATTTAAAAATGAATTTATTTTTATTATAAATATATCATATAAAAACAATGCAAAATAATATTATATATAAATAACTATATAACTATAATATTACTTTAATGTAATTATATAATAAGATTTTTATATTAACTATATACTGTGTGTGTATATATATATATATATCTACAAAGCCACACTTATATATAATAGTCATATATATATATATATATATATAAGTGTGGCTTTGTAAGTGTCCTTATACTTTTTGGGGCCACTGTGGATGAAATGAGTGTGGAAAACACATAACAGTCACATTTACTTTTTACCTTAAATGCTTTGAATTTCCTCCATTGCAGATTCACCCCTTGCACTGCATTGTGGGATACGCCCGCTGGCCGGGCACCATTCTAATAATTCACTACAGTGGACAGACGTGTCATCTGCGTCCTTTTGGCCGGGAAGGCGGGGCCAGGGACGAGTTGGGAGAGTGAGGAGGAGACTAGTTTGTCCCCGTCCGCCCAATGCACTGCCTCCTTTATTTAGCACACCTGGTGGGTGAAATATATATTGTCTCTTATATTAGCACACACACATAAACAGAGTATATACTGTATTACACAACCATTTAAATATTTGGGGTCAGTAAGATATTTTTTAATTGTTTTTAAAAAAGTTACTTTCATTCAGAGTAAAGACATTTATAGTGTTACAATTATGAATGCTGTTCTTCTGAACTTCCTGTTCATTCAAGAGTCATCCAAGAATTTGTGGACACAGCCTTATTGAGCATGAGAGACATACTTTAAAAAAAGTATTTATTTTTAAAAAAATTTTATTACCATTTTCAACAATGTAAAAAAAAAAAATTTGCTTTTGTAGGTGGATCTGGGTGCAGAAGCCAGAGGGGTGTGATTATTCCCAATTATCTTCATCCACGAGCTCCAGATTTGCCCATCCTGCCGGCTATACCCCCAACAACAGACACACCCACTCAGGTACATTTGATTAAAAAAAGCAAAATGTCAGCATCTCACAATTCTATGTGTTGTGGATGCCTCCTAAATCTCTCTCTTGTTCCTCAGCCTTTGAGAAGGAGAAGAGCTGAAAGCTCATTTGACATTGACAACCTGGTGATGCCTTTGGGCCTGGCTGGACTAGGAGCACGCGTACAAAGACTACAATACAAGGAAATTATCACACCAAGGTACGAATAATGCACCCTGACCTCCAAAACCACTACACCGAATATGCACTCGCTCAAAAATATTACAAGAAGAATGAGCGATTACATAATGAACATTTAGCTTTGATGAGTCGGACTTGTGACCTGTGGTCCTTCTGTCAGATAGCCATTGTTCAAAGTGGCTTTGGTTTCAAGTAATTTCCCATTAATTATTCAAACAAAGTGCCAAGTATCCACTGATTCCTTGTGTCCCATTGTTTATAAAGTAGTACAGGTACATTCCAAACTGGAGCCAGTCTGGCAACATTAGCATACAGTGTATTTACATTATATTATAAAGAAGCTTAAAAAGTGACAACAGTGTACTAGCATACTGCTATGGGTTTCCTGTAGTGATACTGATAACTTGAGAGCAGGATCACTGATGGTTTTATATAAAAGAATACCAGATATACACAACCGCTGAGAGCAAATGATTAAAGGAACTCTTAATTTACACTACAAAATTACTTAAAAGTACTTAAAATTCAGTAATATGTTTTAAAAACATTTTTTGTTGTTTGTTGACGTGGCATTCAGAAGATTTGGGATGTGTGAGAATGAGAAACTGTCATGTCTGTTAACTGGCCAAACCAGCAGGTTTTTTGGCTGATGCTGATAGTCTTAAACTGTTGGCTGATATATTAGTCTAGCATGTCATTGTGTGTCCTATGTCATTTGTTTAGTTGGAGGGAGCTGGACTCTCTCTCAGGGGTCTCTAAAAACCAGGAAGGGGCACATGCCCTGTCATTCAATTACAATAACATACAGCACCAGCCCAATGGGGAAGGACTGGACATTGAGGAGGAAGAGGTGTGTATACCTGGGATTTTTTCTTAAGACACCTGGTATTTTGTCTATTGATTTTCTCGACCATTCAATGCATAGGTGGAGGATCTCTCTGACGCTGTGTTTCTGAGCCGCCATGCAGTGTGTGAGAGCAGAGAGAGGAGTCGGTGGGGGAGCTGGGCTCGTAGACGTCGCCGGGGCAGGTGAGAGAAATTTGTGTGTGAAATAGTGGCATATATGATTGAGAATATTTGAACAGGTGTCAGAATTGTTTAAACGGGTGTTAAAATAATGTTTTTCAACAACGGATCGATTTGTAATTAAATATTTCCAAATGCTGCTTATTTGTAACATATGTGTTAGAGCTGGCTTAGCTTTTAGGGCACATTCCCCAACGTATTAAGCCACGGGGCTTATGAGGATGATAAAAATTCAGAAAATAAATAAAATATAAAATGACATTTAAATACATGAATATTTAAACAAAATTAATACTTTTTATTCAACAAGGATGCATTAAATTGATCAATTGACAGTAAAGATGTATACAATTACAAAAGATTTTTATTTTAAATAAATGCTGTTCTTTTGAACTTTCTCGAAGAATCATAGCATTTAAAGTCTGTTACATGCTCTCTGGACGCTACCTGTGTCTTTCCTTCTTCCTTTTGAGTTTAACACAAGAAGTATTTTTTGATTTCCATATGACATGCTATGTATGTGTGTGTGTGTGTGTGTGTGTATATTATGTTAAAGGAAGTGTGATCGTTCTTGTGTTGATCAGAGAGTATGTATGTGTGTGTGATTTAGACAGGTCTGCCGTACTGCTGCATTAGGGGGTAGCGTTGGTGAATAAAAACATAATTTTGTAGGAACACAAAACATGAGAAGATAAAAGTAAATGGAAGTTCTATTTGAAGCGCACATGATGCTCTCAATGCAAAGACGTTATAAAAGGAATAAACATAAATGAGAACTACTTTTGCTCGATGCTTATTTACTTTACTCATTTATTATTTATGTTGCTGTATGGAAGCACATTTCAGCCACATACCATGAAAATCAAGTTTTGGTAAATTATAATTGTGAGATAAAAAGTCGATGTAAGTTTTTCATTTTTTCATATTCATAATTCAATTTTAGTCATAGCTAATACTTTTTATCTCAGTTATGATTTAGTAGCCTATGCATAATTATGATTGATCAAAAAGCATGTTTTTTTTCCTTACTACTATTCATAAAAGTAGTGGACAAAGCACTTGAAAGGGACCTTGACAGCAAACGTTTTACTTGTCAGATGATTTTTGCTGTCTTTTTAATCCTACCCTAACATATTAAATTCCTGTATAAACTTTAAACAATTAAACAATTACAAATTAAAGCTCTTTACAATGTTTAATAGAGCCACAGAGGCAGTTTTGATATTACACAGAGGGACAACAGCGTCATTGAGAATATCCATTCCAATAGGTGGCGCTAATGCGCTAAAACAGTCTGTCACGCCTAAATAACGAACCACGAGGTGGATCTAGAGGAAGTTAATACATCGCATATGACAACATACTAGTGAGTAAAACAAGAAAGAGATGTTTGTTTAAAATTCACTACTGGACAAAAAACCTTGTGCTATTTAGATATTAAACTGGTGCTTGTTTTATAAAATAGACATTACTGTTACTGGTTTATGTATAACTTGTGCAGACAGACACTTATGCAGCCACTCCGCAATATATAGACAGATAAATATCTGAATATCTCTGAACACATCAAGTGAAAGAATATCCATTAAAAATAAATACAATATTGCTGTGAACCTCTCCAAACGTACTTAAAGCATATTATTTGACAGGGTTAAGCATGTTACAAAAACATATGTTAATTGTTGCAAAGCGTTGCATCGTGTAAACATAAAACCACGTCTGCATTTGTGATGGGAGAAATGACAAACAACAAGCGCTACTCTACACTGCTCAAAAATCGCGTTTGAATCATCAGTGGCAAATTCTTTAAATGAAAACGTACTTACAAACTGTCAGAAGTCAGAAGCGCCAGACTGTCCTTCCAAAAGAGCCGGTGGCTTGAGTGAGCGGAGGCTTGCGGCAACCACATGTGACGACCCCGGGCTGGACTCCTCTTCGTCCACAGTGAAGCCGATCCGGCGATCCACAGCGCGAAGTTGATGTATTTCCTCAGCAACCAGCACGGATCTGCTCTAGGCATGAGGAAGCGGATATCGTCCTCTTTTGGAAGACCAAACAAAGTAGTTTCACTTTCACAACAAAACACATGGCAACAACAATACTACAGCAAGAATCAAAGTTAAGCCTTCTTTCTTTGCGTGAACATTTGGGCGGCGTTATGCAAATCTTCCCACATCGTGACGTAGACATGTGGAGGCCTGGTTGACTCTTAACTTTTATAAAGAATATCTCTTTGGATTTGAGACTTTAGTCTTTGCAACTTTACAGATCTTCTTTATGCACCAAGAGCTTGTAACACTCCAAAGAGAAAGGAAAAATTGAAATAGCATCATATGACCCCTTTAACAAAAATAAAGCCAATATGGAAAAGCCATGGGTGACAAACTAAGGACAACCTATGATTCAGTTGCTTGTAGATCCAATTTAAGCAGCAATAATTTGAAGTAATAATTTTTTATATGATTTTATCAGTCTCACACATTCACATTCTCACGTTCTGGAAGAGTTTTGGCCTACTCGTCTTTACAACATTGTTCCAGTTTATTGAGGTTTGTGGGTATTTGTTTATGCACAGCTCTCACCACAGCATTTCAGTCTGGATGAGGTCTGGACTTTGACTGGGCTATTGCAATACATTGATTCTTTTCTTTTTCAGCTGTTTTGTTGTAGATTTGCTGTTGTGCTTGGGATCATTGTCCTGCTGCATGACCCAATTTTAGCAATAGGTTTATATACCGAGGAGTTCATAGTCGGCCCAATTACTGTGAGGTGCCCAGGTCCTGTGGCTACAATACAAGCCCAAAATCATCAGCCCTCCACGGCTCCACCAGCATGTGTGACTTTTGGTATGAGGTGTTTGTGCTGAAATGCTTTTTTTGGCTTTCACCAAACAAGGAGCCGTGCATTACGGCCGAACATCTGCACTTTGGTCTCGTCTGTTCAAAGGACAGTGTTCTAGAAGTCTTATGGTTTGTTCAGATGCAAGACCAGCAAACTGCCAAAACTTTTATAGAGGTGCTCACACTTGCTGATGATCAGTTAATCAAAGGTATTTGATTAACAGTGCCGGACCTTACCCTCTTATTTCTTATGCTAACAGTAAGGATAGCTTGTCACCCATGGCTTTTCCATTTTAGCCTAGTTTTTGTTAAATAAATGAAACGGTGTGATATGTCATGTGTTGTTGTCCAATCTGAGGTTTTATTTTCCAAATTTTAAGACCTGCCAAGGACTAGATTTTTTTTTATTATGTCCTGATACAGAAAACCATGGAATTCAATAGGGTGTTCTTTCTTTTTCATATGACTTTATACATATTTTATAATAGACCAAATTCAGGTAAATATGTCTACATTCTGCAATATTAGGGATTGTAGGCCAAAGGACACATTACCAGACAGTAGCTGAAGTAGGTCACATGTAATCAAGTGATTAAATAGTAATGTTCATGCCGACTATGCCAAAATGTTAGACTGAATCTATACGCCAGAAATCTTTATTCCAGTCTCTATCAGATCCTGTTAGAAGGTATTTGTTTTGTCTGGTATATGCATAAAAAATAATTGTATTGGTTCATTACATTTCCAGCAAAAACAAGCAATAACATTGCTGTTTTCCTTGCAGCATTTCTGTGGCATCATGGGGGTTCACGGACTTACAAGTTTTGTGGAAGGAAATTGTCAGTTCTTCACAGATATGAGACTGCGAGACTGCCGCCTAGTGATTGATGGGTGTAGTTTGTATTTTCGATTATATTTCAACTCTGGGTTGGATCAAGCACGGGGGGGAGACTACGAGACGTTTGTGGTGTTGGTTCGACAGTTTTTTGCAGCACTATCAGAATGTGCTGTGCAGCCATTTGTTGTGTTAGATGGCGGAATGGACCAGACGGACAAGAAGTTCAAGACACTACAGGAAAGGGCCCAAAGCAAAATCCGAGAGGCTCACGCTCTTTCCCGAGGATCTCACGGTTCTGTTCTCCCTCTGCTTGCACGTGAAGTCTTCATACAGGCCCTTTCAGAGCTTGGCGTACCTTTAGTTCAATGTATTTCCGAAGCTGATTTTGAAATAGCCTCTCTTGCGAAACACTGGGGATGTCCAGTTCTGACCAACGACAGTGACTTCTACATCTTCGACCTCAAAGGTGGCTATCTACCTTTTTCATTCTTCCAATGGAATAACGTCAGTGGTAAGGCCACGGAACGCTACATCCCTGCGCGCAATTTCACAGTGAACCGCTTCTGCTCGCATTTCAACCACATGAACAAGCAGCTCCTCCCTCTATTTGCTGTTGTCATCGGGAATGACTACACACCTGCTAAAATAACTGAGATTTTCTTCAGCCGTGTGGACCTCGAAAGAGTACCTTCCGGTCGGAAGTATGGACGTAGTTCCAGTCCTCGAATCGAGGGCTTTTTGCTCTGGCTGTCTCAGTTTACCAGCCCAGTAGATGCTCTGGAGGATGTCCTGGAGATTTTGGGTGAACAACGGAAAGGAAACTTGCGTATGCAGCTCTCCGCAGGAATGCAGGACTACCAGCTTCCTCAGAGAAGCAGTTTGGCTCAGTACTTCTCAAGTCCCCAACCAGCACTTCCAGATGCCCAGGGACTCCCAGCAGCACTGGTTTCTCAACCCGAATGGCTTTTAAGGATGGTTGCATCAGGTAAGCTGTCATCGTTTGTCTTGGATGTGCTTGTACACCAGAAGGTTCTGTTAGTTGCGCAGGTGGAGAATAGTAACCTGCCCAGCAGTCATACAACCTCATTGAGTATCCGAAAGACTATCTACAGCCTCCTGCTTGAAAAGGCAAGACAGGATATTCAGACGCCACAGGGAGTCAGCCAGAGAGGAAGAGGAAGACAATCTCAGGGTAAAGGAGGACAACAGTGTGGCATCCCATGTGTTGATGAATATGACAGACAAGAACTGAATCTTAAGAAAAACACATTGGAGGCTCACCGACCCAGCTGTGTGCCACAGCTTGATCTCGCAGCAATTGACAAGGTGAGAAACGATTCCTGCATGTAAATATTGTCTGCATATATATTCCTCCAATTACCTCTTGTTTTTTTATTTAAGGCGCCTATACAAATGAGGCTGCAAGTGTTGTTGGGAACACTTGGTGTGATGGACCACGTTTTACAGCCATTACCCCCTCACCTTTGCCTTCCAGTGTGTGTGACGTATTTCTGGATGAATAACTGTAAACCAAAGCCCAGTCAGCCTCTACTGCAGGCCATATTGTTGGGACTGGTGTACGGGGAACTCAGCTGGAGAAGGGCCCATCCTGATGGTATCTCTGACCCCTTTTTTACTCAACATCTGTCGCAGGTGTTTGGTTTGCCACACAGAAAAAATAATTTGAGAAACTGACCTAAATTGTAGATAAAATCTATTATGATATGAATGAACTTTATTTGCTTAACTTGATGTCTTCAGTTTTCAGAGCTTTAATCACCTTCAGTCATATTGTTTTGCTTTCTCTATCATACAGACCCACTATTTGGCAGCAAACCTTCTGCTTCTATATGTCAGCGATTATCTCATCTGAGGGTCAATCCAGGACAAAGGAGGGGCCTAGATCTGGGTGTGGCCCATTTGCTCAGCCAATGGCAGTCCTGTATGTGGGTGGCGATGTTCCTGAACCAGTTACTGTGTTTCCCGTTACCTGAACTTCAATGTGCCTGGTAGGGAATGGCCATAAAATGATCCCAGTGAAATATTTCGTAGTTCTCATCTTTACTGCTTTGAACAAATTATCACCTTCTTCATTTATCACAGTATATAGGGGGGAAAATACACTAATAATCATATTTGTATTGGACCGCTGGCTGAACGTCTGGAAGACGTGCATGTCACGTTCTTTAACAAACCGCCTGGAAACAAAGAGGCTGTGACGCCAAACCCCTCGTGGAAGAAGAAAGCCGTCGTGTTTACAACTGTGACAATAGCTATGTTTCCATCCAAAGATTTGAATTAAACTTATGCGCAAAACTGGAATATCGCATGAAACATATGCGAATAAAGCACTGTTTCCATCCAATGAGTCAAAGAGAACAAAATCGTCACTTCCTGGTAAACTGTGGCACTAAATATCAATAAGAATTTAGGAGAAGCCACTGAATATAATAATTTTCATATATGATATAAATTACTTGCCCCTCAGAGCGAGCAGATTTAACACAATAAATGCTGTCAGTGCTTTCGGAGGTGGATGCTGCTGTTTGGGAACACAGTCGTGTAACAATTATACAGAAATACTTTGACGGCAGACTTTGCTCAGGCATTTCAGAATGACCATAACAACATATAGATGTTGTGAACAAGGTCGGTTAGCTGTTAGTCAAGTTATCCCGTATCATAGCACAAAGTCACATGACTTTTTCGATGCTCATGAAGGAATTTATTCAGTAAATGTGTTTCCATCGTAGTTTATGCACATTTTTTCTTATCGGATAAAAAGTTTATCCTACTCAAATGTGCGCATAAGTTTTTTATGCGCATTTTTAGAATTTATGCGCATCTTGGCATTTCCATCCAGCGGGTTTTTTATGCGATATTCCAAAATGTGCATAAAAATAGGTGGATGGAAACGCAGCTAGTGGGCGCTTATCAGGATCATCTAAATGCTGGATTTTCAAAAGTATGTGAAATATTTCAAGTTCGTGGCATAGAATCTTTAAAATACGTCCGAGAGTTTTACACACCGGTCTGTTATTGTGGAAGTCACATGACTTTTTCGATGCTCATGAAGGAATTTATTCAGTAAATGTGTTTCCATCGTAGTTTATGCACATTTTTTCTTATCGGATAAAAAGTTTATCCTACTCAAATGTGCGCATAAGTTTTTTATGTGCATTTTTAGAATTTATGCGCATCTTGGCATTTCCATCCAGCGGGTTTTTTATGCGATATTCCAAAATGTGCATAAAAATAGGTGGATGGAAACGCAGCTAGTGGGCGCTTATCAGGATCATCTAAATGCTGGATTTTCAAAAGTATGTGAAATATTTCAAGTTCGTGGCATAAAATCCTTAAAATACATCCAAGAGTTTTATACACTGGTCTGTTGTTGTGGTGACATTTCCACGCCCCTAAACATGATGCGACACAAAACGAAGCTTGATTGGTTGCTTTACCTGTCAGTCATACGGCCTCTTGGACGGGCCTTGACCATTCGAAGCGGCCAAAGTTCCCAGACCTTCTGCCGTCAGTCTGAAGGTCTGGCTATGCGAGACTAATATATATACATATATATATATATATATATATATATATATATACAGTGGGGAAAAAAAGTATATAGAGAC
>NW_015505328.1:2671450-2689955 GCF_001515645.1 Sinocyclocheilus grahami
AGATGTTACTGTAGTTCTAAAATAAATATGAATATGCATTAATTCATCTCACTCACACAAAAAAAGCAGATTCAGTATTCCTCAAAATGAATAAAAATCTCAGAATATGACGCAAACCTGCAATAATTAAATGTTAAACAACACAATTATCCTTTATGTATTTAATCCCTTTTTATTAACCAATGTCTTTGCTTCTGACCTTCGATGATCCAGTTCAACCATACTAATAAGCAAAAATTACTCTAGACAAACATTTGTGTGTCTTCTTTTATTGTTGAAGTGTGTTGAAATTTCTTCTTCTGCATTCTACTGTACGGACGTACATTTCCTTTCCCTTCATCCTGAGGCTTATTCATTTCACTTTTGGTGTGAAAAGGCTTTTATATTTGCCAAAAATAGCACTTTTTTTATTTTAAAAACAAACAAGCAAGCCCTGTCCAGATTTTTAAAAAGTAACGCAAAAGTAACGTAACACATTACTTTCCATAAAAAGTAACTAAGTAACATAACTAGTTACTTTTTTATGGAGTAATGCAATATTGTAATGCATTACTTTTAAAAGTAACTTTCCCCAGCACTGTATTATATATAATATATTTAATAGATTATATGAGCATCCGCTTTATTTATCTGATTTAACTTGATCAGCACCCTCTTTGTTTATCAGATTTACTAAGAATGCACAGAATTGATATGTATTTTAAGTATATGATGTATATATGTTATATCATATTATATTGCTCTCTGTGTTTCTCAAAGGGTTTTCAGTGGTACTCTGCTGCATGGTCTTGAGGCTGCCATAAGAGGGGGTCACCAGTGTGAGGCTCTGCTTGCAGGGGACGCTGTTACTTGGCAGCTCTACTCCATCCTGCTAGAGGCATTGACAGGTCCTGCAGTATCAGCAACAGCAAGCAGGGGTCGAGGAGAGGGGCAGAGACAGGCTCAGCAAAGAGGGAGGGGCCAGGGGGGGAGAGGACGGGGCAATGAAGGGAGAGGGAGGTGCAATAGGGGAGGAAAGAGGGGCAACAGTAGCAGAGGAACGACGTCTTCAGACAGTGCTGTGGACAACAGGTTTGCACTGTTGACCTTTGATGACTCTCAGCAGTGGTGGCCTTGAAATGGCAGCAGGAAATGAAAGATTAGATTTGAAAGGTTAGTTCAGGAGAGGAGAATAAAGAATTTCAGAGATAGTTATGTTTTTAACTATGTTCTTATGTGGCCTTTCACTTTATAAAAGCATGATGTGGCTGAGGATGTGCCACTTCTCAGATTAGAGTATCTTTTACCGACTTCATTTCAGGAAACACAAATTGTTTTGTTTACTATGAAAATGTTTTACTATGAGAGCTGTTACGTATGCACTAGGTTAATATGCACTGAATCTATTTTGCAGCTACATCATGAAAATGGTCTGTTTAATGTAGACTTTTATACTATTTAATTGAATGAACTTTTATGAAAAAGAATGTAGAATTCGTATATTATCTTGGGACCAATATTCTGTTGCTCCACTCCCTTTTTATAAAATATTTAATTGTGTGTAGTGTAATTTGCTAATATCATGTTTTTAATAGGATCTGATTCCTCCCCCTAATTAGGTAAAGCTTAAAGGGGTCATATGATGCTTTTTTAACGATCATTATTTTGTGTATTTGGTGTAACAGAATATGTTGACATGCTTTATTGTTCAAAAAAACATTATTTTTCAAATATTGTACATTATTGTAGGTCCTCTATGCCCCGCTTCTCTCAAACGCTTCGTTTTCTACAAAGTCCCTCCTTCCGACAAGCGCAGTCTGCTCTGATTGGCCAGCTGACCCAGTGCATTGTGATTGGCCGAACACCACAAGCACTCGTCGGAAATGTACCATAATCGTAAGCTTCATCTTTCAAAATAAATGTAAAGACAGAGCCTGAAAGGGGAACAGAGTTGCGTGACAGACACAATGATGAAGCTGGTATGTGTTTGCATTACACAAGCCACGGTTAAGACCGCAGACTCCACTGTGATGTCTCTCTCTCTCTCTCTCTCACACACGCGCGCACACACACACACACACACACGATGCGCAAAACTCCGCATTTGAACAGTCAATAGCAAATACTTAAACTAATAACAAAAACATACTTACAGTAGCTGATTCAGAAGCGCCAGATTGTCATAGCAAAGTCAGAATTACCTCCTCTCCTCGGTTCACGAAGCGGTCGTCCATAAAATGCATTGCTGTTCTGTTGTAAGTAATCGTAAAGATTCCTAAATGCATCTACTTCCGGAAGGCCAAATAAAGTGCTTTTGCTTTCGCCTAGAAACACACAGCGTCTCCCTGACATGGCTGCTTCAACACTAACTGCGGTTACTGAAACCACGCCTTCTTTCTTTGCGTGCACATTTGGGCGGCATTATGCTAATATTTCCACATAGTGAGGTAGATATGTGGGGGCGTGTTAGAACGAGCCGTTTTAGGGGGGCGTGGCAGAGTCTTAACTTTGATAAAGAATATCTCTTTGGTTTTGAGACTTTAGTCTTTGCAACTTCAGGGATCTTATCTATGCACAATCAGCTTGTAACACTCCAAAGAGAAAGGAACACTTGAAATCGCATCACATGACCCCTTTAATTATTGTGCCAATGAGACGACAGCCAATATGGTGTAGTCGTGACTGAATACAAAACTTCAGTGATATTCTGTTTCAAAACAGCACATAATCTCTTGGTTCCCTGCTGTTGCTCTCTGGAATTAACTGCAGACTGAAATTAAGTTGCAAATTATCAAGTGCAATTTTACTGGAAAGTGTTGTTGTGCTCTAGTGGATGTCAATCAAGGCACATCCTTACAAGAAACTTGTTTTAAGTTTCATATCTCTTGGCGGAAGTGAGTATTTTAGTGGGTAACTTTTCATATATTGAAAGTATCGCTTATATTTCAAAGTATTTGTTTCTGAAATGTCTAATTGCGCTTAACCATGAAAAGTTCTGTTGATGACTAAACAAGACACAAGTTAATTAGTAACACACATTAACATAAACATAGCAAAACCAAAATACAAGCATAATTTTAATCTCAAGAGGTGTTGAATGCAGAGGCGGACAGTAACTAAGTACATTTACTTGAGTATTGTACTTAAGTACACTTTTTGAGTATCTGTACTTTACTTGAGTATTATTTTTTCTGGGAACTTATGACTTTAACTTCACTACTTTTGAAAAACAAATATTATACTTTTCACTCCACTACATTTCTATCAAGATCCTCGAAGTAGAAAGTCGTAAGCAGCTTTGAAAGTCAGTGGGTGATTTTCTTTCTTCTCTAAAAACTGTATTTTTTCAGACAGTTTATCAGTAATCACTCTTGTAGGGCTACTTGAAGTGATTTCCCAGCATATTTTGAACACTGACTAGTTCCAAATGTGATATTTATTTACAACAATTCAATAATAAGAAATTAATATTGTGGTATATATTAGACACAATATTGTCCGACTTTGCTAAATTGTGTATGTGAAAATATTACCTATAAAGCCACAGAAGAACTGTTGTGCGTCTCCTAATAAAACACAAAAGGTGTTTGACTGAAGCAGCACTGCACAGACCATTCTGTGTGTGATATCAAAGTACCGCAAGAGCGATTAGACAGCATTTTTTACATTTTTGTTTTGATCAAATAAGTCTTGCTGTTTTGCTTTTTTGTTAAAGCAGTGTTGCTGTTGTAAAGTTAATTTACTTTTGGTACTTAAGTACTTTTAAAAGCAAGTACTTCTGTACTTTTACTTAAGTAAAAATCTGTCTTTACAACTTTTACTTGTAATGGAGTAATATTTGACCAGCGGTATCTGTACTTTCACTCAAGTAATGAAGTTGAGTACTTTGTCCGCCTCTGGTTGAATGTAATGACTTCTCTCTTTGTCCTGGCATTTTAAGATAGGCAGTTGAATATGAATTATAATTAATCTTTGTTGTATTAAAAAAAAAAGATTATGTTCAAATGTGTTTGTATAACTTTAAGAAATGTATTTGAAAATCTATTAAATTTGGGCTATATTCAATAACATTTTGTATTTTATTTTTTTGTTTAATTTAGAAAATTCAACTTTACAAGAATTACATTTTAAAATATATTTAAATACAAGTCATTTTTAATTTGATAATATTTCACAATATTCCTGATTTTACAGTATGAACAAATAAATGCAGCCTTGGTGAGCAAAGGGCAAAAGAAACTTTTGGTCTGAAGTGTACATAAAACAAAACATTGTGCTAATAAGTTTCATTAATTTTCTAGACACAATTTTCTTTTAAACAGTCGTTCTTGTCCTGAATTATATCTGTCAGTTTGTTGGCGTGTGGTATTAAGTGTATAGTGGTAGTCCGGGGGTCTAATCTTGGCATGAGGGGCTGGAGAGGGCGGATCAGATGTCAGATCCCTGACTGTAATAGCAGTCGCGCCTGGAGATTCCCACAGACTCCGTGGGAAGCATTCTTACGATTTAATAACACAGCCACACTGACAGACGAGACCGAGACAGCAGAAAATAGGGTGTGTGAGAGAGAGAGCTGCTGGCATTTCAAACTGGATGGGAGAGGACTCGAGCACAGGAGGGCGGGCACCGACTCAGATCTGTGTATTTTTGACACACTCGTACAGGAACATGGCCATGGGCAGGACTGGGATACAGCTGCAGTTTCTGCTGTACTCGGTGTCAGCCTACCTTTCACCGTACAATCTGGAAAATATCCTCCCGATTCCTACAGGTATGAGAGCGCGAGCGCGTGAGGGATTATCAGTTTGTGATAATGAGAGCGTGTGGCTGTGTTGTGTTTGCGTACGTATGCAGCTTTTCATATAAATATACAATTTTAGACATAGACAGACAGGTAAATGTACTGCATATATTAAAAAATATATATAATACAATTTTAATCACATGTTACTTATTACATTATATTATATTACATGTAGATGCATTATAGGGCCCAAACGTTTTACATTCTTTTCTCGGTTTTTAATTATTTTTTTAATTAATAATTTTCAGTTGTAAATTATGTTATCAGCATAACAATTTGAATGAGAACTTGTGCAAAATCTGTAAATGTAAATTAACTTGTTGATAAGTGACCTAGAAACTGCAATTAAATAATAAATATCCTTGTTCATTAAACGTCATAATGTTACCCCACTGTTTATTTTGGACATTAGTACAATACAAACATTGTATATGCATATTGTATGAATGTATCTTTAATATGCAGGTGTGGATTTGGTTGCACATTGGGATTAAAATGACCTGACATATTGTACGCTTGTTATTCCTATATTTACTTTGTCTATGCTGTCAAAATGTATGCTTGGTAATTTATATACAGTTAGTGTAGATCAGCTTGTGATTAATTCATGTTCTATATTTCATCTTAAAGGTGTTGCATGTTTTATCAGGCTTCATATTTCCGAAGTGATATTAAGTCTTGTTCAGATCTTATGTTAAATTCTATAGGCTATGTTGTCATTCATCCGTACGTATCCCTTTTCTATTAGGTGTATTTTTCATATAGTTTTTTAAAGCAGCTAAACAGCAGTGCCAATAAGATTATTGATTATAATTAATGTCTCTCTGTCTCGTCTGGTTGGTTTTGTGGTTTATTCTTTTAGACCGGGATCCAAATGATATCTTGAAAAGATTTGACCCTTGTTGTCTGCTGACCCCGCCTCCCCCTCCTTTGTTCCCGCCCCCTCCTGGTGTCTGGAAAAGAGAGCCTGTGGGTAACATAATATTAGTGTACATAATTCTAACGGCAGGAAATGACAGCTTGTCTTTTAATCCACCATTTATCTGTTGTTGTTGTTTTTTAAGACCTTGCCTAGTCGTGTGGAGGGGACGAGAGTAAGAGAGGAGGATGGGGAGCAGGTGAAGGAACTCTGTGTGGCAGGACCACCAGGACCTCCTGGACCTGTTGGACCACAGGTAAGGCACACAAAGAGTTAACAAAGACCCTCCCCAGACAACTAAGTGAGATGGAGAACAAAATATATTAATTCATAGGTTTTACTTTGTTTTAGGGTCACAGTGGCATCCCAGGGATGGAGGGACCAAAAGGAGATAAGGTAAGATGGGTTAACATCTGGTTTACAAGGAATCAGTTGCTTATGGGTCTGTTCATTTTGAAGTCTTTTATAAAACTGAACTGTTCTTCTTTTCACTTTAGGGTGACATCGGAAGACCAGGGTCAAAGGTCAGATTCTCATCTTTGATCTTCTAAAGTATTTATTCATTATTGTGCACCAAATGCATGCATAACGGTAATGATGGAAAGTCAGGGATGGCTTCCAGACTTCATAGAGCACATGGAGCAGAAATCTTTTTTATACCATTTCTGTCATATAAAATATCTCTGTTTATGTCGAGGCAGGTTGCATTTTGCAGACCATGCTGTTTATGACATGCTCTCTTGGTACATGTAATAGTTTTACAGGGTATCAGGCCATGTGCTGTTTCATTGGCTGCAGTGCACTGCAGTTCTGCCCTGTAATATTACTTAGTGCTTAACTCAGACATTAATCTCAGCCCTGCACTGCTGCTCTCAGTCAAAAAACACACACACACAGCTATTTAAATGCACTGAACTCTTACGCTCCTCAAGCAAAAAGAGGGAAGGAGATTGAAGCACAGGACGTTTTATGGGGGACTGCAAAAATAATTTTCTAAATCAGATTTTTTGTTCTGATTTCCATTAAAAATATAAAAAACATTTACCTGAGAACCACAGCTGCATAAAATGAAACACTTTGTTATCAGAGAAAATATCTCTATCAGAGAAAAATCTTTTTGGATTAAATACATTTTCATTTTATTTTTGTTTATTGTTGGCATTTTTTTGTTAGGGAAATGTGTAAAGAAAATACAATTAATTCAAATTGGGCTCAATAAGATTTTTTTAATGTTTTTGAAATTAGTCTCTTAAGCTCACTAGTATTATAATATTAATAGCCAATATTATCTTGCAATAAATATAGCTCTTCAGTAAACATAATGCAGGTTCTGCCGTTTTATGAGTTGTTACTTATTTGTACACTGATTTTATATATATATATATATTTAAGAATGCTTAGATGTTGTTGTTAGAAAACAAGGCCAGAAATAAAGTTATTTTAAAGTACAGATACAGTAGGGACTAGAAATAGATTCTAGTGTTAAAAGCAAAAGAAGGAGAGTGTTTGAGTAAAGAACCTGGAACACACTCAAAAAGAAGCAGAAGGATTAGATAGGCGGATGTATTAAAGGAATGAAGAGGACTGCTGAGAGGCAGGGATGCTGAGTAGGTGCTTTGTCTTTGATTAAAGCTGCTCTGTACACTCAGCACTTCAGCTGCACTGCCAGATCTGGCTGGGTTGTGTTTGAGTTGGGTGTATAAAAGCAAAATAGCACACAAATATTTCTTCTCTTTGTTTTTGTAGGGTCGTACTGGGCGTCCGGGTCTGCCTGGGAAACCAGGTTCTTTAGGGCTGCCCGGCCCAGAGGGACCTAAGGTGGGTGAGTTTTACCTCTGCACACCATCTGACCCATGTACACTCTTAAAAATAAAGGTGCTTCAAAAGGTTCTTCAAGCGATGCCATAGAAGAACTATTTTTGGTTCCACAAAGAACCATTCAGTCAAAGGTTCTTTAAAGAACCTTTGACTGAATGGTTCTTTGTGGAACCAAAAATAGTTCTTCTATGGCATCGCTTGAAGAACCTTTTGAAGCACCTTTATTTTTAAGAGTGTAGTCTCGCCACATACTGCACTAACATAGTTAAAGGGATAGTTCACCCAAAAATGAAATTCTGTCATAATTACTCACCCTCATGTCGTTCCAAACCCGTAAGACCTTCATTTTTCTTCAGAACACAAGTTAAGATATTTGGATGAAATCCGAGATCTTTCTGTCTCTGCATAGACAGCAATGTCATTACTACATTCAAGGCTCAGAAAAGTAGTAAGGACATCATTAATATTTATTTTACTTAATGACAGAATTTTCATTTTTGGGTGAACTATCCCTTTAAGCTGACAAAACATCTGTTATCACGGTATCAAGTGTCTGGTCTTCATCACTATTGTTCCTATATCAAAGTAAACGCCAAGTCTGAGATCAAGTGTCCCCCTTCACTGATGCCTCTTCCATCAAGAGAAATGGACCCAAATGGATCTAGAAATAGCTCATTAGAGCCTATTTGACTGTTTATATATGACCTCATTGGCAGGGAGAGAAAGGAGACCCAGGGCTGATGGGAATGCCAGGAATGAGGGGATCACCTGGACCTAAAGTGAGTCACGTTCTCCAGGTGTAACTGGTGTACAACTGAAGTAATGGAGTCGAAGTAATGTTGTGCCTTGATTTTTATTTCATAAATAACATTTTATGTCTTCTCTTAATGAGAAAAGGTAAATAATACTTGCCTTCTCTGTCCAATTAGGGCTTTCCAGGCAATAAGGGTGAGAAGGTACTGTACGTTTGTTAAAATCAGCCTAAATGTTTCTTTCCCTTTGTAAAGTTATGGGACTGAACTTTATATTACATAACTCTCTGTACATATTGTTATGGTTTCAGGGAGCACGGGGGGATTCTGGACCTGCAGGTCCAAAAGGAGACAAGGTTAGAGACTAAAAATCAGTTTCTAGACATTAGGGTTCCTTATTAATGATGTTTCCTCTAGAAGAAACCGCAACATGCTACAATTCTTGGAACACGCTATCAACCACCTACACAGAAAACCCTAGTAACTCAGTAGCAACATGCTTAAAATGAATGAATTGAATATGTAGAATTGAAATGTATAGGCACTCAATCATATTCACTTGTGTATCTGGTCTGCTCACTTTAGGGAGCAAATGGACTGCCTGGGATGCTGGGACAGAAGGTATGATGTGACATTTTAACCATTAAAATCAATCTCATGCATGTAACGCTAATATGTTTTGGATGTCACTGATCTGACTCGCTCCTTCTCTCTGAACCTCCCCCTTTCGTCACTCCCCCAGGGTGAAATGGGACCCAAGGGTGAGTCTGGCGTCCCAGGGAAGCGTGGCCCTACAGGACGACCAGGCAAGAGAGGCAAACAGGTGAGGACACACAGCATTCTGCTCTACATCAGAGCTCCAGTCTGTGCTGATACTGAGACCTTGAGTCTCTGAGTGATGATAAGGGAGTGGATTATTGGCGGAAGAAGCTGCGGCATATTTAAAACCTGCATACTCACACGGTTAACCTGTCCCGCCCAGTCAGGGGGTCAGTCTGTGGCTGAGTGTGCGTGTGTGTGTGTGTGTGCCATTTCGTAAGTAACCTGATGAGCTGAAAAGCTCACCGTGCTGGTAGCTGGATTTGGACCAGCAGGGCCTCTGATGTTGGGTCCAGCCCTGCCGCTCATGTTTCCAAACTCTTGTATTACACTGCGGATAGGCACTTCCTGGGAATGTCTTAACTAACTGCTGGGAAATAGTAGGACTGTTACCGTAGGCTGTACCCAGCAAAGATTCCTACTATCAATCAGCTCAGCGCTGTGACACATACACATTTAAGGTTCCTTAGATCACTGCACAGGCTTCGGACTTGAATGTCATTTCAGCACCTGCAACTAGTTTGATGCATTGACTTATATATATACTGTATATATACACACAACTGTGTAAAAGTTTGGGGTCAGTAATATTTTTTTAATACTTTCATTCAGCAAAGATGGCTTAAATTGATCAAAAGTGACTTTAAGGACATTTATTATTGTTACAAAATATTTTTATTTCAATTGCCAATTCAAAAAAAATCCTGAATAAAAATATAACAGTTTACACAAAAATTGTAAGCAGCACAACTATTTTATATTAATTACAAGAAATGCTTTTTGAGCACTAAATCAGCATATTATAATGGTTTCTGAAGAATCATGTGACACTGAAGACTGGAGTAATGACTGCTGAAAATTCAGCTTTGCCGTCACAGGAAAAATACTTTTTAAAATATTTAAAATACCTTTATAATAATATTACACAATATTACTATTACTGCAATTTTGATCAAATAAATCCAGCCTTGGTGAGCATGCATACACTTTTAAACGTACTGTATATGTATATAAACTTTATATATGTAAATATTGATGAGGTTTTATTGGTGTAGATGAGTCAATGGATTTACCTCAATTATTTATGGCGTAGGGGCCTGATGGAGACAGAGGTTTTCCAGGGCCAGTGGGTCCCACTGGTCCACCTGGACCCAGGGGCCACCCAGGACCTCCTGGGGTACCTGCATCAGGTGAGATAACATATATGCACACAATTTATTTCTGAATCACCTATTAGGATGTCTGCAGATCCGAAGTAAGGTTTTGAACGTTCTGGTCTTTTAAGCAGAGTTTTTGATAAGTAAATCAGTGCATTTCTGTTCTAGCTTAACAGCGATGTCTAATGAAATCTAAATGCTTTTGTTTGTTGGTATCTAATGATGATCAGGGCTGTTTGTAGTTGGAGAAAAAGGTGAGAAGGGATTGCCCGGTCCTCCTGGAGTCTGCGACTGCAGCTTCCCTTCTCTCAGTCCAGCCAGTGCCCCGTTACAACACCGTAACAAATATGACAAAGTTCCAGCGGTAAGACACACACTCTCTATGCTGAGGACTTCCCATTTACTTCTAATGTGAATGTTACTTCTGTAATGTGAGGTGAAAGATATTCAGTAAGAAACTTGATTTGAACCATTTGCACTACATACCAGAATGAATCACAACTAAATACAAGTTAGCTAAAAGGTAAATGATAATAAATGTAAAATAATTTATTGTAAAATAATAAAGAGACCTTCCCCCATTCCACTGCCTGCTAACATATTATTTAGGCCCTTAATTGAGCTGTTTTCATTGTGCGGATTTTGGGTTTTATTATCATTCTGGGTAACCTGATGTACACACATTGTCCCCACTCAACAAGCCAAATTTGACATAAGACCGAATTTAATTTGTGTGTTTATAATGGAATCAATAAGCCTGTTCGTTCAGTGTTTATATCTGCTTCTTGATCAGTTTGTGTTTCCTGGTCAGATATTCGTTGTGGGCAGTGAGGAAGAGCTAAAAGGTCTCCAGGAAGATAACGCACTTGCCTTCAGGAAGGATCAGAGGTCTCTTTACTTCAGGGATGAAAATGGATGGAAGCCCATTCAGGTACAGGGTCATTTTGAATACACTGCTATGAAACATGCAGCCATACTAGTATTTTGGGAACAGGAGCATGTTATTTATATTTTAGCTGATGCCGCTCCAGGCGACTGAGAGGATGAGGGATGGGAATGGAGTCTGCGGTGATGGAGAGGTGCAGGAACTCAACGGGGAAGAATGCGACGACGGAAACAAGGTTGTTACGGATGACTGCGTTGGTGAGTCACATGATCATAGAGACAACCACATTCTGAATATATGAAAATGCCTAAACATAAAATTAATCAGTGGTAAATTTATCTTATTTTGAGGATTATTTAGATCAATACAGAAAATCAGCACTCACATTTTCTTGGAGTAGTCTGTTGGTCATTCATTAGTCTTATCAATCCTCTTTCTCTCACTCACTCCACCTCTGTCTCTTTCCTGTTCTTTGTCTCTGTCTCTGTGTGTAGGCTGTAAAAAGGCATACTGTGGCGATGGATATCGCAATGAGGGTGTGGAGGAGTGTGACGGGAAAGACTTTGGCTACCAGACCTGCAAATCATATCTGCCCGGGTATGCACACCACACCACAAGCACACACACACACACACACACAGGTTTGTTTTTATGGTTTATGGGGACTCTCCATAGGCGTAATGGTTTTTATACTGTACAAACTGTATTTTCTATTGCCCTACACCAACCCTACCCCTAAACCTACCCCTCACAGGAAACTTTATGCATTTTTAGATTTTCAAAAAAACTCATTCTGAATTATTTATAAGCCTTTTGAATTACGGGGACACTGAAAATGTCCTCATAAATCACCTTCTTGTTGTAATACCTATGTCATACCCATGTTATTATACAAATTTGTGTCCTCATAAAACACAATTTGGGTAGACTTTTCAGAAATGTGAAGCTGAACTTTATTATTATTATTGTTTAATTATTTTATATTTAATTATTATTATTTTAATATGTAATTATATTGAATTGTAATATTGAAAAAAAATAACACTTCATCTTTTTGCCTTCACTAATTTTTTTTACATGGCTCTGGGTGTAACTATAAAAAAATTAAAAGTACAAATATTTCTCAATTAATATGATATATTATAATATTTAATAACAGCAGTATGCATGTCAATTATAGAAAAGCAAAATCCTTTTAAAATAGTTTAACATGGAGTACGGCATATCAGGTCATGTCATTTTAATTATTTTATTTTTTTATGATTTGTATTTTAATGTTTAACCACTATTTATTTACATTTATTTATTCTTTATAATTATTATTTTTTTATATAATTTTTAATATATTTTATTAATAACACTTAATCCTTTTGCCTTCTCTAATTTATTTTACATGGTCCAGGGTGTAACTATAAAATTAAAAGTACAAATATTTCCCAATTAATATGAGGTAATAACAGCAGTATGCATATCAATTATAGAAAAACTAAATCCTTTTAAAATAGTTTTAGGTGGAAAACAGCATGTCACGCTGGAGGACATGTCAGCCTCCAAAAAGTATTTCATGTCAACACCCAATATGATGGATGTTTAAGGGCTCTCTCTTATCTTTTTGTACAAATAGCACCTTTGGGCAGCTCAGGTGCACCGACTCCTGTTTCATCGACTCAACCGGCTGTAAATACAGGACCTGAGGCCTACAAAAGTCACACATTCACACTAACACACACACACACACACACACACACAGAGATATGAGGGAGAGCCTGCTGAGATCAAAAGTATTTAACAGATGATCTGAGAGGATTTGGCTGTTTCTGTCTCCATCGCCTTCCTTCACACTCCAGACACACACACATTATAAGGTTCAACTCAGTGGGTACGGTACTATTTGTAGTACTGCTTGTTGATGCTGCTAGTATGTTTTGAATGGCAGCTGAGCTGGTGGATGAATGTTTTAGGAGTTGTGTAATGAAAAGTCATTATTATTTAAATGAATGTATAATATGTTTATATGAAACGTATTTATTTGTTTGGTATTGCAAATGCATGATTAGGTCTGTGCATGTTTCTGTATGTGTATCATGAGTTTGTTTCCAAGCGACTAAGCAGTATTTTGCTGGTATGTGCCTTGTAAAGCATGTACTGTAAAAACAGGTATTTATTGTATTTATTTATTCATTGAACCAAACTTTTATGAAAAGATAGCTAATAATTATATGCTTGATTATTTTTCACAGAAACAAGTTGTAATGTTTATTTGAGTTAAATGATGATTTATTCAGTCAGAGCAATAAATTGCAAGCATGTCCAGTGGGTGGCACTGTTTCCCAGGGTCTCACATGTGTCCTTCCTCTTGATTCAGAGCTTTAATACAGCATTTCATACTGGCACAGATTTCAAATACAGATAGATTTAAAAATGAAACTTAGAATGAGGAAAAACAAAGAGTATTTTTTCTTTGGTGTATTAGAAAGTCTTGATTTAATGAGTTAGATGAAGAGTTAGTAACAAAGGGCTCCAGCAGCCACAAGAATCAGAAACAGGACAATACGGTCTAATAAACTCACTTGTTAGTTTTAGAAATGTAACTTTGTTTACTTTTCTATTTATAGTTTCATCCATTTCAAACATTTATTCTGCTCACCTTAAGCCTAAAACACGGTTTCACTCTTAGTGGTTAACTTTCTTCCATTTTACAAAAACTGATGCCCTTTATTTGAAACAGTAACACTAATCTGTATGCACAGATTTAACACTCTTTCCTTTTGCCATATTTTGTTAAGCCATGTTTTAATCTCCATTTTTTTCTCATTTTTATTCTGTTAGTCATCTAATAATTTGCCCTTTTAATCTATTCAGGTTATGTTAAAAGCTGATAGGATAATTAATAAAAGCCTTGTCAGGTATGGTAAGCAAATTGAATAGGCATAATATATTTGTTCCAGAAACATATTAAATGTTAAAACACTTATTATTGACTGAAGAAAATGTATTAGATAGGTAAACACTTTTTATACGAATCAGGGGTTTTAATATGGCTGCATCTGTAATAGGGAAACAATTTCTTGAAATGTGGATGACCAAAAAAAAAAACTATTATTATTTTTTTTTTTACATCAAACTAGAATGTTTTCACAGATAATGCAGTTGTGATTGATAAAGTGGTGCTTGAGTGAGTTGGTTTGACCTACAGATTTGTCTGCTGTTCTTCACTGACGATGAGGATGATGCTTAAAATATGTCCTGCAAAAGGTTAGCACCAAACTTCATATTGTCCCATTTCATCTTAAATGAGTCCTCATGGCAGGAGGTTGTGGGTTGACTGTGAAAACAAAACAGGAAGAGTTAATTTTCAATAAGACAGGTAATTCCAGAATTAGTTTCAGTGTTTACTTGTTTTTAAATGAAACCAATCAACTGAGGAAATGATAAAACTATTTATTTTCAGTTTTGTATGCACAATTGTTTCATCCTGGATCTGATAATAACTGGATCCTGAAACAAACTGTTTACATTGAAACAGAGACTTGTAGACATTATACACCACCATTCAAAAGCGGTTGGTAAGATGTTTTCGGTCACTAATGTTCACCAAGTCTATATTTTTTTTAATCAAAAATACAGTAAAAACAGAAATAATGTGAAATATTATTACAATTACTATTTTTGTCTTATCCTGAATCACTATGGTATTGTAATAAGTGCTTATATTCAGATTATTTTAAACCTGTATGGACGACAACCACTGTGGCATAGCCCAGTACCTGCGTGACTTGCTTTCTATTTTAATATATATTAAATTGTAATGTTTGCTGCTCTAGACATTTTTTTTTTTTTATTATCGTTGAAAACACTATTATTGTTGAAAACACTTGCGCTGCTTAATATTTTGTGGAACCCATGATACATATTTTTTGATGAATAGGAATTTCAAAGGAACAGCATTTATCTGAAATATAAATATTTTGTAACAAATCTTTACAGTCAATTTTGATCAATTAAATGTGAGATTAATAATTTAATGTGATAATATATATATATATATGTATTTTTTTTTTGAAAAATTTAAAAATATATATATAATTATATTAATTATAAATAAACAAAATATAAATATACAAAAATTATTAAAAATTATTCTATTCATTTCTTTAAAAATATATATATTTTTCAGTTCATCATTGTGTGAGCATCATAATACTATATACTTAAAAAGCTGTTAATATGCAGATTTTTTGCTTTCAAATCAAACACTATGATATATTGATACTAAATATGTTCAGGAATTGTTATGAAAACTTCTCTCATCCTATTTTCACCTGCTTTTTTGCCACTAATTTTAGGCTACTTTATATATGTAGTTGTGTATAAAGCAAAGGCAATATTACAATTGTATAAATATTTTTAAAAATAAATAAATAAAACAAATAAGATCATCTGCCTCAAGCCTGTCTAAATGAACAGAGGCAACATTGTGAGCACTGTCATTGAACAGAAACTTCACCTTTCCTCACATACACTCTCACATACAAAGAGGTTGTTGTACCTCTGTTCTCCTTGCTGGGGTAGGTACGTGGGAAGGGCCTGAACTCTTCAGGAGGGGGGAAGTCCTCAATAGGATGGAAGTGAAACTTCGATTCAAAGTCATCTGGAAAGCAGACAAAGAAAGGAAAAAAAATGCTATGTTAAATTAAAGAGTTTGCATATGCGCAATCACAAACATACAAATATACATGCAGAAAATCATATTGTCACAGTAGTTCATTTCTAGTGTAACTGCTTGTTGCTGTTCATCAGATGGTAATTATAGCCCATTTAGACCTTTAGCTTCATCGTCAATGATCATCATCACCTGCAGTCTCACCTAAGCTGTGCAGGTGTCCGTTGCGTACTGAGCTGGGCGGAGCTGACAGTGGGAGAGGAGGAGGGGGTGGGATCCTACTGGAGAGTTCAGTGTTAGGAGACCGAGCAGGGGGAGCAGGGGGTGGAGCCATCCGTGGAGCACCTGTCAATCCAAAAATCTTAATAAATGACTGATTAGTTCATCTCAGTTACGTTTTCATTTTAGTTTTTCTTCTAATATTTATACATAATATTTCCAAACACACTACCATTCAAAAGTGTTTAATAACACTTATAAAGTCCCATTAGTTAATATTAACTAAGATTAATCAATGCTTTTGAAGTATTTTTCAATGTTAGTTAATTTTAACTGATGTAGTTAACTCATGTTAGCAGATGGAATCTTGCATTATTGTATAGTAATTGCACTTTTTAAAAAATTATTCAGCAAGGATGCATTAAATTGATCAGAAGTGACAGTAAAGACATTTATAATGTTACAAATATTTCTATTTAAGTAAATGCTGTTCTTTTAAACTTTCTATTCATCAGTGAATCCTTATTAAAAGAACACATTTCCACATAAATATTAAGCAGCACAACTGTCTTCAACATTAATAATAATATTTCTTGCAGCAGCAAATCAGCATATTAGAATGATTTCTGAAGGATCATGTGATACTGAAGACTGCAGTAATGGGTGCTGAAAAATCAGCTTTGCCATCATAGGAATATTTTAATATATAATACATATATAACTAAGGTCATTAGGTCATTAACCTGCAAAACGTGGCACTGCAGGAGGTCGTCTACTGGGGGCGGTACAGGGGTAAGACGGTGGCAAAAGTGGTACGCTGGGCCTGTATGTGGGTGAAGGCATGGGAGGTACTTTCTGAGGTAGCGGAGGCGGTGCTGAGGAGAGGTGACTGCATGCAAACGAAGCAGGAAGAGGAGGAGGAGGTGGGGGAGGAGGCCCTAAAGAACTGTCCTTCATTTCTAATGGCCCCGGAGAAGGGGGCGGAGGGAAGAAGACTCCAGATGATCTGTTAGAGAGTGAGGACGGAGGTGGTGGAGGGTAGAAGACCCCAAATGACCTATCAGGGAGAGAGGATGGAGGGACTGATGGAGGAGGTGGAGGGGGTGGAGGGTAGAAGACCCCAGACGATCTGTCAGGGAGCGAGGACAGAGGGAATGATGGAGGCGGTGGAGGGGGCGGAGGGTAGAAGACCCCAGACGATCTGTCAGGAAGTGAGAACGCAGGAACCGAGGGAGGCAGTGGAGGAGGCGGAGACGTAGGCATGGGAATGGAGTGTGATTGGACGGGTAACCAAGTGGGTTTTGCCATTTGAGGAGGAGGGGGTGGGGGAAGGCAGGTGGGGAGAGGAGGTGGTCTATTACTGGGCCGCTCCTGAGGAGGAGGTGGAGGGGCAGAAGAAGGAGGAGTAGAAGACAGTTTGAAAGAAGGATGTGTAGTTTGGCTTGGGGAGGGAGGGGCTGTGTATGAGGAAATAGGCCGAGTTTTTGACAGTGAGGAGGCTCTTTCCAAAGGTTTGTGGGAGGGGGAAAGATCAGGGGCGCTTCCTCTGAACCCGTCTTCCTGTGATGGAGGGTTCCAGAGAGGCTGCTTCAGGCTGGCGGTAGAGCCGGAGCGAGACACTGAAACACAAACAAGCCATTTCAAAAAGTCATTCAAAATTTGTCCAGCACTGAAAAAGTACAAAGCATGAGAATAAACAGGTCTGACTTCAATACCCGGGTTGTGATGTGGCTGCTTGTCTCTTTGTCCCACTGGTTTGAGTACAGGAAATCCCCCAGCAAATAGTCCACCCAGAGTTGGACCCACTGCAGATGGAGCAGATCCTGCTGTGTTTGTAGAGTTTCCAGCAGCCACATTTCTTCCACTGTCATCCACACTGTTCACTTTAGGTTCTGCAAATACATACATTATCATTATGCTTACTGTGATTTCACCAAGTAGATCATGCTCCTGGATCACACTGCAATACACCATTCAGATTCTAGGGTTAGATTTAGTCTTAAAAGGGTCCTATTATGCTCTTTTACAAAGTCTTGATTTTGTTTTGGGTGTGTACTAGAACAGGCTCTCATACTAGGTTTGTCGAAAAACACATTATTTTTCACATATTTTACATTATTACAACACCTCTCTCCCCAGTCTGGCATGAACGGCTTGAATAGTTCCTGTATTAAATGAAGGCCCGCCTTCTGAAATACAAAATATGCTGTGATTGGTTAGCTGGGCCAGTGTGTGTTGTGATTGGCACCACTCGGCGCCTGGTCGGGAAATGTCAGGCCTCTTACCATAACCAGCTGCGAGCTTCAGTGTAAATATTGCGTCAATGTCAAATCAATTTGAGCGCGATTTAAACCCGGATGATGGTAACCACTCTAAGTTCATCTGCCTTGGGAAAGCTAGCGTGTCTCCGACATAGTGATAACACTCGTTGCCTTTTCTAGACCAGGTCTCGTCCCATTCGTCGGTATTTGTGATATCACAAATCCCGG
>NW_015505328.1:2691662-2719802 GCF_001515645.1 Sinocyclocheilus grahami
GGGGGAGGAGGCCCTAAAGGACTGTCCTTCATTTCTAACGGGCCTGGAGAAGGGGGCGGAGGGAAGAAGACTCCAGATGACCTGTTAGGGAGCGAGGATGGAGGGACTGATGGAGGTGGTGGAGGGTAGATGACCCCAGATGACCTGTCAGGGAGCGAGGATGGAAGGACTGATGGAGGCGGTGGAGGGTAGAAGACCCCAGATGATCTGTCAGGAAGTGAGGACGGAGGAACCGATGGAGGCAGTGGAGGAGGCGGAGTCGTAGGCATGGGAATGGAGTGTGATTGGACAAGTAACCAAGTGGGTTTTGCCATTTGAGGAGGAGGGGGTGGGGGAAGGCAGGTGGGGAGAGGAGGTGGTCTATTACTGGGCCGCTCCTGAGGAGGAGGTGGAGGGGCAGAAGAAGGAGGAGTAGAAGACAGTTTGAAAGAAGGATGTGTAGTTTGGCTTGGGGAGGGAGGGGCTGTGTATGAGGAAATAGGCCGAGTTTTTGACAGTGAGGAGGCTCTTTCCAAAGGTTTGTGGGAGGGGGAAAGATCAGGGGCGCTTCCTCTGAACCCGTCTTCCTGTGATGGAGGGTTCCAGAGAGGCTGCTTCAGGCTGGCGGTAGAGCCGGAGCGAGACACTGAAACACAAACAAGCCATTTCAAAAAGTCATTCAAAATTTGTCCAGCACTGAAAAAGTACAAAGCATGAGAATAAACAGGTCTGACTTCAATACCCGGGTTGTGATGTGGCTGCTTGTCTCTTTGTCCCACTGGTTTGAGTACAGGAAATCCCCCAGCAAATAGTCCACCCAGAGTTGGACCCACTGCAGATGGAGCAGATCCTGCTGTGTTTGTAGAGTTTCCAGCAGCCACATTTCTTCCACTGTCATCCACACTGTTCACTTTAGGTTCTGCAAATACATACATTATCATTATGCTTACTGTGATTTCACCAAGTAGATCATGCTCCTGGATCACACTGCAATACACCATTCAGATTCTAGGGTTAGATTTAGTCTTAAAAGGGTCCTATTATGCTCTTTTACAAAGTCTTGATTTTGTTTTGGGTGTGTACTAGAACAGGCTCTCATACTAGGTTTGTCGAAAAACACATTATTTTTCACATATTTTACATTATTACAACACCTCTCTCCCCAGTCTGGCATGAACGGCTTGAATAGTTCCTGTATTAAATGAAGGCCCGCCTTCTGAAATACAAAATATGCTGTGATTGGTTAGCTGGGCCAGTGTGTGTTGTGATTGGCACCACTCGGCGCCTGGTCGGGAAATGTCAGGCCTCTTACCATAACCAGCTGCGAGCTTCAGTGTAAATATTGCGTCAATGTCAAATCAATTTGAGCGCGATTTAAACCCGGATGATGGTAACCACTCTAAGTTCATCTGCCTTGGGAAAGCTAGCGTGTCTCCGACATAGTGATAACACTCGTTGCCTTTTCTAGACCAGGTCTCGTCCCATTCGTCGGTATTTGTGATATCACAAATCCCGGTAAATATATGCGTTGTAGTCCAAAGGAGTCGTTCGTTGTAGTTTTTGAAAAGTGATTTCTGTCAAATAAAATATCTCCTTTTGAAGTTTGAGCTTTGTAACTTTGCAGATCTTTTTTATGCTCAAACAGCAACATTACAGACTAACTAAAGTTGAAAAAGTGAAAAAGCATAATAGGACCCCTTTAAGGCTGAGTTTTTTTAAATAAACCTAAAATTTTAATCTGATTTTATGGTTAGCATTAGTGTAAAAATATGACTAAGGTATATATTATACATATACAGTCAGGTCCGGAAGTATTCTGTGCTTTTGCTTTTATACACCACTACAATGGATTTGAAATAAAAAAAATCAAGATGTGATTGAAGTGCAGACTTTAAGCTTTAATTCAAGGGGTTGAACAAAAATTTAACATAAACACCCGTTAACCTTGTAATTGCAAATGATTAGGCTACATTAACTTATGTAATTTATATGTAGGCTATATTAAAATACTGGTAAATATAAACAGCCTATTTAGTTCCCCTCACTCTACAACAGATATTTAAAATGTAACAGTATTCAGATTAGAACAGAGCAAGAATGAAAATTAAATAGTTATAAAATTATATATTAAACTATAAAATTGGCTAAAACACAAATTAGGCTATAGTGGGATTCATTATAAACAGCATTCATATGTCAAGCAAAACTGAAACGGCGTTGGGCTCACGAGCCTGTCTCATACCACAAGAATCCAAATGTTTCCATTTTTGCCATATTTGTAACATTTGTTTGCATAACTATTATTCATTATGTAGCCTAAACATGGCTTTATACTTCACTTATGTTCTAATATCCGTGTAAAATCCTTGCAAACATTTTTGTTTGGGTGCTGCACGCTGATTTTACAACGGACCTTTTAAAATAAACAGTGTAACTTTTATGTTTGGTTGACTGCATTTTAGTTTGATGATGAATGGCTGAATGGAGTGTCATAACAATGAGCATAGCCTATAGGCACTTGTTGCCCAGTGTTTATTTTTTTGTCATTTTGTTAATCTGTTCATTTTAGCCTATTTGTGTGATCCTATTTATTTTATTCCTTTTATAGACTTAATTTCTGTTTTTCTCCTTTCACAGAAGCGCTGCAGGTGCATGATGCGATGATTGAATCCTCATGGTCTTGTTTACGCTGCTATTCGCGCATATAAAGCTAAAGCACTGTATTAAACAAAACAAAAGACATTCTAATCTTACTGGTTAACGCTGTCATTCTACAATTCTCCACCGTATTTACTATGCTGCGCGCAAGTTCAGGTAACTCAAAAACTTGTGTACAAAAACTTGATCAATTCCAAGTTTTGCGTTGAAACGACCGTACGCCCAATTTTCTGTCATACGTTCGTTTCGCGAGGCCCAGTGACTGTCTCAAGTCTGGAACTCATGGGCATCACCAGAGACTGGGTTTCCTCCTTTGTGATGCTTTGCCAGGCCTTTACTTGAGCTGACTTCAGTTGTTGTTTGTTTTTTTGGGTCTTTCTGCCTTTAGTTTTGTCTTCAGCAAGTGAAATGCATGCTCAGTCGGGTTCAAGAATTATAGTTATAAACTATAGTTGCAAACTAAAATACATTTTCAATATCTAGTTTTCGTCTTCTTAATAGCTCCTGTTATAATAATAACCTTTTCCAGGACCAACAAATGATAATGCCCAAGAACATCCTACTTTCAATCACATAAGGCAAGCAGACCTCAAGACAATTGTGATGCATAAACAGGAACTGTAAACTGAAGTGATACAATGACTTTTCAATGAACATGGCATGTCCTGAGCACACAGAATACTGCTGTCCTTTGTATAAAGAGCAAGATGAGAAGCATTGTCACCCCCACTTTCTGTGTGATCCTCACTCCAGCACTTCCTGAGGTCTTGGCCCTTTATCTGCCGCAGTGCATTTCCATATACAGATAGAAAGCCTATGTGTCTTTGTGTGCACATGAGTGCTTTGAAGTATGAGAACCCAATGGCTATGGACCTCGAGTTTAAATATAGCTCTGCCACTGATAAATCCTTAAAACTTATCAGCCATTCAGACTTTTTCTGATGCCTGGTTTTCTCCTCATAGTTATTCTTTTGTACTGTTTCTCAAACTCCTTTCACGAGAGAGTAATTTAATACAGGTTCTCATGCTGACACAACACTATCATTTTCAATAAACAATCGTTGAAAATGCAATGCTGGTAGCTCTGGTTACATTAATAAACAATATTCCAGTGTTGCCATCATACAGCAGAAATGAATTTTGGACTGCTAAATCAGATAATCAGGAATAGAACCTGAAATAGTATCACTTTAGTATTCATATTTCCCATGCTTGCAAACAGATGGATTGTTGCCAGGTGACTCATTTCACCTGATCAGTGTTAAAGAATTGAGTTTACGTTAATACATTTGATTTTGACTTACTGTCAAGGAATGGTGTGCTTCGGTCATTGACCTGTGTGACCTTTTTCAGCCTCATCCCCTTCTGAATGTCAGACAGGAGCGCACTGCGACCTCCACCCTCAGAACGCTGTATTTTAGGAGGGTCTGTCCGTGACTAAAATAAAGAGTGAAAAATTGCAAATTTCTTAATGTTATGCAGTTCTAATGAGTTTCACTGTGCCATTCGTTTTCTCTGGTATGGTTTTTATTGCAGTATCTATGATATACCAAAACAAAACCCAAACTGGACAAAGAAATGGTCTAATCTAATTAGGTACTGAATTCTAAAATGACTTCATTAAGTCTAACATGGCATAACGTGTGATTTAGAAAACTACAAGATTCATAAAGAGTTGAAAAGTTATCTTGAAGAATGTTTCAACTGTTTTTGTCCATATAATGAAAGTCATCGAGTCCAAGACAACAATTTTATGGTATGGACATATTTTAAATCCCTTGTTTTATGTTTTAAAGAAGGAAAAAAAAAGTCATTTTAAAAAGTTAAAATGGTGAGTAAATGATTCATAATGTTCATTACAGGGTAAACTATCTCTTTAATGTTGGTTTTAAATGTGTTCAAAGATGTCATTTGTGTGCACATGCATTCAAACAGAAAGACAAATCTGAACATGTGACACCTGTGCTGTATATGCCCCTGAGTGTAATTTTATCTCTAATTAATAATGCACATCTAGCCGTTTGGTTGCCAGGAGGAACTGCGTGACGGAAACAAAGAGAAATAGACAGAGAGAGAAAGCAACAGACATATGGAAAAAGAGCCATTATACACACATTCTGATGAAATATATTACAATTAGGGATGCACGATATATCGGCCACCATATCGGTATCGGCCGATAAATGCTCATTTTTTCTGTTATCGGTATCGGCCTGATAAGAAAATTTGGCCGATATCTTAAAGCCGATAAATAATGCATTATTTCCTTCAGAGACACTTCAGATGGGTGGATTCAACGAAGGAGCGGCCGGCGGGCTTGCGGCAACCACATGTGACGACCCCGGGCTGGACTCCGCTTCGTCCACGGTGAAAGCCGATCCGGCGATCCACAGCACGAAGTTGATTTATTTCCTCAGCGACCAGCATGGATCAGCTCTAGGCATGATGAACTGGATATCGTCCTCTTTTGGAAGGCCAAACAAAGTAGTTTCGCTTTCACAACGAAACACAGCATCTTCACGACATGGCGCCAACAATACTACAGCGAGAATAAAAAGTTACGCATTCTTTCTTTGCGTGAACATGCGTTATGCAAATCTTCCCACATCGTGATGTAGACATGTGGGGGCATGTTAGAATGAGCCGTTTTAGGTAGTCGTGGTAGACTCTTAACTTTTATAAAGAATATCTCTTTGGATTTGAGACTTTAGTCTTTGCAACTTTACAGATCTTCTTTATGCACCAAGAGCTTGTAACACTCCAAAGAGAAAGGACAAATTGAAATCGCATCATATGACCCCTTTAAAACACAGACAGTAGGACACTTGCCCTCTGTATTGTACTATTTGACCTCTCTATTTGACCTCTCAGGCAGATATTTAAATTTAAGAGATAAGATAAGAGATATTAATAAAGATAAGAGATATTTAAAATGTATAATATAATTAAACTAAATTAATAGTTTAATTATAGGTATTTGCATTAATAAATATACAATTTAATTAATAAGCCCACTCATAATGTTTAGATAGACTTGATTTACATTTCTAAATTCAGGTTTTATTTATAACATACAAAAATTAAACTAGTTGTTAATGTATTTTGTAAATGCTGACTTACATTTAGAGCTCCAGCTAAACAAAAGTGTTAAAGAACACCAAGAACTTTTCAGCACTTCTCTGTGGTTTCAACATGACAAAGCGATCTCCCCGCACCCCTCTCTCTCTCTCCACAAGTCTACAGTACATGTTCCTCTTGGCAGGAAGCTTGTCCATCACAAGATGCACCCAACAGGAACCCTCCCTTCTCTTTTAGGAAAACCAATCTCCTGCTTCCACAATGGCCAGTGAGGTTCCAAAGATCATCTTTTGAAGAAACTGCATTTAATTCTGAACTAGGGTCATCTCTAACATACAAACCCCTGAACTTGACTTTTAAAAGGAACAGGCATACAAATGATCTCAGATCAGAGTAAAGTGGCAACCTTATCAAGAGCCGGAGGGCTCTGGAGATAACAATGGAGTCTGTTGTTTGAGAAGTAGAGCTGCTCAACTTCTGGCAAGCCCAGCACAGCAGCCAATCAGAGCTATTGTGTGAGGAAGAGAAACCCGCTAAATACAGCTGAGAAATGTAGAAGGAATTTAGTTCATATGTTAATTATTAGGAATGTTTATTCTTGCCAAAATAGAGAAACATTGTGTTATTGCTCCATGGAGGAAAAGGACAAACGGACAAGTTCAAGCATTAGGAAATTCTAATGTGAAATTAATTTCACATTTGTAGATGATTAAATAAATAAAATCCCAACATTGTTCAAGAGTCACATTAAGAATTCAACTATTCATCCTTTGGCCTCTTTCATGATATGACTGTCCAAGATCTTGTGGGTTATATTTCATCCAGCTGCATAGCTCTTAACAACACTCTGTTTTTCCCTAGAGTCCCATTAACAGCTTTCCCATGGAGATGTTGACACACAATGTTGTGCTGGTCCACCCATGTGTAAACATTTTTATCCACCTGTAGAGACATGCTGTATAATATCTGGCTAATGCTAATCATAACACGTGTGAATGATTTGTATTCTGTTTAAAGAATATATCTTTATATATATATTCCATTCATTTCACGAGGATTTTATAACATTAGATTTAATAACCTGCTATGTTAAGTGCAGTGTGAGAGAGTTACAATTATTATTTAAATGAATAATTCATATGAAAATAAATAGGTTTGTATACTTAAAGGGATAGATGACCCAAAAATTTAAATTCTGTCATCACTTATTCACCCTGGTTTCTTTACAAACCTGTATGAATTTCTTCCTTCTGTGGACCATAAAAGAAGATATTTTGAGAAAAGGTTTTGAGGAAATATTTTTATGTACAACTGAACATCATTGGTCAACAAAACTGTTCGGCTGCTGTTCGAATATCTTCTTTTATGTTCCACACAAGAAAGAAAGTCATGTATCAGGTTTGGACCGACACAAGCGTGAGTAAACGACGACAGAATGATCATTAGCCTATTGGGTGAACTGTCCCTTTAAAGTTCAACGTACAACACTCTAACCATTAAAAATTCAGATACTAAACTGTGTCATTCGAAAAGTTGTGAAATATGACCAGACTGTTCACATTTAAGTCTGGTTACTGTCAGTGCTGTTGTGAGTCAATAACATGACACTCACCAACAGAGTCCAGCTGAGAACACAAACCAGTGTCATATGTTAAACATAACGGTAGTGGTTCAGTAGTGGTTCAATGGTATTATAAAAGCCTTATTTACTGTAATGTAGTTTTCAAAGGCTACCTTACCTTGGAAAGCTGAAGTTTCGTGCGTTTTTCTGCTCCTCCAGGGGACGCAGGGAAGTTGTCAGAGGCCAGTCGGGGCGCGAGGCTGGGTCTGCATAGCGCGCGCCTTTGACCCACGAGATACAGTTACTGACCGCGAGCTCGTGTTATAATTAGGAAGACGCCGAGGGTTTCACGATGACTATTCGCGTCTAATTTTCCGTGAAGGAGGTGACGCATAAAACTGTCAGTTAAAAACACGAAGAAGAAAGCTGTAGAAATATGTCCTCTCCACTTGGTAAAAAACAATCCTCTAGAAATGGTGACACACTGTCCAAATGGTGTGCTTCTTTGGAATTTATGTGTGAACTGAACCGGACTACAGCACGCGCACCCTGTGGTCCGCCTGTTGCGTCTAGAATGCACGCGCAGCACAGCAGGCGGCGCAGTAGCCCCTCATTGCAGAACAAAGATCCAGGGAGCGGGGTTGGAGCCACATCTAGGGGGTGGAGATTGATAGGTTTAGGGGTGGAGATGGGTGGGTTTAGGGATCAGGGGGTGGAAACGGGTAGGTTTAGGCATATGTAAGGTGGGAGTAGTTGGATCTGGATCCAACCTCGCCCCCTGGATCTTGTGTTCTGCAGTGAGGAGAGGACCATCTCAGGCGGCGCGCGGTGGCAGTCTGTCCTGACCATGAGCCTGGCTATTTCATATTTTATATTATTCACACACCCGAGAGTGTTTATTAAAATGCATGTAGAAAGTATGTCACATTTCTGTAATGAAAATAAAACTAAAAGCTAAGGCTTTTATTAATTGTTTAACATCATATCTATTTTTTTGTGCTTCAGGTGGCTGTACTCTTTGCTGCGCGCGATCAGATCGCTCTCTAGCGGTAGTTTTTGACAACGCTTAGTTTGTGTGTGTGCAGAGTAGAGAGGCATGGCTAATTAAAGATGACCTCCAAACCAGATTTAATCAGAAACGAAGTCAAGATAGTATCTGAATATTTCATTGAATGAAAATAAAAGCAGCTACTGCTAAAAACTATCAATTGTGTCAAACAACAACAACGATAAAATGCATTTGATTCAATGTGAACAGTGCAGTCATGACTCTACAAGCCTTGATTGTATGATCTCTAGTTTGTAAGTCCATGCAAATGATCTAATATTTTCCACACTATTAGGGAAAGACAAGTGCAGTCATTCTGGCTCTCTGAGAAACTTGTCTTCTAAGAGTAAGGAATGTTGTGATACAGGGTTGATGAGGTTAAAGATGACAGCCTCAGGTGGGTTTGTAAGTCCATGCAAATGATCTAATATTTTCCACACTATTAGGGAAAGACAGTGCAGTCATTCTGGCTCTCTGAGAAACTTGTCTTCTAAGAGTAAGGAATGTTGTGATACAGGGTTGATGAGGTTAAAGATGACAGCCTCAGGTGAGGGGACGAGCATTAGCACACACTGATGGAGTTTTAAGTACTGTAACTCTAATAATGACCTATTGCTCTCTGTTTACCCCACCCATAACAAACACATACACGTAAGCACATTCAGGGGCAACAACAACTCAGCACATGCACAAATGGATGCTTTAGATGGAAAATCATCTGTTTATTTAAAATCGGATGTAGTAACACTTCCTTCCCAAGCTAAATTTAGCAAACTAATGCACAAGAGTACAGTATATTCCTATTTTTGTTCCTGATTGCACTGAAACCTTGTCTAAATCTTCATTATAGACACAAATCTCAAATCTGTCTCTACATCACTTGCCTACTCAAAGGATCTGAAGCTACAGAGGCCTATTTCTCTAACAACCAGCTTTACTTTAGATTAAATCTCATAGTTTGATCACGGTTTTTTAACCGAATTATCAGGTTCCATTCTAATTTAGGATGACTGAATAGTAACCAAGTTCAACTCATGTCTTCAATAATATACTCATATAACTACTGTAAACACTGTTTGCTAAACTAACAGCTTATAGTTTAGTTATATTGCTTCTCTTAACTCTGTTAACTAAACATTATAAGAATAGAATCTTTGGTTTGTCTAATGAAAATATAGCACTACTGTTTTGCAGTAGGAGAATGAATCACTACTATCACGGTGTCCTGGATTCAATAAAACAAACTACACAAGAAAATGCATGGCTTTGATTTCTGACATGTCGAATGCATGACTATCATGGCATATACAGTAATAATCTGATTCTGGACGGATAGGACCACCACCCTAACCCCTTTAAAAATATGTGGCATGCATGCACAAGCATTAAAAATAAGTCATGATAAGGCTGTGCTTGCAGCACACTGATTACCATTAAAAATATATGCTGCTAAATCCTTCTAATGTACAGTCCTTCGTAAAATATTGCAATAACACCACAAAACAGTGCAAATTATGTATGACAAATCTCTAAAAAAAATGTTTTAAGTTTTATCCTTCACAAAAATTATTCTGCTGAATGTCCAATAACCCTGCTGGCAAAAAAAAAAACATCTTATGGTTTGCTGGTCTTAGCTGGTTAAGGCTGGTCTTTAGTAATCCAGACTGGCCCAGCTATTGTAAAGTGCCCCAACCCCCTTTAAAACCTGTAAAGACTAGCCTGACTAAGAAACAGTTTTTTTCAGCAGGGAAATGTCATTATTTCCAGCATTTGGAAAATAAAGCTTCTGTAATATGGATAACTTACTCCAAAAGGCTATCCTCATAACTTCATATAAGTGCATTCATGAGTCAAATTGAGTTCAACAGTGTCAGAATGGAGGTAGTGCCGTATTTAGTGCTCTACCAAACCGCAGTGGCAATCAGCGGGTTGACTGGACGTCGGCTGATTTCCCATCATCTCCGTGGTTCTGTGGAAGACTGACGCGCGTCTTCCGTTTCTCTTTGAAGCGTCCGGAGCGGGACACGGTGAGATTGCGGCGATTGGAGCTCTCGTTGAATGTTGGCTGAACAGCGGAGTCGTCGTACGTTTCGTCGCTCGGTAAGCAGTTGCCCTCTTCTTTCGCTGGGCGTGTCGGTGAAGTGAGCCTTTGGTCCGGCTCAGCGGAGGGATGCTGTGTGGACCCTGCTGAAGCCTGATTACGGAGGTCCTGTTCCAGTGTCGCCGCCGATTCTCTGGCTGCCTTTCTCCTCTTGCCCACGAAAGACCTCCACCAGGGAGCTGTTTTCTCAGTCATTGTTAAAACTAAACAGACAATAAATAAATAAATAAATACGATCAAGTTACTACTTCAACATTAAAACTATGTTGTATCTATTTTTAGGTGTAGCTACCTACCACTTAGGCTAATTGTAATCTATAAACCCCCGCTTAATTATGACGCTATGACGTAAGAACAACAATAGACACAACATGTCTATTCAAGAATAACAATAACACAGTGTAATCTGAGAGAGATCTGTCGGAGCTGTTTTCTCAGTCATTATTAAAACTAAACAGACAATAAATAAATACGATCAAGTTACTACTTCAACATTAAAACTATGTTGTATCTATTTTTAGGTGTAGCTACCTACCACTTAGGCTAATTGTAATCTATAAACCCCCGCTTAATTATGACGCTATGACGTAAGAACAACAATAGACACAACATGTCTATTCAAGAATAACAATAACACAGTGTAATCTGAGAGAGATCTGTAATAGATTAGCTTTAATATAGGCTACTTCATGAAATAGGCTATATCTCCACCCTTCACTAGATAGGCTACATTAATGTTATAAAAATGGATTTGCTTATAAGGATCAATGACAAGTAAGATCCAAGATGGAGAACTCTTTTAAAAATCTAGTTTAAAACACGTGTCAAGTTCTTAGAAATGTAGCCTAAACTTGGTATCCGTGTTGATTTCATACATTATGAATGTAGCCTATATACCATTCCAAATCGCAGATTTAATGCTAGGCCATGCCATGAGAGTTACATATATTTTACTTTTCTGAAAAAAAATGGGGAAAAAAACGTTCAGATTTTCTTTCTCGTTTAGCTAATATTTTACCTTATAGGCTAGTGGTCTAAAAGGGTCCTCCCTGTTTTATGATTTTGTCACATGACAACAAAATGGCTTCATGCATATTGATTACACCATTGATATCAAAATTGCTTTACATAATTTTTTAAGGAAATACCCTAATAATAATCATTATAAAATATTATTACACCACCTGACATTTTTCTACACTCATACAAAATATCAAATTGACTTTTAATTAAGAAATTGTAAGAACGTTTATCATATTGGCTAATACGTGAAAATTAAAGTCATATTCTGTATGAATGCCATTTTAAACCTAGGCCTTTTTGCGAATAACATACAAAACAAATGAGCTTCACGTCATACAAGACAAACAACCTAGGATATTGTCCTGTGGTGCAGAACAGGTTTACAGCCCATAAGCTCCAGAGAGTCTTTTACAGGTGATGATTCATGCCACAACAACGAACCTGATCATCAGCCTGAGCGACTCACCTGCACAAAAATGATGAGGACGAGATAAACGCAGCCCGAGGTTCCTCTAAATGAAAGGAGACGCTGGATCCTCAGAAGAAATCACGGTGCGTGAAAATCATCTTTCAATCCCGCGTATCCGAAGACTACAATCACTGAGACGCAGTTTTGCGCATAACTCGACTGAATAGATATCCTAGTACGTGAGAAAACGTAACTTCATCCTTTGCCCAACATCACCTGGAGGAGGTTCTGAATATGCCACGCAAAATTTGAACTTACGTGAAAGACTTTATAGTGTCGTCGCAGTTTACAAGAGTACCTGAGATTCCACCTCCGAAACTACCATGAGCGCACCTGTCCTGTCTTCTGATTGGTCGGAAGGCCTGGGGATCGGTCACGTGAGGAGAATTCAGGTAATTCTACTATGGCGGTAGGTTGGGCTTGCGGTTGCCCTGGGAACGAACATCGAGTCGCTTTTTCCTCGGTGAACCTTTTTTTCTTTTTTTCAAGGTGGGGAGCATTCTTGTGTGATCTAAACAAACGAGCCCAACCCTCCACTACTATGTCAATGTCTATTGATAGACTGAACGTCGAAATTAATCGAGGCTGTAGCTAAAACAATTTCATATTGGACAAGGTCAGCTTCACACAGAAGAGTAGTGTTCCCACTTCACCAAACAGTGCAGTGATGCCACATGCCCGGTCTTAAATGTTGCAGAAATGACAATGGAAACATTATTCTAGACTGTCATTCTTAAAGCCCCACATGAATATAGAATGCAGTGTGTAGGCTATGACCAGAACAGTGACTTGTGTTATGTTTGACTCCACTTTTACAGTGAATACAGTGACAACTGTGGTATGAAGTTATATTTCACTTTGGTCGACTGCGTTAGAAAGGATATTTAGACAAAGAGCTGAACAATCCAAGCCCTCTGTGTTACGCATATCACTTTGATCAGTATAGATTACATTTCTAGGCAGTCTCAGGGTACTGGCATTGTTGGAGGGAATCCCTTGAGGTCTTGCAACATGTTGTCACTCCCAGCTTGTCCTGAAGTAAGAGTTTAGTGATAAACGAAATGTGGACTGATGCCAGTTTCTACTGTACTATTGGCCAACAATGTTCCAGTACTTTCACTACACACATGCTGGTATACAGTGAACCATCAAGATTCACACGATTTTTTAAATTAGTTTGAAGCATCTCTTTCAGTCTCTTTCAGTTTGGATCTTCCTCTCTCTTTCACAATCGCAGTTACACATTAAATATAAATCACATTTGTTTCTGAAAGATAAACCTATGTTTGAGCATACAATTAGTATATTTCCACAGAGACATTTTTATATATAATTTACAGTAATCGCTGCTTTAATATATAGATTAATATAGAAGCTTTAAGATAGATATATAACTGGATGTGTGTAGAAAACTTTCAAGGCTTATATACATATATACATTTGAATAGATATATCTAAAGATGGTAAATTATATGTAACAATTACGACAAACTCAAAGTCCCCCAGTTTCACAAACGAGGCTTAAGGCGAGTCCCAGACTAAAATGCATGTTTTAGCAATCTCAACTGAAAATAACTTGCACTGACATATCCTAAATTATGTCAGTGTCTCAAGATGCACACCAGTAATGTTCATTTCTAAGGCATTTTTATAAAAGCTTCTTAAATATCCTAATTTAACTAACACCTAGTCCTGGCTTTGCTAAGCTAAGCTCTGTCTGTGAAACCGGGGCTATAAGTGTAGCACTTAAAGACAAAAATAAAATTATAAAGCTAGCTTGATATAATTGCAACAATCTTTTAATATTACATTTTGCTCTCTTTTAATCACATTAATCTGAACATTTCCATTAGAATGCTGATTTACTTATATATTGTGTTTGAAAAGACTGAGCAGAGGCTCTTTGCTGGGTGGCCTGCAGGGTCATCCTGGGGTCATCTGAAAGACAGATGGAAATCTCCTGGTTTCAGAGGAAGACTGGATGGGTCAGAGGGGGAATGGTCAGGAATGTCACTCTTGTGAGTTTCTATGCACCAGCAAACTCCACAGGAAGTTAAGGACAGGAATGCCATCTGAAATAGTCTCTGCTCCCTGTGAGATAGTACCGTGTGCAGTGAGGAATGTCACTCATAAGAGTTTCTCAGTTCTTGAGTGCATATGTGAAACAAAGAGAAAGAATGAGAGTGAGAATGAGAAAAGAGGAAATATCCAGGAATGTGGTTTCTGCAGTGTCATTCAACAAGAGAGGCTGTATAGGAAGAGTTCATGAAATGTCTATGTTACTAGCCCTGCTGCGTACTTCGGGGACTACACATACTGCACATACTAGCCACATTACATTAAATTAATATGCACTGCCCACCAGGTAAATAAGGAGTTGCGCAAAACTAAGTGTTTCCAGCAAGTGTTGGGAAGGTAATTTTGAAAATGAAATAGGTTACAGATCATAAGTTACCCTATTTAAAATGTAATAAAGTAGTGGAACTATTTCAATTACTTTATCAAAGTAATGTAACTGATTACATTTGATTACTTTTTGATTACTTTTCTAAATGTAAGTTTCTGAATTACTTTTACATTTGTATAAACTGTTAATCGTTTTCAAACATTTAAAGCAGACAGTAGTACTCAACATTGATTACTGTCAAACTTTTAAAATCCTTCATCACTTGAATTAAGATTATAATAATTTATTTAAAGCGTAGCCACCACAAAATCAGACTTTAGCACCTCTTTTTACATTGAGATCGTTTTGAGGTTAAATACAGATTTAAAATCATAAGATATACTTTGATGATACTGTTTTTGAAATCAAATCTTAGCTATGACAGGAAACACTGGCATCTAACAGTGCCTTGGGAAAAAACTGTTAATTTAAAAAATAAAGCATACATAAACCCATATAGGAAATAAAACAGTTATCAAATAAACATGTCCTATTCTGTGTCCTAAACTCCTGAAACATTGGTGTATCATATTTTATAGCAGTCAGTGCAATTTTGGAAAGAAATCAATAAAATCTCTCTGTGCGTGACAATATTCAGATGTAACCCCATTCGTAATAGTTAACATTTTCATAACTGTAATTTAATTACACAATTTTTCTCATTAACTGTAACATTATAGTTATATATATTTATTTTTACATATATACATATTTATTTTATAACTAAATTATGTAATTCTGTCACATGTATCTTGTAACTCCACAACACTGTTTCAAGCTTTGTATATATATATATATATATATATATATATATATACAGTATATGCCCTTACAGTGAGTGTTTTGTATTGCCAAATATTGGTGAATTATATACATAAGCCAACATGCATGTTTTTATTTTTATTTTTATAGCAATATTAATTTATCTAATGAACACACACATAAACTGTGCACACATTACTGGTATTTGATTAGGGGTAAAACATTTACTTGCGAGTGAGAGCGACATACCAGTCTTTCAGTATTGAGGAAACCTAGAGCCGAAATACAAACAAACCCACTGAATGATTTCACTAAAACAATTCACTCTCTGTATCCATCTATAGTTCGATTGATCGATCCAAAACCTTTCTATCTATCTATCTATCTATCTATCTATCTATCTATCTATCTATCTATCTATCTATCTATCTATCTATCTATCTATCTATCTATCTATATTTCTTTCTTTCTTTCTCTTTGTCTGTCTGTCTAGGTTTCAAAATATGAAGCAATAGATATTTTCTTCAAAATGAAGACAAGAAGTGTTGGACACTTTCTGGTTTTTCAAACTTTGTGGAACATAATGTATTTGAGATAAAGTGACATCATACATCCATGAAAAATTACCTCAATGCCAGTCAGTTAAAAATAATATTTACAAAAAATACCTCAGAAAGGTTAAGTTAGTCCTAAAAAAATCTACCATCATTTGTTTGCAAATGCTACTTTGATATTTTGTACATAATGCAATAAAATGTACAGAAAGTATACAAAGGTGTGCAAGTGTGTGTGTGTGTGTGTGTGTGTGTGTGTGTGTGTTTATTTCTTAGTATATACTTTTCAAACATCCCTTATGAAAAAGAAGTTTATTAAAGTGTGCTATTAGTATACTTAATAAAATAAACTTGAAGTATACTTCTATTTGGTAAGGGATGCACCATGCAGCGCTGTCCTGCAGATGTACTGGCCTGCATAATGCATTGCTTACAGGTGCATCACTCAATGTTTGCTTCTAGGTGTTTTATTTCAAATGGACATCAAAACAAAAAGATCTTGGCTGAAATATGGTTAGTATGTCATCTCTCTCTTTCTATGTGGCCACTCCCTCTCTCTGCCTTTTCTCTCTTTCTCTTTGAGCATGAGAGAGTAAGAGAGGACAGAGAAAAACAGCCTGTCGGACTGGTAGAGTGGGTCTTCTCATTCAGAAACACCAATTTAACTCACTGTACAATGTGCTTACTCTGTTAATGTTTGTGTGTGTGTGTGTGTGCGTGTGTTCATGAGTCATCTGTATTTTTGCATGTTCATGCGCTAGTGTGCAGTTGTTATTTATACCTTGTGTCTAAAAATGAATGAGAGTTGGATCCAAAATGTTACAAATCTAATATAAGTTTTTTTTCTTTTTTCTTTTTTTTTTTACAAAAAATGTAAGGACATAAAATGAACATGAAATATTTTAAATTCTGTCATGACTCAAATAAGCAGATTTGTGAAACTCATCATGTGAACCCTTTGTACAGATGATCAGATGTTTGTGCGCACAATGAAGCACGAGAAGCTCTTTGGATATTCTTAAATCTTGGTGGAGAACATGGTCATTGGGTTTTGAACAGATTTGTGGAGTACATGCAGCCGGAGTGCTGTTGTTATTAAAGTACATTCTGAAATGAATCACTTAAACTTAAAATTTGGCTCAAAATTTAAATGCTGATCATATCACTTGTAATGAAAAAAAGAGAAAATAAGAGAAAATGCAAAAGCATTTCACCCCTCTGTATATAGGAAGGAGATCTGCATACTTTTTACATTGTCCTGTCATTTCTATGGTAAGACCGTTGTCATTTAAATAGCTGCTTTCACAACAAAACACAGCTGCTCTTTTTCAAATGAATAACAGTTGAGTTTGTAAGCACCACATAAGGCAAAAGCATAATCGGCAGCTGTTTATTAACATTTTTTATTCTTACAAAACCTCAAAGATGATTATAATGTTGCTTTGTCAAAGTAACTCTAAATCACTCTAAATGTGTACAATACTACAAAACAACCGCATTTACTCATGCACAGGCCAAAGGAACGGCAACATCTTGAAGCTTGTGTCCTTTTTGATTCTTATCAGCATTATTTTAAACCTCAGATTTGTTTTAGTTAGTCTTTCGTGCGTATGTGTGGTATCTAGAAAGAGTAAAGAGATGAAGGAAATAATTTGGTACAGCGCAATGATGTGGAACATCAAACTCACAAGAGCTGCCGACATTCCTCTCTCTCTCACACACACTCACTCTTTCCCCCCCATATCTCTCTTGGTGTAAAGGTTTAAATTTTTTCCAGATGTAACCCTTTTCGCTGGTAACACTCAGGAGAACAACTGATACTTCTCTCCAAACCATCTGTGGCTGACCATTACAAGGTTGATGTTTGTTTCTTCCACGCCTTACAAACGTTAGGCCTACAGTATTTGCATAAAACAAAACAGCGGTAAAGTGTTTAACACTATCATGAAACCTAATATTAAATGACTGTGACCAGTAGGTGCTGTTATGGTTATTGTTGTTTCACTGTTCACCAGCCACTGTGACATGAGACAGAAGTGTGTGTTTTAGCAGCCACGGTTCACAGCTACTGAGACCACTTAAAATCACGGCAAAACTCTGGGAAAAAGTTGTGTAGTTCCAGCCTTAGGTAAATAGATGTTAGGGTAGCGCCATGTTTAATTGTTGACAGGAATGAAAACGAGGCTGTGAGGGATAGAAGCAAGTGATTTCACTTGGCGGCCATTTTTGAAACGCCTCTGGGTCATGCAAGTGCAGCTCCTATCTCTTCGAATGGGGAAACATCAAATTCTCCGAAACTGCTCATTGAGCTTACAATTAAATTTCATATTTGAAATCACCAATGAAGTCTGACAACAACTGTTTCATAAATATTGTTTCTTTTGCTCAAATAGTGTTAAAAGCTTATTTTTCAAGTCCACATGAAATCAAAATTTACAATATTTATTTTGTTAGCGAACATTGTTAGTCTTAAAGTGAACAATTAATCCGTTCAAGTTAATCCACTGAAAAACATTGTTTGTCTTGGTAATCTTTAATCAAAATCTGATAATTTGCTTCTGCTCTGGAATGGTGTTCCTTCCAAAGCCATTAGAAGGCAAGTCTGCAACCTTTAGCCAAAAAAGCATACCGGCTAATGCTAATGCTTCCGGTTTGTCAGTACATGGGACTGGAGGAGAGGCTTCACTATGTTGAATAAGCAGCTTTTTAGAGGAAACGGCTCATCATTTAATGAATCAACAGCTTATCTGCTAATCTTCAACATGTTTTACACTAAACAACACTTTTGGATTGAACTATTTTTAGAGTTTACCACACAAAAAAAAGCCGTTTTATAAGAGAAGTCACTGACTTTTTGCGACAGGTGGGATTCAGTTTACGGCACTTCTCATTCATTCCTATGGCGACTGAGTGTTGTACAACTCTGACTGAAATTCATTGACATCAAGGCTATAATGTGATTGGTTATTAAGGCACACGTGATCCAAGTTAGCCATTACGCTTTCTCCAATAATAAGCAATACAGACCCTCTCATCTCCCGACAGCCATATCACCCTGTAGCCCACGGAAGCTAAGCGGGGTTGAGTCTGGTCAGTACCTGGATGGGAGACCTCCTGGGAAAACTAGGTTGCTGCTGGAAGAGGTGTTAGTGAGGCCAGCATGGGGTGCTCACCCTGTGGTCTGTGTGGGTTGTATAGTGATGGGGACACTATACTGTCAAAAAGCACCATCCTTCGGATGAGACGTTAAACTGAGTTCCTGACTCTCTGTGGTCATTAAAAATCCCAGGATGTCTTTTGAAAAGTGTAGAGGTGTGACCTTGGCATCCTGGCCAAATTTGCCCATTGGCCTCTGACCATCATGGCCTTCTAACAATCCCCATATCTGCTGCTTGGCTTCATCACTCTGTCTCCTCTCCAGCAGTAAGCTTGTGTGTGGTGGGCGTTCTGGCACACTATGGGCCCTCCAACCGTTAGTTGTCTCTGAGTGAGAGATGAGAGGAGGAGCACAAAAATAAAATCCCGCCCTCTATTCAGTATTCTGTTTCAGTTGGAAATATGTTAGTCTTGTGTACCCAGACCTTCAGACTGATGGCAGAAGGTCTGGGAACCTTGGCCACTTCGAATGGTCAAGGCCCGCCCAAGAGGCCATATGACTGACAGGTAAAGCAACCAATCACGTTTTGTTTTGTGCCGTCAGGTTTAGGGGTGTGGAAATGTCCCCACAATAACAGACCATTGTGTAAAACTCTTGGACGTATTTTAAAGAGTCTATGCCATAAACTTTAAATATTTCACATACTTTTGAAAATAAGCGCTCATTGTCACAGTTGTAAACATGATGGCTTTGTTCTTCCAAGAGGGGGTTTGGCGTCACGCCATCTTTGTTTCCAGGTGGAACGTTAAAGAATGTGACACACACATCTCCAAAAAATTCTGTAGAAATCAACCAATCACCTGAAGTGTTTCCAATTTTGCATCCGTGGGCGTGACGTCTGAGGCTGAGACCAGAAATGCATCACCATACTCAAATAAAGTCGGCAGCAACTTCCAGTTCATGTGGACTTTCAGGCTAGACCAGCCAGTGCGCATGCGCTGTCCTAAGCACATGTCTCAGAACACTGACTGTTTCTATAGCAACTGGGACTTCTAGCAGCAGCTGCAGTGATGCGCTGACTTTACCGATTAGCAGTTGGCTATTTTATTCCAAAGGCGGGGCTTCCTGCGATAGAGAAGCCATACTGAGCGTTGCATTCTTCCCCATTCAAAACTATACTAGTGACACGTCTTGGGTATTCTATAGTCTTTGAAAGAAGTAATGCTTTCAGTGGATTGTACGGTGCGATTGTTCAGCTGACGAAACGTCTTTTATGAAAAACATTAATAATTAATAGACAAAAACTAGACAAGAAACAGTTTTGAAAATAGTGAGTTGCAAAAATTACACATTTTAGGACCTTTGTACAGTGCGTACCATTGTAAAGACTGAAGTATATCCCTTACCTCATTTTAATGGATGTTAAATTCAATATGGTGTCTACCCTGACTAAGGTCTATTATAACATTAGGATCTAGATAGAAAAAAATTATGGATAGTTAATATAAATTCTGATATCAGAATCCACTCACCCTCATGTCATTCCAGACATATAGCCTATGACTTTTTGTTTGTTTATTTGTTTGTGGAACACAAATTAAGATCATTAAAAAAATTGTGGTTTTTGTCCATAATGAAAGTCAATGGATTCACATGTTTTTAGGACCCCACTGACTTTCCTTGTAGAGTCAAAACAGTTCAAACATTCTTCTTTTGTCATTATTTTTGTCATATAGTTGTGAAGCTGCATGAGGGTGAGTAAATTATGGGATGGATTTTGATTTTTAAATGAACTATCACTTTAGGGATCAACTGCCATGGTGTTAAAAGATGCAGATGCACTCATACACTCTCACAGTATAGGCATTAGTGACATAAGTTCATTTTTGTCTGTTTTACTTTCTCAGCAGGTTGTCAGTTCCAATAAGACTTATTCTGTGTAAAGGGCAGTAGAGAGTTAAAGTCTGTGCAGCAGATCTAGGTTAAAGAACTTAATGACCCAACCATCTGTTGCTCATGTCAACCCCTCAAATCTCTCTTTTCCTTTTCTCCCCCTTTTTCTCTTGTTCTCACGAATACCGATACAGAGATATACACAGTTGCAAGAGCTAAAAATCCTAAAGATAGACAGGAATGTAAAATAATTCACACTTTCATTTATCACAATGAATAAGAGAATGAGAACAACAAATGCCCATATACATATTGTATTGTTAGATGGGTTTTGGGAGTTTATCATTTTGCCTTTGGCTTTTTAGGTGAAAAAATGACGCTAAATGAGTGATGTGTTTTTATGGAAAGCTGTTGTTCATCAATAAGGCAGCATGTGTTTCCAATAGGCAACCTCCCTGCTTTCTCAGAGAGGGTGATCGTTACTAAGAGACATGTACCCTCATGAGAGAGACTGAGAATGAGATGTGTTCGAGTGTGTATGCATATATGTTTGTGCTGTGTGTTGTAGCGACACTATGCAAATTAAACATACAGAGATACAAACAAGATGATGTCAGAAGATGTGTCTAAGCTAACAATTTAGGTTCTGGGAAGGTTAGTTTATGGTTTATAAAATCTAAAAATAGCCATTAAAGAATATTCTTTGGAGGTTCTTATTAGGCTGTCACACAAAAGCTCCCTGCAACATTTGGAGAATGTTAGAAGATGGTTACAACAACCTGAAAAGAACATTCCAAGAACATAGGAGTTTGTTTCCAAAAGAAATAACCAAGATGGAACAATGTGCTAACATTAGGGGAATGCTCAATTTTTGCCACATGGGAATGCTACTGTTTTTTGTACAAGTGTGTAACTTTGTGCACATATTGATTATTTTACAGTTGGCATAGTGATGCTAAAACACTCTGATTTGCTATTTTTCATTCAGAGACTTGGTTCATGAAAACCATGTGCATCCATCTCTGGCAATTTTTCATTCTCCATCTGTCTCTTTCTTTTTTCTAATAGTCTCTTTTCCCTGAGTCCTTTTTACTATTTTCTCCTCCTGGTCTCTCTTTTCCATATCTCTTATGCTCTTTCCATTCCTTTCTATTGGTTGTGCAATTTTTGAGGCTAATGGCGTTTCTTTCTCTTTCTCCACTCATTTAACTCTTATTCTTTTCAGTCGCATGCTTTTTATTCTTTCCAGGGTAACTTGAATTAAATCAGTTGTGTGGTGATATTATTTTCTCCCACAAGCGCATTTTGTGTGCACACAACAGTTTTCTTCATCATGGCTTAGCATGTGTCAGCCGCCAAATTCATATGAGGACTAGACAGGAAGTGACCCCCGGGTGTGGGGTTCCTCATTGGAAACACACACATGCAAACACATCTCAGTGTGCAGAGAAGATATACAAGTATGTTTGTCCATGCATTTTTATCTTTCTGTTTCTTTCAAGACATTGCCATTTTGGCTTACAACTCATAACACCAAATGTGCCAATCAGATCTATAATTTCTTTGCCAAGTAAATTATGTTTTTTAAAATCTAATCGGCAGTCAGAATAATTATCAACACTGTTCACTTCAGCCCTCCTCCACGTTGAATGTTTTGAGCTAAAAGGAAATATGAAACATCTGGACCTTTCACTTGAATGGACGTTATTTACTATGTTCTTGTTGGATTTAGAAAAGTAATGAAAAATTGAATTATTCCACGATAACTTTTATTTGACATGCTATTTCTTTGCAAATACATCACACTTAAATTCTAGGCTTTTGCAATTGAGTGAAGTCTACCCCCCACGCACCCAAGAGAGCTCGCTCCTCAATCCTTCCCACGACCTGGCACGCGGCCTGAGAAAGAAATTTGGTCTTAAATTCCCTTTCTATACTCTTCTATTTTTCTTCCTGGCGGTGCTTTTTAAACAAGCAGTGGAGTCCAAGATCGAGCCCTGTGGGACCTCCGTGGGAAGAACGTTCATTTGCTTTTTCTTGCACACGTGTAGAGTTGGAAACCAAGCACTGGTTCTTGTTCAGAACCGGTTCCATTTTGAAAATATAAAAGAACCGAATAATTTTCATGACGTTAATTTCCATTTTGGAAGGTTTTTTTTTTTTACTGCAGTGCTAGTACAGCACACAACATATAGCAACCATTGTTGTCCAATTCTCTTAGAATTACTCATAGCAGTCAGATATATTTTAAGATGTATTTTTTTGTCATTTTTGGCTTTTATTAGGATAGGACATTATTTTACTGTAAACGAAGTGAGAGAGAGGGTGGGTGGGATCGGGAAAGGTCTGCCAACTGGGACTCGAACTCGGGACACATGAAGTGCAACGGTGCTATGGCAGATTCCAACAGGAGCCTGCACTTTTTAGTGAATAAAAACACTTCTGAATCAGCCGTTAATGACTCACTGATTCTGATTCACAAGTCATTAAATGGTCATTAAAAATCCCAGGATGTCTTTTGAAAAGTGTAGAGGTGTGACCTTGGCATCCTGGCCAAATTTGCCCATTGGCCTCTGACCATCATGGCCTTCTAACAATCCCCATATCTGCTGCTTGGCTTCATCACTCTGTCTCCTCTCCAGCAGTAAGCTTGTGTGTGGTGGGCGTTCTGGCACACTATGGGCCCTCCAACCGTTAGTTGTCTCTGAGTGAGAGATGAGAGGAGGAGCACAAAAATAAAATCCCGCCCTCTATTCAGTATTCTGTTTCAGTTGGAAATATGTTAGTCTTGTGTACCCAGACCTTCAGACTGATGGCAGAAGGTCTGGGAACCTTGGCCACTTCGAATGGTCAAGGCCCGCCCAAGAGGCCATATGACTGACAGGTAAAGCAACCAATCACGTTTTGTTTTGTGCCGTCAGGTTTAGGGGTGTGGAAATGTCCCCACAATAACAGACCATTGTGTAAAACTCTTGGACGTATTTTAAAGAGTCTATGCCATAAACTTTAAATATTTCACATACTTTTGAAAATAAGCGCTCATTGTCACAGTTGTAAACATGATGGCTTTGTTCTTCCAAGAGGGGGTTTGGCGTCACGCCATCTTTGTTTCCAGGTGGAACGTTAAAGAATGTGACACACACATCTCCAAAAAATTCTGTAGAAATCAACCAATCACCTGAAGTGTTTCCAATTTTGCATCCGTGGGCGTGACGTCTGAGGCTGAGACCAGAAATGCATCACCATACTCAAATAAAGTCGGCAGCAACTTCCAGTTCATGTGGACTTTCAGGCTAGACCAGCCAGTGCGCATGCGCGGTCCTAAGCACATGTCTCAGAACACTGACTGTTTCTATAGCAACTGGGACTTCTAGCAGCAGCTGCAGTGATGCGCTGACTTTACCGATTAGCAGTTGGCTATTTTATTCCAAAGGCGGGGCTTCCTGCGATAGAGAAGCCATACTGAGCGTTGCATTCTTCCCCATTCAAAACTATACTAGTGACACGTCTTGGGTATTCTATAGTCTTTGAAAGAAGTAATGCTTTCAGTGGATTGTACGGTGCGATTGTTCAGCTGACGAAACGTCTTTTATGAAAAACATTAATAATTAATAGACAAAAACTAGACAAGAAACAGTTTTGAAAATAGTGAGTTGCAAAAATTACACATTTTAGGACCTTTGTACAGTGCGTACCATTGTAAAGACTGAAGTATATCCCTTACCTCATTTTAATGGATGTTAAATTCAATATGGTGTCTACCCTGACTAAGGTCTATTATAACATTAGGATCTAGATAGAAAAAAATTATGGATAGTTAATATAAATTCTGATATCAGAATCCACTCACCCTCATGTCATTCCAGACATATAGCCTATGACTTTTTGTTTGTTTATTTGTTTGTGGAACACAAATTAAGATCATTAAAAAAATTGTGGTTTTTGTCCATAATGAAAGTCAATGGATTCACATGTTTTTAGGACCCCACTGACTTTCCTTGTAGAGTCAAAACAGTTCAAACATTCTTCTTTTGTCATTATTTTTGTCATATAGTTGTGAAGCTGCATGAGGGTGAGTAAATTATGGGATGGATTTTGATTTTTAAATGAACTATCACTTTAGGGATCAACTGCCATGGTGTTAAAAGATGCAGATGCACTCATACACTCTCACAGTATAGGCATTAGTGACATAAGTTCATTTTTGTCTGTTTTACTTTCTCAGCAGGTTGTCAGTTCCAATAAGACTTATTCTGTGTAAAGGGCAGTAGAGAGTTAAAGTCTGTGCAGCAGATCTAGGTTAAAGAACTTAATGACCCAACCATCTGTTGCTCATGTCAACCCCTCAAATCTCTCTTTTCCTTTTCTCCCCCTTTTTCTCTTGTTCTCACGAATACCGATACAGAGATATACACAGTTGCAAGAGCTAAAAATCCTAAAGATAGACAGGAATGTAAAATAATTCACACTTTCATTTATCACAATGAATAAGAGAATGAGAACAACAAATGCCCATATACATATTGTATTGTTAGATGGGTTTTGGGAGTTTATCATTTTGCCTTTGGCTTTTTAGGTGAAAAAATGACGCTAAATGAGTGATGTGTTTTTATGGAAAGCTGTTGTTCATCAATAAGGCAGCATGTGTTTCCAATAGGCAACCTCCCTGCTTTCTCAGAGAGGGTGATCGTTACTAAGAGACATGTACCCTCATGAGAGAGACTGAGAATGAGATGTGTTCGAGTGTGTATGCATATATGTTTGTGCTGTGTGTTGTAGCGACACTATGCAAATTAAACATACAGAGATACAAACAAGATGATGTCAGAAGATGTGTCTAAGCTAACAATTTAGGTTCTGGGAAGGTTAGTTTATGGTTTATAAAATCTAAAAATAGCCATTAAAGAATATTCTTTGGAGGTTCTTATTAGGCTGTCACACAAAAGCTCCCTGCAACATTTGGAGAATGTTAGAAGATGGTTACAACAACCTGAAAAGAACATTCCAAGAACATAGGAGTTTGTTTCCAAAAGAAATAACCAAGATGGAACAATGTGCTAACATTAGGGGAATGCTCAATTTTTGCCACATGGGAATGCTACTGTTTTTTGTACAAGTGTGTAACTTTGTGCACATATTGATTATTTTACAGTTGGCATAGTGATGCTAAAACACTCTGATTTGCTATTTTTCATTCAGAGACTTGGTTCATGAAAACCATGTGCATCCATCTCTGGCAATTTTTCATTCTCCATCTGTCTCTTTCTTTTTTCTAATAGTCTCTTTTCCCTGAGTCCTTTTTACTATTTTCTCCTCCTGGTCTCTCTTTTCCATATCTCTTATGCTCTTTCCATTCCTTTCTATTGGTTGTGCAATTTTTGAGGCTAATGGCGTTTCTTTCTCTTTCTCCACTCATTTAACTCTTATTCTTTTCAGTCGCATGCTTTTTATTCTTTCCAGGGTAACTTGAATTAAATCAGTTGTGTGGTGATATTATTTTCTCCCACAAGCGCATTTTGTGTGCACACAACAGTTTTCTTCATCATGGCTTAGCATGTGTCAGCCGCCAAATTCATATGAGGACTAGACAGGAAGTGACCCCCGGGTGTGGGGTTCCTCATTGGAAACACACACATGCAAACACATCTCAGTGTGCAGAGAAGATATACAAGTATGTTTGTCCATGCATTTTTATCTTTCTGTTTCTTTCAAGACATTGCCATTTTGGCTTACAACTCATAACACCAAATGTGCCAATCAGATCTATAATTTCTTTGCCAAGTAAATTATGTTTTTTAAAATCTAATCGGCAGTCAGAATAATTATCAACACTGTTCACTTCAGCCCTCCTCCACGTTGAATGTTTTGAGCTAAAAGGAAATATGAAACATCTGGACCTTTCACTTGAATGGACGTTATTTACTATGTTCTTGTTGGATTTAGAAAAGTAATGAAAAATTGAATTATTCCACGATAACTTTTATTTGACATGCTATTTCTTTGCAAATACATCACACTTAAATTCTAGGCTTTTGCAATTGAGTGAAGTCTACCCCCCACGCACCCAAGAGAGCTCGCTCCTCAATCCTTCCCACGACCTGGCACGCGGCCTGAGAAAGAAATTTGGTCTTAAATTCCCTTTCTATACTCTTCTATTTTTCTTCCTGGCGGTGCTTTTTAAACAAGCAGTGGAGTCCAAGATCGAGCCCTGTGGGACCTCCGTGGGAAGAACGTTCATTTGCTTTTTCTTGCACACGTGTAGAGTTGGAAACCAAGCACTGGTTCTTGTTCAGAACCGGTTCCATTTTGAAAATATAAAAGAACCGAATAATTTTCATGACGTTAATTTCCATTTTGGAAGGTTTTTTTTTTTTACTGCAGTGCTAGTACAGCACACAACATATAGCAACCATTGTTGTCCAATTCTCTTAGAATTACTCATAGCAGTCAGATATATTTTAAGATGTATTTTTTTGTCATTTTTGGCTTTTATTAGGATAGGACATTATTTTACTGTAAACGAAGTGAGAGAGAGGGTGGGTGGGATCGGGAAAGGTCTGCCAACTGGGACTCGAACTCGGGACACATGAAGTGCAACGGTGCTATGGCAGATTCCAACAGGAGCCTGCACTTTTTAGTGAATAAAAACACTTCTGAATCAGCCGTTAATGACTCACTGATTCTGATTCACAAGTCATTAAAGGGGTCATATGATGCAATTTCCAAATTTTTCCTTTCTCTTTGGAGTGTTACAAGCTCTTGGTGCATAAAGAAGATCTGTAAAGTTGCAAAGACTGAAGTCTCAAATCAAAAGAGATATTCTTTATAAAAGTTAAGAGTCAACCACGCCTACCTAAAATGGCTAATTTGAACATGCCCCCACATGTCTACTTCACGATGTGGGAAGATTTGCATAACACCGCCCAAATGTTCACGCAAAGAAAGAAGGCGTAACTTTGATTCTCGCTATAGTATTGTTGTTGCCGTGTGTCGAAAAGAGGACAATATCCGCTTCGTCATGCCTAGAGCTGATCAGTGCTGGTCGCTGAGGAAATACATCATCTTCGCGCTGTGGATCGCCGGATCGGCTTTCACCGTGGATGAAGCGGAGTCCAGCCCGGGGTCGTCACATGTGGTTGCCGCAAGCCAGCCGGCCACTCCTTTGTCGAATCCGCCAGCCACGCCGTTCTCAAGCCCGCCCGCCGCCGCTCACTCTAGCCGCCAGCCTCCGCTCACTCTAGCCCGCCAGCCTCCGCTCACTCTAGCCTGCCGCGTGTGACGCTGTGTTTCGTTGTGAAAGGGAAACTACTTTCCTCCAAAAGAGGAAATCAAAAGAGAGAAATCAGTGGTTTAAGTTATATTTACAACACTGTTCCAGAACAGTTCAACCCAAATATTCAGATGTGTGCAGTGCATTTTATGGAGGACTGTTTCCTGATCCTGGTAGAGTAGACTACAATGCCGGCTGTTC
>NW_015505328.1:2719920-2740356 GCF_001515645.1 Sinocyclocheilus grahami
CAAATACTGTTCTTTTTAGCAACATCATATGCCCCCTTTAACTTTAGGCTGGTCATCTGAAAATCTTTGAACCATTAGTGGCATTTCATAAAATTACTGAATTAAATATCAATATTAATTTGTTTTAGCATTTTTATTTAATATATATTTTAGGCCCAATAATTTAAATTGGATTTATACTGCCTCCAAACGTTTGTAAACGTCATCATAAATTCTGGGCAATCAAAGCATTGCCAGAATTGTTTTCCTGCTTTGTTATGTAATGCTGCAATATGAAATTATCATTTGGAAACTGGCGGTAGGCCTAAATGTAATAGCAATTGCATTTATATTTCTCCCCATATCCCAATTCTTCTACAAAATGTACAAAAAGAATCTTTAATGCAACTTAAGGACTCGTTAGAATGAATCTGAACCAGAATCTGTATATCAGATATACACGAGTGTGTAGCCTATGTTGTTCAGTAGGCTAACTGTAATGTCCACATCTGGAGGAGAGAGGGGCGGGCTGATCCGTGCCTGAACTCGACTATGGCGTGCGTGTGTGTGTGTGTGTGTGTGTGTGTAATCTGCAACAGATGACTTCTTGGGGGATGAGAGGGTCTGACGGAGGCAAATGTTTCCTCGGCTGGAGCCACATCAGCTCGCAACGGATGTGCATGGATATATCATACAGCTAAAATTCACGATGCATTCGTCTTATAGGTAATCTAAATGTCTGTATCCGGGCGGCAATGCATCTGTAAAGCTTCAATTCCTGGCGAGGAAAAACTTGGCGAACCTGGACTGAAACAAAGGAATGTATTGAGTGGCTTGTTATTTGCTCATCACTGGAATGGCATACTTGCTCTATAAATTTCTTTTGTTCGGCAGTGGAGCACTTTTATTTGTCGCGCCTGGTTGGGCCATTTGCCCCGAGCTATGCGAGTGCCAGCACGCGCAGCATATCCTCTGCGCAAATCGCGGACTGCGCGCGGTGCCCAAAGCGCCGCAGGTGGAGCGCGCAGGGGACGTGCTGGTTCTCGGTCTCGCGGGAAACTTCATTCACAACCTCAGCGCGTTCGACTTCATGCGCTATGGGAACCTAATCAGGCTAAATCTCCAGTTTAACCAAATAAGGAATATACATCCTAAAGCATTCGAGAAACTCTCCATGCTGGAGGAGCTTTATCTGGGCAACAACTTAATCTCGACAATACAACCTGGGACTCTACAGTCGCTGAAAAAACTCACAATATTATATAGCAATAACAACGAAATCAAGGACTTTGTTTCCGAACCTTTTAGCCATTTAAATAGTTTAGTCAAACTGAGACTTGATGGAAATTTAATTGAGTTTTTAAAAGAATCCGTCTTCAAAGGACTGACCAATTTAATGTTCCTGCAATTAGAATCGAACCAGCTTCGCCATATTGACCGCAATGCGTTCGCGCTGCTCAGCAAACTGCAGTTTTTAAACCTATCAGATAATAAACAAACAGAACTGCGCGATATTTTCATGTTTTCCCATCTCAAGTCACTAACAACTCTTCTAATCGCAGGCAACCAAATAACGCACATTGGAAATCACGTCTTTCAGAACTTGAAAAAGTTAACAAAACTGTCGCTGAGCCACAATAAGATATCAAAGCTGGACAACGAAGCGCTCAGGGGTCTCGCGCGAGTGAAAGAGTTCAAGATTGACAGGAACGAGCTGACAGAGGTCCCTGCTGGTCTTCTAGACCCGCTGGAGCGCATCGAGAACCTGGACTTCAGTGACAACCACATATCTCGCGTGGACCCCGGTGCTTTCGGCCACCTTTCACATCTAAAAATCTTAAGATTGAAAAACAACCGTCTTGTGAATCTCTCCGGTGGAATTTTCGCCACAAACGGCGTTTTGTTTCACGTAGAACTGAATGGGAATAACTGGACTTGCGACTGCCGGATGGAGAAGCTTAGAAGTTGGATGACGCATGCGCATTCTCAGGGAAAGCTGTTGACCGTGTTTGTGCGCTGCCTTCACCCCCCAGTGCTGGCGGGAAAATACTTGGACTATGTCAGCAACTCCCAGCTGGGAAATATGAGTGGTTACTGCAAGTCAGAACCTCAGCCAATGGAGAGCCGTGGAGCAGTAGTGGAGTCACCGGTTCTCAAGGAGGAAAGAGAGAAGCGAGAAGGTGAAAAACATGGAGATGTAGGTGTCCAAGGGGATGAGGGGGAGCAAGGGCTTGTGACAACACTAGACAGAAAGAAGAAGAGGAAACTGGTCAGCTCAAGGCCAAGACCCACAGCTGGGAAAACAGGAAATGGCTCTTTATCTGATTTTCCAACGACAACGGCCACGTTCTTGACAGGCCACAACCACAGCGCCTTTGCTTGGGCCCCACAGGAGCAGTTCAACCTGCCCTTACAAGACAGAGCCAAGCATCATGACTCAAAGATTGAAGTGATCACTGATGCATGTCAATTCAATCATCACTCCATCCTGAACGTTAGCATGGAAGATGTCACTTCCAGTACAGCCACAATCCGCTGGAGCACAATTCCTGACGTTAGACTAGTTCATGGGAAAGAACTTCTCTTTCGGGTTTTATTTGACCGTTTCGGCCATGCTTTCCGCTTCCCACGCTATGTTTACACAGATGGATCTGACCGGGCAGTGACCCTCCAAGAGCTCCGCCCAGACTCCACCTACATTACCTGCGTGGAGAGCGTTGTGGGTGGAGCTTTGTGCCAGGTTGCCCCCAGAGATCACTGCACTGGATTTGTCACACTTTTGCCCTTGGTGACAAGTGAAGTCAATCTACAGCTTGTCACAGTAGCAGCCCTGGCGGCCAATGCGCTGCTCCTCCTTCTGGTGGGCGGAGTCTGGCTGGGGCGTGTGTTGAAGAGGCGGATCAGAAGCAGGAAGTCGTCCACTCATGCACATGTACGTCACATGTACTCAACCAGACATCCATTTCGCTCTACTGTGGCCACTACATGTGTCTCTTCTGAATTCAGCGGTTACCAGAGTGGCAGACAACTGGCTGAAGAAGGTGACCTCATCCAGTTCCCCGGCGACCGCTTCTTTGACAACAGCCATGCAAGAAGAGATGATGATGTCATAATGCTTAGATACTCAGACTGAAGTGTAGTTTGTGTGTGAGAAAATAATAGACAATTTTGGCAAAAAAATATTTTGGCCACAAATGAGAAACCACTGAAACGGCAATTTTTTTCTTTTCTTTTTCATCTTTAAATTTCTTTTGATTGATTGTCTAGGCCTCAGCTGCTGGTTGGCAGAATTGCTTGGTTTTGGAATGAATGTCTTTGTAGATAATATATTACTTATTTACCCTATATAGATATACTGCAGTATTCTAGGCATGTATATCAATCCGTGAGGTACAGCACAGGAAAAGTCTTTTGATACATTTTATACGTTTCACTTTCATGATTGTTTTTTTTTAAATAAATACGTAGTCTTTATTAGTAATTGTGTAATGGTTTCCATGTTTTGTCTTTATAATTAATTCACTTCCGACATTCAAAATTCTACAATAGACCTTAGCAGGTTTAGACGCCATATTGAATTTAGCACAGATGAAGACAAGGCTTTGAGGGAGAACGGTTATGTTTATGATAGCACGTACTGTATAGTCATAGTCATAGACCATGTAATTGAGTACATGCAATCTGGATTACATAATCAGATTCCAAAAAATAAGTACTTGTAATTAGACTATAGTATGTTTTAAAATGCTCATAATCAGATTACAGTTACTTTTTTATGTGTTACATGACTACGTATTCAGACAATTGAAGTAAATTATTAATAATTTATTGGTTCACCCCAGTTCTTTTTCCCTTTACATTTTCTTTTCTAAATGAACCTACCATTTATATACACGAGACCAATAATTATGCAAGTTACTAAACACTGCTGATTCACAGCTGTGAAATCCTATGTCTTCATCATATCCAGTGATGTTCACTAATTTTTAATATGGGAAGTCAGGGGAAAAAAAATTCAAATATGAAAAGCTTTGGCCATGTAATGTCATGTTTTCATGTTTATTAATGTTTGTCCATGTAATGTAGAGATTCACAATGTTTGACATTTTTATGATTTCATTGATTATTAGCTTTTCATGAAAACCCTAGTTTTCCCCCCCACAAAACCCCCCCTGCTGTACACAATGATCACATCCAAGTCTAAGTGATAAATGAGTTAGATCAAAAGTCATCTAAAAGTAATCAGAGTACATTATCTAATTTGTGTAATCCAGATAATATTACAAACTTCAATTTCTGTCATGTAATTTGTAATCAGTAATGGATTACAGTTTACAAGTAATCTACCCAGCACTGTTGATAAACAACAGTACAATCCACTGAACGCACTGTACTTCTATCCCTCACAGCCTAGTTTCCATTCCTGTTAAAAAAAAGGGCGCTGCCCTGAAAAAGGTCTATGCCAAACTGCTACATGAATCTCACCATAAGATGGCGCAATAAACGTTAATACAAGTTTTCACAAGACTTAAACTGCAACACTGTAAAACCACATTTCTGCAGTCATTTATTTTAAACTATCACCTTGTAGTACATGCAGTCAACCCTTAGAATAATCCAGCAAAACTATAATACACTAAAGGCAGCAGTTGTATCACAGCTTTATAAAGTTATTAACATGAACCATGAAAAAAGAGATCAGGATACAGATATTAAGTGCTTTTAATTAAAAATGGCCACAAATGTGTACAAAAATAGATATATATTTAAAAAAAACTGTACATGCATAAAACAGTTTAAACCTGCAGAGTGTACAAACATTCTTTTTTTCCACATGTCCAGATTCATAATTCCATTTTACACAGAATGTATAACCATATAAATTCTTTACCTAAGCAATTTTTATCAGAGATGGTACACATGCTTGCATGTCATTTCCAGGAAATGTCAGTATTGACATTTTGATTGTCACTGAGCCAGTTAGTGTGAAATGATTGCTATGCTGTATTGTTTTAGGAGAATACTGTAAGACATTCAGAGTGCCATGAGTGCGATTAGTAATGCATGATTCCTTTACTATCATTCCTATACATGATTCTGATGTTGGCTCGGTCTATATAAAATGTTAAATGTTATTTTATAAAACAAAAAAAACACATGATACTCTTTAAGTACTTTCGTAGGTAATGTGATACCTGATAATTCACCAAGAGGCCTCTAACAATATTTACAGCGAAGACAAACATGTAACAATCAGCTTAGCTGCATCATCATACATTTATAAAACTAGAGAATCCTATTTACAATTACAAATTTACAACTGCCCTGATTCAATGCATTTCACACGGCTTTGCCATTAGGTTCAGGATTTAGCACACAGCTGTCACTGAAGCTATCAAAGTGTTTACACTGAAAGTGGCCAAAAACAAAACAAAACACATATATACACACAAATGTGCACACATACTCTAGGAGTAAAACTAGATGAGTGTCCCTGAGAAAGATCAACTATAAAAAAGCATAAGGAAGAGTGTGAGAAGACAGAAAGAGAGGTACAAAGAGGGTGAGAGACAGGTCTGAGAATAAGAAAACTAAATTTAGTGAGGGTAAAAGACAGTTTGTTTTCCAGCACTGTAATGAATCACAGTGAGGTCAAATAAAACTGATTACCTGAGATGTCAAGGGCCAGAAATATAAACAGACTTTTAATTTAATTATTCTATTCAGACATTTCAGACATATATGTAATGCATACATTCCCTTTTAGTCATAAATCCAAGTTTAAAACATTTTGCTGTTCAGTTTTGCTTTTGCACTGATGGGTACCTGCTTGGTCATAGGTGCCCTGATCATATGGCTCTAAAGAAGGGTCGTATTTTGTGTTCTCATCAGTTTCTGTCCATGTAGAAGCATGTTATAGTTGTGAGTTGTTAGTGTGGTGTGAGTGTGGGGGGAGGTGAGTGTGTGGTAAAGTCGAATTTGATGTTGAGATGCTGTTGTGTTGGATGGCATGTTGCTGGACAGGACTTCCTGTTGGACTACCTACTCCACCTAAACATAAATACGAAAAAATCCTTCAATTTTCAATATATATATAATAATACACACATTTAAAGAGCAGGTCATATGGGTTTTTGAAAAATATCTCTTTTGCAGTTTATAACGTAGCTATCCTTAAATGAAAACAATCTGCAAAGTTGTTAATCAAAAAGTGCATGATAAATAAAGATAGTGTCTGTCAAAAGAGAGAGTCGATTCTGAATCGCCTTAACGAGTCGTTATATTTTCGAATCTTTTGCCTGTTACCGGTATACGTCACTGGGTAACACATTTGCATAATCCCCGCCTGCCCGTGAAATACGAACAGAGTCTGCCCTGCCCACAAACACTTCCACTAGTTAGTGTGTTTACATCATGTCGAGAAGACGCTGTGTTCAAGGATACCACAGAAATACAATTCGAACCTTTTGTTGTGTGCATGTCATTTTACCAAGGACTGCTTCTCTAATCTTGGCTTTTATATTCGTTGGCTTCTAATCTTCTTAATTTGGACTAACAAACTCTCTGAACCACAACCTGTAAGTATGATTGATACGTTATGTGTACATTTTCAATTGAGTGCTCAAAATATCAAGTTTTTGTGCTAATATGTGATGTATACCAAGTGCAGCTTTAGGTTTCCAGGTAAAGCACGATATTACTGTCTTACTGAAGTAGTTCTGATAATTCGCTGTGAACCCACTATTTCCTAAGAATGTGTAGATTAATGCAGACTGACCTCACCATTGGCAAATGACTCTAATATTAAATGTATATTCTGAGAAAATTACAATGTTTTCTGACCTTTTATTTAAACCATTTAAACCTGTTGTAGGGGACTCCAACACAATATTAGGACACTTTAAAATACCATATGACCTGCTCTTTAAAGTAATAAATGCACAATATGAACATAATTATTAGCACTAAAAAATTTTTGTACAATTTTTATAATTTTTTTTCTTTTACACCAAGGCTGCATTTATTTGATCAAAATACTGTAAAAAAAACAGCATTTTTTAAAAACGATTTTTTTTTTATTTTCAATTTAACTTTTTTTTAAATGCATAATGTACTTTAATGTATTTTACTGTAATGCATCCGCACTTTATATTTTTAATATTGTTTAGTTAAAATTCAAAAATTTAATTAATATTTTTACATTTTTAATAAAAACATTACAATTTCATTTTTATTTTTTTATTTGTACTTTTTTCTTTGCATTATTTAAATATATAATTTGGGCTTCCTAATTGTCATGGAAATAATTGTGACAGTGTAAAAAATTATAGTGACCAAAAAATATGCATCACTGATAAGCAATTATATAATTTTTTATTTACTATTATTATGGGTGAAATATGACTCAGACATGTTCGTCACAGGTTTTAATGAAACTCAACCCCAATACACTAGTATTTGTGAGAAAGCACGAGAGAATGAAAAAAATGATTCATACTTACTCTGTGTTTCTCTCTGTCTCACAGAGACAGGACAGTCTTTATGTGCGAGAAGAATTTGCTTCAGTTGAGTGACTTCTGTCCTGAGTGATGTCACCTCATTCTATGAGAAAACAAATGTATATAAATATATAAGCAAAGCAGCAAATGCATGAATCTACAGTACCATGAACTTTCAGTTGTGATTAATACTGCAAGGTAAGTACATGCACAAACTGCATGTATAAATGTACCTGCAGCTGTAAGTTTGTGTGTGTAATTTCCTCTGCCTTCCTCTCCAGCGACATCACCCAGACCTTTCTCTTCTGTCTGCACCGCGTGGCGGCAGCTCTGTTTCTCTCCAGAAACTTCTGTCTGCGCTCATCTGGGTCTTCCTCTGCTGTCCGCCGGCGTCTGGCCGTGGACGGCTGTGGAGGAGATTGTGGGCAGGGGGTCTGTTTTGGTGTGGACGACATCTATAAAACACAAACATTATGTTCAATATTACAAAAGATTAATTAGAAACTATAAAAATCTGAGTTTGACCTAGACCTGTGTTGGTATCGGCTGATGTGAAAGGGGAGGGGCGGTCTGGTGGGTGGGGCCAGGATGCAAATGAGCAGGTGGAGAATGGTGAGCGTGGCTGTGATGTGATTGGTCTTGGCTTTGATGTTGATGAGCGAGTCTTTGCGGTGACTGGCTGTGGCAGTGCTGCTGGTATGCGTGATGATGAGATGCGGATTGTAAATGTGACAATGGGTGCTGGGACGACATCATCTCCATCATGTGGCAAAGAGGATTCTGACTGCCATTGGAAACCGCAGGTTGGCTGTGGGCTGGCATGACCTTTGACCTCTGAAGGATTAGAGATGGGGAGAGATGGGTCAGAATGGCTCCTGGGGTCACTGTCAACATCATTGTCATGTAACACTGTGGATATTTCATGCTATTTCAAAAGGAAATGCCCAAAGTGAGATTTGCTTTGCCAACTTCTACAGGAAACCATGTGTTTTTAATTTCTACATCTAAGGTTTCCTGTGTGTGGTGATTGTTTGCGATGGTTAGATTACTTGGCACTTTTAAGTTTTTCAAAACACAGAGAATCTACAAAGATGCCTTTGAAAAGTCAGATGATAACCAGGTCAAGCCGAAGCCTTTGAAATTCAATCCCCTCCACTTTCTGAAGAGAATCAGCGCATGTGTGTGTGTGTGTGTGTGTGTGTGTGTTAATGCCGCTTTTTTAACAGGCAACATTGCATGAGTCTGAATTAGATAACTCAATCAAGATGTCTGCATTAGTTACAAAGCACTGTGGCATTATAACCCCTGTCTGACTTGTAATGTTTCTATAGAGACATCATAATCCTGTAGCCATGGAGTCAAATCATTAGTATAGGGCTGTACCTGAAGGGAGGAGCATGAGCCAGAGGGGGCGGGGCCTGGTATACCAATCATACTAGAGTTCATTGACAACTGTGCCTCCATCTGTCATTTTAATAAGATATGAAATTATCATAATGATGTAATAAGAAACAGAGGTATTATTTCGATTAATATTTTACTGGTCCGATTGGGTTTGAAATGCTTTCGGGTTTACTTACATTCATGGCTGATGTCCCAGTCAAAGCATTTGTCTGTCTGCTGTGCAGATAGCTGGGTGCAGATCTGTAATGTCAGAGGGATTCACATTAGCAGAGAACAAAAGATTAAAAGGTCCCACTTTATATTAAGTGGCCTTAACTACTACATACTTACATCAAAAAATAAGTGCAATGTACTTATTGTGTTCATACTGTGTTGCAAAATACTTCTTCTGCTATTGAGGTGGAATACGGGTAAGGTTAGGGACCGGTTTGGTGGTATGGTCAGGTTTAAGGGTGGGTTAAGGTGTAAGGGATGGGTCAACAGTGTATATAATTGTAATTACAGAAATTAATTACATACGTAATTACATGCTGGTATTTTTTTTAAATATAAGTACAGTGTAAAAACATTTATGTACACAATAAGTGCATTGTACCAAATGATTCATTTAAATGTAAGTACATACTAGTTAAGGCCACTTAATATAAAGTGGGACTGATTAAAATTACATACTAAAAATATGTATCTACTTTTGGGGTTGGTAGAAAGCAGTTTAGGAAGTTTACACAACAAGTGTAAAAAAAGGTATTCTGACAGCTTTACATTGGTAAATTCTGTGTAGAGATGTAAAGCTGCATGACAGACCAGAATATTTGGGATCTCAGAGGTATATGGTTAAATGCTGTGTTGCAACAAAACTTTTTGACTTGTTTTTTTCTACAATGAAAACATTCTGTACTCTACACCAACCCCCCCACCCCCCTGTGTAAAACTGTGTAAAAGGACTTTTTTTCAGTTAAAACCCTGACCTTTAATGGGAAAATAAGAATATGGGATATTTTGGTAATGATATATGGTAATACTCACTGTTTATTTGAAGTGGAGTATGTGGCAGTGCATTGAGACTGAGGCTGTGAGCTGTGTGTGTGGAGCTGGTTCTGGTTGAGATGAGCCAGTGCGCACTGCTGCTGTTGCTGAGGTTGAAACTGATGATGTTGACTCTGCTGAGGCTGTGTTTCAGTGTGAGGCTGGTTCTGACCTGACGCCTGTGCAGGAAAGTTCTAAAAGCAAGAAAATATTTAGAATTTAGAAAGCATAAATACGCTAAATTTTTTTAAATATTTAAAAATATTTTTAGTAATGCTCCTTCTCCTTCCTCTGTCTTCTATAGATCCCTCCCTATTTGTGTATATGTATGAAAACTGTTTGATATTTAATACTCTAAATCTGATCATCTGATAATTTGATCTGATAGCTTGATTTTTCTCACTACAATCAACACAAACACACACACACACACAAGATATTTACTATTACTTCACACAACAAAGACTTTATGCAAACTTTTATTCATTTGCACATTTGAAACATGTTTTTCCTCTCACCGGTTTGATCTCCTCCTCTGCCTGTGACTGGTTAAGCTCCAGGTCAGTAAAGAGGCCCACTTCCTCACAGTCCCGTAAGAAACGGGTCGGAGTTGGAGTCTGATCTGCAGATGAATAAAGAGTACATGTTTATCACAAATGCAAACAGCATCATCAGATTCCACACACAAAATACCACTGGCAATATATAAAGTAAAAACACAATGGAAATGTTTATTAATTAAGGCATAGCAGGTTTATTTATATAGCACATTTCATGCACAATGGTAATTCAAAGTACTTTGCATAAAATATTAATAAAATAATAATAATAATCATAACAGGATTTTAAGAAATAACAATGAAAAGTAAAAAATAAAATAAAATAAAAAGTGGGAAAAAAAATTGGCCAAAAATGTATTGAAATCAAATATGAAGAAAATAGAAGAATACATAAATAAGATGATACAGTCAGTAGGACACAGCATATATTAATAATTGTAATATTGTATTAAATATTTTATATATTATATTATAAATATACTAAATAAGTTATTTATATATATTATATTATAAACATACTATATATGTTATTATAAATAATACATTGATTAATATTAGATTTATCTATGCATATTTGGAACATCTGCTTTTTTGATGTCTGTTAAAGAATGAAATAAAATAAAATGCTGGAAAAATGTTGGTTAAAAATACTAAAGTTACTAAAATAGTTTAGTAAAATGCAAAAAAAGGAAAAAAATATTAAAGCTTAAGCAAATGTGTATCCATCTATCTATCTATATATATATCTATAGAACATAGACTAAAAACATGGAAACTAAGGAGGTATAGGACATTTCTCAAGGTCAAGGAACAAAAATTTCAGATCAGAAGATCAATATCAAGTAACCTTCAGGCATTCTAAACAAACGTAGAGAAACTAACCCTCGTCTCAATGTCATGAGCAGAACTTGTCTGAAGTAATCTTCTGGCATGCTCAAAAATGTTAAAAATTAACCCTGTGTCATAAACATGAGCCTGATTTTGCTCTTGTTGTTTTGGTAATTTAAGGGTAGTCTAAACGAAACTGCTTTTTCTAGGCAACTATGAAAGGGGTCAGAAAGTAAAGTCCTCCTTTTGTTTTTTATGTAAATGTTTCTGTCACTGCAATGATGGCTCGCAGACCCCAGAGGTCAAGGGTCAGGCTGATGTTTATATGCCAGACATTGGGTTTCCAGGGTAACAGACATTGTCTAAATACTAAATTAAAGGAGATGGAGAGCATGACCTATCATGACACACATTTGCTTTTCACAGGTTCTTATATTACTGACCCACAAGCTGTAGACTGATACTCTTTAGTTACATAAGATATTAAAACAATAAGATATTAAAACACATAAGATATTAAAACAGTGTTGATGATAAAACATTACCCTTTGACATGAGTCGGTAATTATGTGTGAAAAAACCCTTACCTGAAAGCATACTGTCACACTTAATAGAAGGGAATTTAAGGGTCATCTCATGTTTGTGTCTGTGAATAATTAGGTGATCTTCTCTTTGGAAGCGCTACGAGAACAAGAAACATGGCAAGCCGTGACAATGCTGAAAAAGCACAGCTCTTGGCATCTTTGAAATCACATATTTGTTCCAAAATGAATAATAATATTTCAAAGGTAATTAATTATGAAGTGTTAATCAATTTAACAATCTAACTGATGGCTAAAACTTGTGACAGCACACATAAAACACATAGTTGTAGCTCTGAATGATATGACAACGACTATCTGTAAACTGGACATCTGTTACTTACCTGTGAGCATCCAGGAGCAGTGCATACATATGGCATGTCCTGATCAACATTCATCACTGAGATCTAAAAAACCTAAACACACATGCACACACACACACATGCACACAGACATACAAACACATGCACACAAGGGAGATTACATTATAAAGTGCTCATGACAAATAGACAACAAACAGATATAAATGACACCTATAGGCAAATATAGTGTCAAATATGAATGAATTATTTTAATTTCCCAGTCTTTTAGTTTTATCTATCTATCTATCTATCTATCTATAGGAGGGCTTTCAGACCGCGCGCACCCGCCCACCGGGGGATGTAGCGGGCGTCCAATGCGGACATTGGCGCGTTGAGGGGAAAATAAGGAAGAGGGAGGCGCCTCGCTCGGTGCGTGCTGCGCCAACAGCTGTCTGGAGCGGTGCGCGGGACGGTCCCGGTTAGTGAATGGTGTGTGATGATAGAGAGAAAAGAGAAAAAGGGCATGTACAAGCGTGTTAGCCTTTGGTTGAAAATGTTTAATTACCTTCCTGTTTGTTTGTTTTTAGGTGGACAACGATATAATCTGCATGCCTTTTCCTTCTTTTTCTATATGGTTACAATGTAACTGGAAAATATAGTCAGAGTCAAAAAATGAGAGATTATGTACTGTGAATTAGACAGTTATTTATTCAAAACTGGGCTCTGGGGTTCTTTTAATAAAATAATGATAGGCTAGCTATAACTTAAAAATTATATATCCAAAATATGGTGGTTGTATCTGTATCAAGATATTATAGAGCTTTGACATAGATAAACATAAATAAACAGCTCTTATGTGACTCTTTACACATATTGTCATTTTCAAAACAGTCTAAAAAATCCATTTATCATTAAAAATGCATCAACTACACTTTTTAGAACCTAATAAACAAACATTATCTTTGGTTGGTGTGATGGAAATGTTCAAATGTCAGTGTGATGGATTCCAGTGCGCTTTGCATAATCAAGGCAATGGATAGACTCTTTGTGTTTTCTAAGGAAATGGTCCTAGTAAATAAATGTTTCTGACTTATGCTATAGTCAAAATGGCTGCCAGAATGCTTCATAAACAAAAATGGCAAGCCAAAAACAACCAAAACACCATCTGTCAGAGATGTTTTATATGATGACGTTAACCATAAGGAGCAAAAACAGGTGCCAAGATTTTTAAGCTTTTCATTCAGTAAAGAATATATCTTGATAAGTTCCCTCACGACACGTTTTCGAAGTTTAATATAGTGTCTAACCACATTGTGTTAAACTACTGAAAACAGATGTCATGATTTCAAATATATGACAGAATGTGGATACATTCAGATTATTGTAAAAACTAAGGGGTGTGTCTGATGTTCAGAACAGCTTGGTCCTTTTGTGGTAAGCACTAGGGAAAGAGTGAAAGAAAAAGGCAGAACAAGTGGGAGGGAGAGAAAGAGAGCGTGATTCATTAGTGTGCTCTAACTCAGAATGCTAGTGGCTGTTTCCTCAGCAACACCACAAAACAGGAAGTGATAATGATGTCACAACAAACTCCAGCCTTAGCTGACTCCTACCTCTATGAGTATGAATCATTCACACAGAGACAATGCAGCAGAGGACATGCACCCACAAGTCTCATATGACATCATCCATGTTTCTCCCATGATATAATTTACCTTAAAAAGGAACTGTGTCAAGTTCACCTTTTGTTTCACCATTTAAAGAAATTGGTGATTTTTGCTAATTAACCAAACATAAAAATAACATTTACATTGATGCACAATTTAACTGATTTACAAAAGAGGAACAGCAGCAATTCATTACAGATAAGAATAATAAACTAAAATGAAATGTTGACCCTGATATCAGAGCTATATGTGCTTATTCTTGGAATGTTTTCTCAAAGTTTTGGACGTTTTTGGTTGTTTGTGAATGAATATACAATATGTGCATGTGTGTAGCAGGTCACACGTCTGTTTGTAACTTTTCACATGATCCTTTGTAATACTTCAGTGTCTCAAGGTAGATCTTGAAAAGTTTCAAAGATTTACTGCACATGAGTGATACTGTATTGGATCAATCAAAATTTGGAACTAGATGAATCCTGAACCCTTTGATATTGTTCATTCATGTTGTTTGACCTGGCATGACCTCCTCACAGTTTCTAGCATCTGGTATCGGCTGCTTAGGTCTATCTTGTTTGAGGCAGATGGTTGCATTTACTAACATCTGGTTGGCTTTACATTATAACATGGTAGGTCCATGGCCGTAGCCAGGCTTTGAAAATGATGGGGGTTGGTGTTAATTATGTTATAATAACCCACAAATATAACTCATTATATACACTATAAACACTTTAAAGGAGACAGACATGTAGATGTTTGTGAAAGATGTTTTCTCTGTTTTGGATGGATGATTATTTTTAAATCATACCCTATTTATTGTTTTATAATTATCATTTTAAAATTTGTTAATACTTTACTATATTTAAGGGTGGATCATTTTTTATCAGTTTATTGCAACAATACATAACTACAATAACTTTGTCTAGTGCTCTTATGAAAGTTTATAGCATGATTTGTGAAAATGTAACTATACTGAATGACATGGCATAGACTTCTGTGACCTACTTGTTCTACAGATCTGTGTGTACTAGTGTGAAATGCTACTGTTTTTGACAGCGTTGATAACGTTTATGACAGATAATAAATATCATGATAATTTTTGCGTTTCCGAATCCTTACCGAATGTCGTATCCTGTCAGCAAAAACCTGTCCATGGGCTTTTTTGATTGCTTTCAATTTAAGTGCCGGCGATCACAGTGTTGCCAGATATTGATACTATAACAAATAAAAAAACAAAAAATAAATAAAAATAAACAGAAATTATTTCCTTTTTATTATCTTTTGCAAATAAGATAAGATAAAGATATTGCTGACTCTAAACTGCAATTTTCTACTTCATTAACTTTCTAACCCCTTAACTGTCACCGTCCCCACCTGTGGGACGCTTGGCGCTCTTTTTGGTTGTTGTCCTTTTTCTCTATCAAATGTTTTAGTAATCATCATAAATTATATATAATTTGAAAGCTTAGAAGCACAAGATTCATCCTCTGAAAACCATTTCGAAATCGGACATTGCGTTACCATGGAAATGGTACTTGAAAATGTTTTGGTGGTCTCCTCCCCCTTTGCGGGCGGTGTCAAGTGTCATATTACAACATGCATTATGGTCTTAGAATCAAACTTTTTATAATCTTGACAAACAAACATATCATTGGAAAGGTCTGAGTCTCAGGGTTCCATATTTGGTGGTTATTTTGAGATAGAAGTCATATTGACAGAGAAATCTAGATATTTGTGACAGAAAAATGCATTAAACAAATTCTATGGAGTTTGGATGGCACCCAGTGGCTGTTTGTGGAATAACGCCCTAAATTAAATCTCACAGGAACCTTAATTTTTTTCATATCAACTTCAAATTTGGAATATAACTTATTTAGACATAAGGCTTTAATTTTATACCAATTTTAGAGTAAAACCTGTTATGGAAAAATATTTATTATATGTAAAATAAAATTAAATAAAATTAATATAGTGCACTTTCATTACAGTAAATTTAAACTTCAAGAACTTTTTAATACTTACATTTTTGGGAAAAATTCCACTTTTGCAATCTGCTGATTGTCTTCTTTACAAAGAGACCAACCATAGGTCTGTATTAAAAAGTGTTCATAAATTACAACAATTTAAGTTTGGATAGTGCACTTTCGTGCCTATTTAAAAAAATGGGGGGTGACTATGGAAGGATATTCCGGACTATTTTCAAAAGGAATTGCAAATTGTATTTTCAGTTGCGTTTTCCATATGTGGACGCATAAATTGTGACAATCCAAATGCAATTGCAAATCCTGCATTACCGTTTGCATTTGAATGTCCATTTGCAACTGTATTTCCCATGTCTTAGGAGTTATGGAGCCTGTCATATTTAAATAGCAATATTAATTACCACGTCTGCTTTTTCACTCTCGCTGCATCGCGCATGTAACCTGCCAAAATTCAAATGGAATCACAATTCCTTTTGCATTTGGATTTCCTACGTCTACATGGAAAGCTGTCAATCAATGTGAGGGGCGGGGCTACATTAGGGGGCGTGTTTGTGTTGGGAGGTGACGTCACTCACAGACGACCGTGCCGAATGCTCTGATCAATGGAGGTGATCGGTAAAGGCTCCGCTAAAGGCAGCTACCAATCAGTTTCGTACCTGTGTGAACGAACAGACAGTGCAACCTTCTTGGCACAATACATAATTCTGTCTTTTTTACCCCAAATGTAGCGATTATCCCCTGCTAACAGCGGGAGCCACAACGGTAAGCACAATAGGTCAATATTAACTATTAACCAAACGCTTTTCACCTGTCTCAGCATCTCACACTGTTTACACCAGGGGTGCCCAACCCTGCTCCTGGCGATCGACTGTCCTGCAAAGTTCAGCTCCAACCCTAATCAAACATCTTGAGGCAGGCGCAATGCTTTGATGCCACGTACGGGACGCGAACTCCATAACGGATTAAAACTGTTGAATAAAATATAAAGTAAGGTGGAAAATAAGTATAGGTTTGTCTATTTGCTTAAGTGCAGCAAGTGGAGTGTAAAAGGTCTTGAGGCAGGTGTGACACACTCTCTATTACGGATTAAAAGTGTAAGTGAGTGTAAACAGTGTGAGATGCTGAGACAGGTGAAAGCGTTTGGTTAATAGTGAATACCGTTGTGGCTCCCGCTGTTAGCAGCGAATAATCGCTAAATTTGGGGTAAAAAAGACAGAATTATGTATTGTGCCAAGAAGGTTGCACTGTCTGTTCGTTCACACAGGTGTGAAACTGATTGGTAGCTGCCTTTAGCGGAGCCTTTACCGATTACCTCCATTGATCAGAGCATTCGGCACGGTCGTCTGTGAGTGACGTCACCTCGCAATACAAACACGCCCCCTAGTATAGCCCCGCCCCTCACATTGATTGACAGCTTTCCATGTAGACATCGGAAATTCAAATGCATAAGGAATTGCGATTCTATTTGAGTTTTGGCAGGTTACATGCGCGACGCAGCGATGTGGTGTGAAAAAGCAGATGTGGTAATTAATATTGCTATTTAAATATGACAGGCTCATAACTCCTAAGACATGGGAAATACAGTTGCAAATGGACTTTGCTTTATAATTTGAAATTTGGCAGTCACTGTGCGTTCGCGAAAGCGAAAATGCAAACGGTAATGCAGGATTTGCAATTAATTGCATTTGGATTATGTCACAATTTATGCATCCACATATGGAAAACGCAATTGAAAATACAATTTGCAATTCCTTTTGAAAATGGTCCGGAATATCGTTCCATAGGTGACAGATAAGGGGCTAAAGTGTTAAGTGGAAAAGACAAGTCACAAAACGCTTATAATAGCTGGATCTGGCAACTCTCTCAAGCCTCGTTCACTCCGCCAGCGTCTCGCAGCGATTATTTTCATAACAGGGACGCTAAACATTCTTGCAAACTGTCTAAACTGAATTATACATGTCATGTAGGCATTCATACGAGGAGTTTATAATGAGTTTAACAGCAAATTAGTACGGTGGCAGAGAAGTGCTAAACAAATCACAATTCTGAAAACAAAATAACAAATTACAAATGCAAATGCAAGTCTAAAAAACAAAATAACAATTCAGAAAACACAACAACAATTCAGAAAACATTATAACAAGTCAGAAAACACAATGACAAATCCGAAAACAAATTAACAAGTCAGAAAACAGGACGACAAATCAGACAAACCGGAAGAGGTAGGTATAGTTTGAGACAGCGCCATTGGTTTGGGATTAAAAAAAAAGTTCGGCAAAAGGCGGGATCGAACCCGGGTCTATGGCGTCAAAAAGCTATGCCCTTATCTATCTGCACCACCAGAGCTGATGGTTTAGCACCACTTTTAACTAAATGTAAATAGACGCCCTGTATTTTTTATTCCATAGTAAGGGCAATTCATACAATACATTTAAACTGAGCTACTTTAATATCATCTCCGAACTTTCTACCACGACTCTGCTGTTCTTCGGCTGTTTTTTCCCTGTATAAATTAATAGACAGATGTCTCGTCCAGTCAGCGGTGAGTAATCCCAATCCAATGGCACTGTCTCAAACTATACCTCTTCCAGTTTGTCTGATTTGTTGTTGTGTTTTCTGACTTGTTCATTTGTTTTCGGATTTGTCGTTGTGTTTTCTGACTTGTTCATTTGTTTTCGGATTTGTCGTTGTGTTTTCTGACTTGTTATAATGTTTTCTGAATTGTTGTTGTGTTTTCTGAATTGTTATTTTATTTTTTAGACTTGCATTTATGTTTGTAATTTGTTATTTTGTTTTCAGAATTGTGATTTGTTTAGCACTTCTCGGACACCGTAAATTAGTCATTCAAAGAACAAATTTTATTTCTGAACATGAAAAATGTTCATCAAACATCAAAATGTAACTCATAGCTGGTTACGGGCCTGGGTACGTCCCAAACAGTTCAATTCGTCTTTTTCAGTACAATTTGATTCTCTTGAACTGGTCGTAGCCTATATGTACTGCATTAGCACAAAATTATAAAGCCGAAGAGAAAATATAGTATTTCAGGAGTAAATGTTTATGCAAGACTATTTGTTTGAAAACAGCGCATGGAAAATATTTGGTCATTTAGTCTCTCACTTATTTACATAGGTCAACAGCAGAGAACATTTATAACAGGGAGATTTAACGGTTGATTAACAAGTGATGGTCAGCACACGGTCATTGTCACTGGCTGATCAAAGGGACATTCCTCCTGCTCTTTGTGAACACAGCGCCTTACATGGATGCTTGTGTCACACCTGACAGATTCCCAGTCTTGTCAAAGTTTTAAAGAGGTGGGAGGTCGACATTTTTCTTTAGTTAAAAAAATTCCTTTTATAGTCTAATATGACACATTATAAAGGAGTCGCATGACATTCTGCTATTGCGTAGTTGGATTCAAATATGCATGTTTACAAAGTATTTGTTTTAATTGTACATTCTTTTTTACAGCTGAAAAAAATGCGATGAAAGGGTCGAGATGGTGGTCATACATTTACGTTAATCCAAAATCATATAGATCTGAGTGTTTAATGACATATTATGCTGCAAAAGTGGCAGTTGGATACATTCATATTTAAGCACATTTATGCCACCCCTGTACATACTACATATACACTCATATATATGTGCATATGTACACAGAGGTATACAATCACTAAACAGATCCTGTTAATTTTATGTGCTAAATTAGGTCGTGCTGGGTCATGCTGCTAGTAAAATCAGTGTTATACTTTTACTGTCGAACAGGTGGTAAAGAAAGACACATGATTAATCAAAGTTCATCACAATAGCTTTTCTACAAGCTGTGGTAAATACTAATTAGAAGGTACAAAATGTTGTGGCACAAATAAACATGACTTAAACAAGATGAATTGTAATATAAAACTCTATAATTTAATACCATTAAATGCAAACTGTCACACAATGAATTCTGGGAATGTCTGTTTACAGTATTTCACTGTAAATTATTAGATAGCTTGTTCTTTTTCACAAACTATACTTTTAACAGAATTTTACAGTAAATTTACACAAAATATATTAGATCTGCTACAGTTTTTCCACTGAAAAGAAGACAAGGAGACTTGGTGGTGGAATGAGGAAGTTCAGGAGAGTATCCAGAGGAAGAGGTTAGCTAGGAAGAAGTGGGACAGTGAGAGGACGGAGGAAAGTAGACAGGAATATAGGGAGATGCAGCGTGAGGTTAAGATAGAGGTGGCAAAGGCCAAACAGAAAGCTTATGAGGACTTGTATGCAAGGTTAGATAGTAAGGAAGGTGAGAGGGATTTGTATCGGTTGGCGAGGCAGAGGGATAGAGATGTAAAGGATGTGCAGCAAGTTAGAGTGATTAAAGATAGAGATGGAAATGTGTTGACAGGTGACAGGAGGGTGAGGGAAAGATGGAAGGAGTATTTTGAGGAACTGATGAATGAGGAAAATGACAGGGAGAGAAGAGTAGTAGAGGCAAATATTGTTGAGCAGGAAGTAGAAAGGATTAGTAAGGGTGAAGTTAGGAGAGCTTTGAAGAGGATGAAGAGAGGAAAGGCGGTTGGTCCTGATGACATACCAGTGGAGGTATGGAAGTGTCTAGGA
>NW_015505328.1:2740652-2839018 GCF_001515645.1 Sinocyclocheilus grahami
ATAGGATCAGGAATGAGTACATCAGAGGGACAGCACATGTGAGATGTTTTGGAGACAAAGTTAGAGAGGCCAGGTTGAGATGGTTTGGACATGTTCAGAGGAGGGAGAGTGAATATATCGGGAAAAGGATGCTGAGGTTAGAGCTGCCAGGCAGGAGGCCGAGAGGAAGACCAAAGAGGAGGTTTATGGATGTAGTGAAGGAAGACATGAAGGTAGTCGGTCTGAGAGAAGAGGATGCAGAAGGGGATAGGGCTAGATGGAGGCAGATGATTCGCTGTGGCGACCCCTGAAGGGAACAGCCGAAAGGAAAGGAAGAAGAAGAAGACAGTTTTTCCACTGTATTTATACACCATTAACCAATGAACAGGCCTTTAACAGTTAAAATTAAAAGCACTTTTTTTCTGAAATCATCTTTTATTTATTTTTTACAAAAATAAACAAAATGTTTTAAAATGAATGTATGTTATACATGAAATGAATGCAAGTATGAAATTATATTTAAAAAATCTTAAAATACATATGAAATATATTCTCTTATAACAATGTACTCTACAAACAACAACAAAGATGTGAAATTAAAGACCAATGCATTACTATTGCATAGTATGAAAAGTTTTTTTTACAAAAGGACTTGGTTTATAAACACTTGGAAGAGTCACAGAGCCAGTAGCCTTTCTGTGGCAATAATAATAATTTTAGTGTTAGGTAAAAAGGTAAAAAGTTAATCGTTTTTGCATTCCCAGGCAGTGGAACTAATAAACCTCAGCCTTTTAAAGCCTAGCTGGCAGGGTAGCAAAAGGTGCACTGAAATAATCAATAATACAGTTGCTTATGTGGCCCTTCTCAGTCAAGCATTCCTCGTCTTTCTCCGCTCAGGTGAACAGCAGCATGTTTGTTTCGCCGGTCCCTCCTCCTCCTGCTGCTCCTCCGTCATGCTGCTTTGCCCCCCATCCCCCTCCCATTGGCTGGCAGCCGTCTAAACAGCTCCAGCTGCAATCACCGCCGCCGCTGCTGCTGCAACGAGCTGCCGGCTATTTGATTACCCCATCCCGCACAGCCTCTGCCTTCGCCGGTCTGCAAGCTCACGTACCTCTGCCAACACATTCATTATGACGGGCGTCGCGGCTGCCTCCTTCTTCTCCAACGTTTGCCGGTTTGGCGGTTGCGGGCTGCATTTCGAGTCCCTGGGCGAGCTCATCGTTCACATCGAAGATAACCACATCGGTGAGTGGCGCTCCGGTTTCGGCCTGCTGTCCCGCTAAGCAGCCGCTCTCAAGCGGCGAGAAGGCGCGTCTCTGCGCCGCGCATTTGGCTGGGTTCTATGCAGTGACGCGCTAATTCACTTGTACGAACTCGCTGCAAATTTAATAGCATTAGCATTGACTTGGTTTAATTAAGAGGCGATAGATAGTCATAAGCAGGTTTCAGCGACGGGTGCACGGGTTCGTGCACGGTTACTAGACGCTGCTCTGTTTAGATCTAGGCCTGTATGTACTTATGGCAAGCCGTATTAACATGTATTGGTTGAAGAAACTAATACCTAATTTTGTTGTTAGCATTGTTAGTAGTTTTAGGTTAATGAATAAAGGTTGTCCAATAGTGACTAATATGAATAATCATAATAATAATTTTTCAGTTTCTCTATATTACAGTATATATTCTAGTTCATGGCATTACAATGTAATGTACTACTAGTACTTATTCCAATAGAGAATGTTTAGTCATTACATAATAGCACATAGTTACTAATATCTGTTTCCGTGTTCAAGTACTAATTGAATAGACACTATTACATATTTATTAACACTGTATTCTTATAGAATAGTTGCTAGTAGTAGTGGAATACATACCAGTCATTATTGGAATAATACAACTGTGTAAATATCTAGCCTATAATAAAAAAAATAAAAAACATACTAGTAACAAAACTGCAATCTAAGGAATAGAGCTTAATCATATTAAATTTAATGAAAATGAGAGGGATAAACTTAGTGTTTACAATGGAACACACCATATAAAGGTTTAGATCACATAATTGGCATAAGTCACAGCTTGCTATAAAACTGTTTTATAGAAGTTTTGTACTGAAATTTTTTTCCCACAGTTTTTTTTTGTCTTTTTATTTTCCCAAAGTTTTTTTGTCAGCTGAACAATTTGTATATACAGTTCAATCCACTGAACAGGTTGTACTTCTGTCCCTCACAGCCTCGTTTTCATTCCTGTCAAAAATGATGAAGATTTATGAATGTAAAAGTGGCTTGCCATGTCTACCGTAATTAACGCTTGCTGTGGAGAGCCATTGTTTACGCTAGTGTTGTGGATTCAAGCTGTCTGTCAAGTCCACAGGCATGAACCCCTGTTTAGGTGTTTAACAGTTACTTTAAGATTAGCATACCTAACTTACCTTTTCAAATTAACCCCATGTTAGAGAATCACTACATGAAGCCAAATGAACTGTATTCAGCAAAATCTGTTGTTGTTTTTCAGTTCTTGTTTTTCGCAATAATTTATTAAATGCATTTTGGTTTAAGAGGTGTGCACTGTAAAACTTTGTACACTATAAACATTTCAGCCCACTAAAATGGAAAACTTTAATTAAAGTGGTGCACAGTTAAAGTTTAGTGATTCATTGCACTTTTCCTTCCACCTTGAATTTAATTACTGCTAAAGAAAAATGAAGTTTAAACTGAATTGAATTACTGAATACTGATGAAGAAAATCAACTGAAAACTCAAGAAATATAGATAGAACATTATGGTGAAAACATTATTACAGTATACAGTATTGTCTTGTACAGTATTGACCTTACTCTGACTGTTTCTACTTAGTAGAATATTTGTATGCACTGCTGCTCTGTAATGGAAATGAATTAATGTTTATAACTGATATGTAGTGCTTTACTGTGCTGCTCATATCTATTCTGATGGCAGTGCTTCACTCAGATTCTCTTCATAGTGACTGCAGCTGTCACAATGGAAGGCATCTGTCAGAATGAAACACCTGCACCCGGTCTGTGTGTCTGTCACTGTAGCCTCATAAAGATCAGCTAGCCGGATTTCCCTCAGGAGTCACAGATCTGACTATTGGGGTTAGGGATTTGACCTCAGAGCTCTTGTTTTAATGAGCACAACAATGAAAGACCCCCTAGCCCTCCACACAGATCATTAATACTACTAATCAATAATAATCCTATTGAGTGTTGATCCCATGCAGTGGCTTGGTTTGACAGTTTGCCAGCCATGAAGATGATTGTTAAAATTCAGAGTAAATTAAAGATGCTTGAGTTAGAACTAGTTTGTTTTGCACTATTAGTGTTTTCAATGGGTGATTTGACCTATATTTTAGACAACTGGCATATAGAGCAGGATACAGACTCTGTCTACGTCTCCTGAATTACATCCCATGATTGTCTCCAACTCTTCCTCTCTTTCATTGCTTTAGGAAATCATACATACATGTAACAAATGAAGTATTGGTGATGGCAGATCATTGTTTAGGCATTAGCAGGTCATTGTTTAGGCAATAGTTGATTATTTTACTGACATAAAGTGATAAAAAAGGTAAAATGCTTACAAACCAATTTAAAACAAGGTTTTTTGAAAATAGCGTTACAATGTATGGCCTTGAATGACTTTTGACCTTAAGTGTAATCCCAGAAGCCCTGATGCTGTATTTATTTTAGTCTTAGCAGTAAAAGCTATTTAGACCCATTTTGCATAGTATATCAGTGTTAGCCATTAATTTTCAGTGTTTTATTACTATTTTTAGGTGAAATATTATTATTGTGCATTTATCAGTTATCATTTATTAATCATATTGTTCATACCTTTCACTAATATGCTTCAGGTAAGCAGTTTGAGAGGTAGATGAGAGAACATTTTTGTCCTCAAAGTCATTTAAGTGATATTAGGCAAACAGACAGGTTTACTCAATTGAGGTTACACAATTAGGCCTACTTCCAGAATATAGTGCGTTTATTACATTGTAACAAACAACGTCGTTTCAGATGTTAAGACGTGACATGTTGGTGTTTGGTCAGTCAGTTTCTTTGTTACACCAAGTGTTTTCTTGCAATTAGTTTTTGCAATGTTGTCACTTGCTTATCTTATTTGACTTCCATATGATGTTGTTTGTGTATTGCATGCTGATACTTTCATTACATATTTTTTTTTATAATTAAAGATACTTCATCTTAATGCAAATGGCGTATATGCATTTTCATTTCTTCAGTTATCAAATAAACTGTTGACATTGTAAAATAATTAGATAAACTGCCTTATCCTGCTTGTCTTCATTGTTCTTTAGATTGATCAGGTTATATCTGTGGGCTACAGTTTGCATATGCAGTCAGTTTTGACTCTGGAGTGAATATAAAGTTACATGAACTTATGTAACATTGCCTCCTTGTGGTACAGTGGCTACGGTGGACAGACGTTTGCAGACTGTCATAAGATCTGTGCACATTTACATTGTTATCAAACAGTACCAAGAAAGAGCTGTCATGTTGCCCTGTATAGAAGACTAGATTATATATTTTGACATATAGCTGAATAAAAGAAGAGATTCGATTGACAGATAGCTATCGCAGGTATCAGAACTTAGTCAAAACACAGCTGTGCGTCTTGATATTCGTCAGGATGAATGTGAGAAAGAGATACATGCAAACAAACACTAAAATGAAAGTTCATTGGATATATGTGTTTATAGTTGCCTAGGCCGAAAGGAATTTTGCATGATGTCATACCCTCCCGGGATAGTCGGTCCTCCGGGAATTCGGACCTGTATTTAGGTAAGTTGTTGCTTAGTGTTGTGGCAGTGGACGTTTGTTCAGACATGCCCGTTTCATTTCCTATCTATTGTATTTGCATGTTGTAGGTAACAAATTACATCATTTAAAACAACTGAAAGCCGAGTTAGGCTACTCTTACGGCCTGGGTTTGTAGTCTTTTATCGTCTGCGTATTGCGTCACTGTAAATACAACTACTTTAACTTTGGTGAAATATCTAAAAAGGTTTTAGTAAAACACTGAAAGAGGGAAGTAACAAAACATCAGCCGGAATAGTTTTAATGGTCACCTTTAGCATAAACACCGCTCCTAAACCATAGGTAAACAATAAATCAGCGCAATGTGGAACTCTCTACAGACATTTTATTTGTTCTCTCGCTAACTTAACATCAAATGTTGTTGTTTTATTAATGTAACCTTAAATATAAAACTATAAGGCATTCGGAGTACTAGATAGGCTACTTGAAGGCGTTACTTTCAGTGACCAGAAGATGTCAGGCTTGTTACACATTATCCTTTTGCTCTAGTCGTTGAGCTGAAGTGCTAGATGATTTTAGATGTAAACCAAAAAATATTGACAGGCTTTGTAAATATTCATGTTTTATTCTTTTGAGGCCAAAATTGTCCAGTATAGCTAATAACACAGTTCTCGTGTATAGCTTTGATGATATTGTTAAGGAATAATCATGGCATATTCATGATTAAGGAAGTGTTGGATTTTATATTCCTCAGTATTGTTCCTGTTTTTGATCTTCAGAGTGATATTATGTTGAACATTTAACCCATATGTAGGCTAGTTCTTCATAATTTATACAATTGTTATTATTATTTTTGGACATTTAGCTGAAATAATAATTGCAATAATAGTTGATGAAATGTGACAAACTAATTTCAAGAAATGATAATTATAATTATAAAAGGTAATTCTGTTTATCTCTGTTGAGATCATTATGATTTAATTGTGTGTTTGTGTGTGTGTGTGTGTGTGTGTGTGTTTATAAGAGAGCGAGTTGCATTAAATGACTCGTCAGGCCTTTTTATGAGGCAATTAGTGAGATCCAGTGGAAAATCCATTATACCAGCTTTCCTAGTCCCACCCAACACCCAGTGTGTGTTTGTCTGTATGTGCTGGTGTGCATAATTTGAGCATTTGTGTGTGTGAGTACTTATGTTTTTGTATAGCTTTTCATGTGTGTGCTCGTCCTTGAGCTTGCGTGTGTTTGTGTGTACATACGGAAGTGTTTGGAGCGTTGTATCCTGCTGAGCTCTGAGAAGTGTAATTACAGCCTCGTTTAGAGTTCCCTCCATCCCCTCCTTCCCGCCTGTCTTCCCCTCCCCCCTTTCCCTCCATCCGGAGACCTGCTGCTCTCCAGCACATTAAAACACTCTCCTGCTTTTTAATTAGCCGTCTGGAAAACAAACCCAGCATTCCTGCATCGCTGCTCCATGCCAGGCTCCTCTGACTTATGCACAGACTCACACACTAACGGGCACACACATATTGCTTTCTGATGGTTTTTGTGCTTTATTGTGCTGTACATTTGCTCTTCTGGTGGTTTCAGAGCCCACTAAAAAGTTTCCAACTATTCCAAAATGTTCTTACAGGGATGCATATCTGTCAAATTTAGATCCACCTGATCCCAAATCAGTGTGTAAGACAGCAGTAAATAGCCCAGTGAGGATTGATAGGCAGAGGATTTAATAATATGGCTGTGAATAAAAGGCATGTTTATGGGAGAAAGTTCTTTAATGTCCTCACAGAGGGCCCAGTATTATTAGCCCTACATAAAGATTTCATAGGGATTTAATACTGGTCATGGCCCATTAAAATGCAATATTCCTGCTACTGCTTGGGACAAGTGGTGCTTTCAACTCTACTTCCTGCTGCCGTAAGGATGGTTGTTGTTTGTACTGAATTATGACGGCTGTTATTGGAAGTTTATGATTTTGCTAAATGTGGAAATTAACTGTGGGGCGTTCAGTTTAAGAAGCACTGAATGTTAAGTGTTTGTGTGTGTGTGTGTGTGTGTTTCTTTCTGCTTGTGTATTTCCTTGCTACTTTTCCTGTGGAAAGACCTTGTGTGCCTCCATTTTCTAGGTGAAGGGAAATCATAAAATTGGAAAACATTAACTCTGCCCTCCCTTCACTGGTCTGCACCTGGCACACGTAATTATACTTCACCCCTACACACATAATACTAGAATTAAGTTGCTGAGATTTAAAGGAATGTACAGAAATTAAAATTCTGTCAGCATTTTCTCACCCTCATGTTCTTCAAGATCTGTATGACTTACTTTCTTTCGTGGAACACAAAATAAAATATTAATAGTAAAGAACCGTTCTTTTTCATATGATGCATTGAAAGTGAACCAAGGCTCACAAGTATGTCTCCTAAACAAATCTATCACATGAGTTTATAAGGGTTGGAATATTGTGCAAAAGTCATACGGACTACTTTTTTTATAATGCTTTATATTATTCAGATTTTGATAACCCGGGATCCTCATTCTCTTTCATTGTGATGAAAAAGAGTAGCATAAACATTCTTTTTTTATGTTGCATGAAAGAAAGAAAGTCATAGTAGTTTGAAACTATTTGAGGGTGAGTAAGACAGCTATTTAATGACTCTTTATTGTAGCTCTCTAAACTGTGGAAGCCTGTTTCCGTCACAGAATAAAAAATAATAAAAAGGTAATTTTTATCAGACAATTTGGAATGTCAGAATTAGATATAAAGAGAGGTAATCTCAAAATTTAGATTTGTTTTCTCGCAATTCACAGTTTACCTCTTGCCATTTGCTGTTTTAAGAAGTCAGGAAGACGTCAGAATTGTGAGATTAGAAGTCACAATTACTTTCTTATTGTTTTATTCCGTGTCAGAAACTATTTTGAAAAATTTTGATATTTTGCTAGGATCTCATTAAGTGTAGATAACTCCAGAAAAGTTAATTTGCGACTCTAATTTGTGGAAAGTTATGGGAAAATAAATATAAACTATAATAAAATAAATACATTCATAAATGCTGGTGTGCAGGTAAAATAAACAAACTCAAGTTTAAAATTATGTAAAATCTAAGCTTGAAACTGCTTTTGATAGTCTACAGATAAGAATTTCCTGTTTGTTTTATTTAGTTTTAACCATTTAGTTAAATTAATTTTCATTAGTTTTTCATTTTGCAGTTGCTTTAAAACATAAAGTATTTTTAAGCTTGAAAGTGCACACCTGCAGGTAAAATGATTTGGAAACACTAATAAACCACTGAAGACCACCTCAGTGGACCACCTGAGATACACAAATGTGTGTGTGTGTGTGTGTGTGTGTGAGGATGTGTGTCCTCTTTATGAGGTGAGGAAGGCCTAATCCATGCAGTGCAGTCACCAGAAAGCGCTCTGATGAGATTAAGGCAGAAACAGACACAGGTAGCACTCTAGACTGGTTTCCTTAAAAGACATCAAAGAAACGTAGCTACTCTGTGCTGTTTTTACAATTCATTTGTGGTTTGGGATTCAAGTCATGCTATTACAGATTGTGTGAAATGTGACAGAGTGCCAAAGATTTGTATTCGCATGCGAGAGCTGCAATAAGTGAGCATGTAGACATTTCTCCATGTTCGAGGAGAATAATGGTTAAGCGAACATGGTGGAATGCTTTTAATGGCTTGGAGTAATACCTCATTTAGACATATGGGACCTATTATATACACTGCCTGTTATACACAAATATAACTGCACACACGCATGCAGTGCGACCCATTTGAATGCAAAAAACCTGCTTTTCTTTTTCTACTTTCTCCACATGGTCATTGAAAATAATCATGCAGAATGTGCCAGCTTCACACACACACACACACACAGCAATGTGTCTTTTTTCTCTTTGTGAGGTCTTCTGTGTACCATTTATGTTTTAATGAGCTCTAAGCAGCAATTAACATCCTAGAATTCACACACACTCTCTCAAACACATACACTGTGGTAAACAATGTTTTTGTTAACTAACATTTTGAATGTATACAAATAAGATAAATCCTGATCAGTGTCATCATCAGATGGGACTCTGCCACATGAGGGCAGTCTCAGGCCATGATTCAGACTATAACTGGACACACACACACACACACACAGAGTTGGCAGAGGAATCTTTGAAGCATTGCCTGGTGGCCTCAGGCAATGGAAGCTGCCTGCTGTCACAAGTAGAATGGAAAAAGTGTGGTGGTTGAGTTGGGCCTGCAGTGCATTAGGGATGCTTGTTTGATGAACGTACAGTAAGCACAAAATACTGTTTCAGGCTGCTGCTTTGTCTGTGAGCATTTATGTAATATAGCAGACACAGCCATTGCCTTGACCTATATGTGCACATCTTTATCTTCAGCTTTATCCTGTGTTTTGCAGTTTAATCCAATTGTGTTTTCTCTATTCCTCTCTCAGACACAGATCCCAGAGTTCTGGAGAGGCAGGAGCTGCAGCAGCCCACATATGTTGCTCTAAGCTACATTAACAGGTATGTTGAAATATGTATATACTAATTTGCGTAGTAAAAATATGAATAAATGCACTACCATTCAAAGTTTGGGGTCAGTAAGATTTTAGCAAAGATGCATACAAATGTGACTGAAGATTTTTAATGTAAAAAAAATATTCAAATAAATGCTTTTCATTTTAACTTTCTATTTATCAAATAATCCTGAAAAAAATGTATCATAGTTTCCACAAAATTTAGCAGCATAACGGTTTTTAACACTGATAATAAGTTTCTTGAGCATCATTCAGGATCATGTGACAAAGACTGGAGTAATGGCTGCTGAAAATTCAGCGCTGCCATCAGAGGAATAAATTATGTTTTAAAATCTATAAAATGTATTTTTTAAATAGTAATATGTTAAAATAATACTCTATTTTTTTTAAATGCATCCTTGGTGAGCATAAAAGACTTTTAAAAAAACATAAAAACATCCTACCAACCCTAAACTTTTGTATGGTAGAATATATTCCTATACATTTTATACTGCATACATACACACACTTTTACATAAAAATTTATTATCATCTTACACACATACATGCATACATACACTACCAGTCAAAAGATTTTTTATGTTTTATTTAAAGAATTCTCTTCTGCTCACCAAGCCTGCATTTGTTTGATCCAAAATACAGCAAAAGCAGTAATATTGTGAAATATTTTTACTATTTAAAATAACTGCTTTCTATTTGAATATATTTTAAAATGTAATTTATTCCTGTATTCTAAGGTAAATTTTCAGCATCATTACTCCAGTCTTCAGTGTCACATGATCATTCAGAAATCATTTTAATATGCTGATTTGCTGTTCAAGAAATTTTTTTTATTGTTATTATCAATATTTAAAACAGTTGAGTACATATTTTTCTGTTCTTCTGAACTTTCTATTCATTTCAATTCTATTCAATTTCTATTCATCAAAGAAACCTGAAAAAATTCTACTCAGCTGTTTTCAACATGTTTTTTTGAGTAGCAAATCAGAATATTAGAATGATTTCTGAAGGATCATGTGACTGGAGTAATGATGCTAAAAATTCAGCTTTGAAATCACAGGAATAAATTACATTTTAAAATATATTCAAATAGAAAACAATTATTTTAAATAGTAACAAATATTTCTAAATGTTTCTGTTTTTGCTGTACTTTGGATCAAATAAATGCAGGCTTGGTGAGCAAGAACAGACTTATTTAAAAAACATAAAAAAATCATACTGTTCAAAAACGTTTGACTGGTAGTGTATATGCAAGACATTTTAAACTAAAGTGCAATGGGAAATTTCTGTAACAATGGTGTACACTTGGGAGGTCAGTACAGAAGGTTGACAATTGTATTTGACACATATTTTAGTTATCCATTTCCAATTGTAGCTTTTTCCGTTTTGCTCATTCCAAGAACAATAGTCCTCAGGTGCATCATTACCTGCACATCAATCTATTAACATGGCCTTTTGTTTGTTTTTTCTTCAGGTTCATGACTGAAGCAGCACGCAGAGAGCAAGAAACTCAGAAGAAGAAGGTCCAACCTAAAATTGCTATATCAGTCACCGGAGGTGTATCGCGTAACAGTACGGCCACGCCTCCTCGGCATAGCAACGGCAGCCTAACTCCACCCGTCACCCCTCCAATCACGCCCTCATCCTCCTTCCGCAGCAGCACACCCACAGGTGAATGGAGCTTGTGTGTGTGATACTACACACTTTAGATTTATATATATAAAGACAATTATTTGAAATATTTCTAACTCATTAGGAGTGTTTAAAAATACTCATGGAGAATTTACCGGCTGCTGATTTCTAATGTCTTTTTTTTTTTGTCTAATTTGTTATAATTAAGTCCGAAATTTTCTGATTTATTATATTAACCTATAAATTATGGTTTGTTGCATTTGCTATCAGAGAGTTAGTTCCCCCTGAACCTAAAGCCACACTAATTGAATGTGTGTGTGTGTGTGTGTGTGTGCTGAAAAGTTTCCATTGGTTTAAATCCAAGCTTGGGTGATGTTTGTTTCATACTGTGCTTGTCTTTTAATGAACATTAAAATAAGCATCATTATGTCAGTGTATGTTCTGTGTTAAGAAATATGCCAAGAGTCAGAAACATAAATAACCGACTGCCGGTTAGTTTCAGTTGAATTCAATTCAGCAGTTCTTTCAAAAATATTAAATCTAACCTGAACTGTGGGGAAAAAACACATTATGCTCCTAATGGAGAAACACTGGATAATTGGAGTAAAGGGCACATTTGCTTTCTCAGTTCTCATTAGTTCTTTCATCAGCTAGTATATGAAGCACATAAATGACTAATGAAAGAGTTTAAGTTTATTGGTGTGCCTCAGGCAGTGAGTGTGATGAGGAGGAGGTGGAGTATGAAGACTCTGACAGCGACGAGTCCTGGACTACAGAAAGTGCCATCAGCTCAGAGTCCATCCTCAGCTCCATGTGCATGAATGGGGGTGATGAGAAACCCTTCGCATGCCCTGTTCCAGGATGCAAGAAAAGATACAAGGTACTGCACTCACAACTCAAAATATTGTTTTTATATATGAAATATTAAGTATTATTGTGGTATAAGATATTTAATGTTTTTATAATAAAAATTAATAACAGCATATAACTGCAGTATCATCTACAAATAAAATGCAGAAAAACAAAAGCTGTGGTTGGTCACATTATAAGTAATATAGATGATTGCTTCCTGTCAAACCTGCAGTGGATTGTAATAAATGGTTTTTATTTCTGGAAGTGCTTTCGACTTTCCCTCATTCCCGCTTTTACTTCTATCTTCTCTTTCAGAATGTGAATGGCATTAAGTACCATGCTAAAAACGGGCACAGGACGCAGATCCGTGTGAGAAAGCCCTTCAAGTGTCGCTGTGGGAAAAGCTATAAAACCTCTCAAGGCCTTAGACATCACACCATCAACTTCCACCCACCTCTGTGATACACACACACCATCATTTTCAAGTTTACCTAGTCATCCTATCATTTACATTTCTGGATCATATGTAAACTGGGATCAAATGCTAATTTCATTATTCTCTTTATGTATGTGATTTTATATATACATGTAGATATACTTGTACATTTGCACATTCCACGTATATCATTTCTTTATTGCTTTTCAAGATATTCTTTTTTCTTTTCTTTTTTGTATTTAGGTGACAGTCACTGATAAATGAAAATGACTGTGCTGAAGATTAGGACACGACATAAACATTTGTTTCTGATTTTAAAGACTATTCAGAGAAAATGTTTTAAAATCAGAAGAGTGAAGAAATTCTAGATAATTTCGTTTTGTTCATCAAACCTACTAAGTGAAAACTACAGTAGGTATGTTGAAACGTGTATGTATGAAATTATATAAAGACACATTTATATATATTAGTAGCTAAGTTGTATTATCCAAACATTTTATTTTCCATTATATATTTTGCAGAACATTTATATTATGTTTTATACAAGAACTTTATCTCGTCTTTATAGACTTGTTTTTTTTAATTACATTTCATATTTTTATTTGCTTTGTAGAGAAGCAGACTTTTATTGTCTGAATTGGAAGGACATTGATCTCAGGTCACAATACAGCTGCCAACTTTCAGACAAACAAACCAGGAAACAGGAAAAACTCACTTCCACTCACGTCGTTCCAGAACATTCCACACAGAATATCAAAACGGCTGACATTACGCAGTGTAAAGTTACCTTTCCAGATTTCTTTTGCATGCGGCTGGCATGCAGGCAGCACCTTCGGTGTGAACTTGAATTCTCTGCATGTGGCCTTTCTCCAGACGACTGCAAGCGGTTACATGGTTTCTGTCTAGTTGCATTTGAGTTCTGAGCAATATTTGACATAATGATCCCTGAATGAATACACACTATTGTTGAAGCCAACAATAATCGCACTTAAAATGTACAACGCAACATCAGCTTAAAGAAAGACAAAGAAGGGCAGATTTATTCAACCCCGTTCCCCTGCTGTTATACCAGCAGTGCAGAAGTGCCAAGTTATTCTTCCCCAACTGGAAAAAGAAACGTGGATGATCTGCCAAACACACAACGGGTCACATCTGGCTATCCGTTTGGTGCCTGTTAGCGGAGGAGCCTTAAAGAGGACCTAAACGTCTCTTTGTGTACTCAGCCTTGCAGTATTTTTTTGTCAGTTTTAGCTCGTACGATCTTGATTCCAGTCGTTGCTGTTTATTTTTGACACATTTGGGACTGTCCTCGTGGTTGTGTTTGTGTAAACGTATTTTTTAGCCCTCTGCTTGCCTTGTATTGTAGGCTACGGCTTGCTAGCATGACACGACCGCTTAGCTGCTCTACTGTCTCTTGGCTTATAGTCTTACTGTTACAATCTTTGTTGTCAAAAGTATTATATCATTACTTTATATTGTTACTGCTAGTATTACAGTTCGATAGTGCCAGATGCATAGCTACGCCTGAATATATTTTCTCAACTTTAATTCTTGAACGGTTTTCGCATCGGTCCTGTTGTCGGCCAAATAAAGCATACCACGGTTTACAAAAAAAAATTCCTTAGCAACTGCTAAGAGCTTAAACCTTTGGTGCAAAGAAGGACCAAGTAAGCTTTCCTATCCACTAGTCTGTTTTTCTTGGTTAGGGTCGGTCAAATGAAACAACATGGACCAAAAATGGCACTGCCAAATCTCCAGATATGAAGCTTGGAAAAATAAGGTGCTGTTCACGGTACAATGATGGTATCAGATTGTGTTTCCATGGTTCTTTGAAATGTACACCATGGTATTTATATGGCATTTTGTGGTACATGTCCAAAAACATGGTAACACGCGGTACTTTTTTGTTAGTGGTGACAAGATGGGACACAGAAGTTCAATATGGACAAATTGTTCCATATTTTCCATATATGTGACCCTGGACCACAAAACCAGTCAAGTCGCTGGGGTATATTTTTAGCAATAGCCAAAAATACATTGTATGGGTCAAAATTATCGATTTTTCTTTTATGCCAAAAATCATTAGGATATTAAGTAAAGATCATGTTCCATGCAGATATTTAGATATTTAGTAAATTTCCTACCGTAAATATATCACAACTTAATTTTTGATTAGTAATATGCATTGCTAAGAACTTCATTTGGACAACTTTAAAGGCGATTTTCTCAATATTTTGATTTTTTTTGCACCCTCAGATTCCAGATTTTCAAATAGTTGCATCTCGGCCAAATATTGTCCTATCCTAACAAACCATACATCAATGGAAAGCGTATTTATGTATATGATGTAGATGATGTATAAATCTCAATTTTAAAAAATTGACCCTTATGACTGGTTTTGTGGTCCAGGGTCACATATTTGGACCAGGTTCTGTATTTAAATGCTAATATCTTGGACTGTCGCCATGATTTCTTGGAAAAAAGAGGCTTGAGGTTGAATGAATGGGTAGTTACTATAATTTCGATGCCAAAAACTGGAGCTAGGGAATAAAGGAAGTATTGGATGCCTGTTTGTGAGTGATGTTATGAGTCCTGTTATTTTCCAATTCATCCGGTGTCATGTTTGTATGTGTGTATTTTTGGACGCTGTACCAGTAACCACATTTGTACCTCTCTTTGACTTACAGAGTCATTTGGTCTCAGCATCGACACGCAAACTAGAACCTGTTGAACATGATTTTATTGGATAGGATCCGTGTGATTCCTCACACCTACAATGTAGTAATGTGACTGAGATGCATTTATTTTGGAGGGAGTTTGATATACTATATAGTGAATGTATCGTATTGCAAGTCTTTTGTAAAGTGCTTTTGAAATTATATTTTCGTACTGTATGTTTTTGTGGAAAATGTTTTGTGGAACCGAGGCAATTTGTATGTGAGATGACATATCATGCGTGCCTGTTTGTGTGAGCGAATGAGAGACTCTTTTGAGATGTCTTTATCCTCAAGCTGCAATGTAAACTTTAGGATAATGGTACAAAAATAAAGAAAAGCAAAAAAGTGTGTTGCCTGTTTCTGTTTTATTGTCTATAGAGTGTTGATGTAATGATGACTTGCTGATACAAGGACGAATGAACTTGAGCTGTAGCATTCTTTATTAATAAACACACTTGATACACACAAACACAGAGCAACCCTAAGTTAAACGTCCTGGCACACTTACAGTGTGAAGCATCAGCTTTGTTGGATAAATTGATTTCAAGCAGGAATGTGTGACGGATATAATGCTGAAACTGAATGTATTAAGTTATGTTTGAACCAATGATGCACTGAAAAGTCGCTGCCAAATCCACAGCCATAGTTTTAGCACTCTGGCTCTCTGGATTGAGTTGCTTGGTTATTTTAGCTGAGCTTCAAGAAATAGTTCACATAAAAAATGTTTTGTCATCATTATTACACAGAATAAGAAAATTTTATGGCAATTGGATTATTGAAAGGAGCTACTAGTAGAATAAATGGAGACTAGCTTTCAAGCTTCCTAAATGAATTGCATTCACAAATTGGACTGATTCAGTATGGAAGCTTGTTTCCGCCATGGGATAAACAAAAAAAATATTTTCTTCTCACAAATACTTTTCTTCTCAGAATTGTGAGTTCAAAACTGTGGCAGAAACAGGCTTCCTTTTAATTCAGTACATTGGCTCAACTTCAACCGTTTTAAACCACTTTTATGATATTTTTTATAGTGCTTTTACATCTTTTCTGAAGCTTAAAAGCTCTGGTCTATATTTATTGTAATAAGATTTAAAGCACAACCAGCATTTAATTTCACAGAAGAATGTTATATAGTTTTAGAACAAAATGAGGGCGATTAAATGGTGACAGAATATCCAATTTTAGGTGAACTATCCCTTTAAATTAGTGTTTTAGTGACTGCTTCACACAGAAAGCATTCAATGTCTCTGAGGTAACGATTTAAGAGTAATTTTAGTGATTTGGGTTTATTAATTATGGTCATTTCCTTTTGGCAAAATAAACATACATCATTGCATCATTGGTCCTTTAAAATGAATCCACATTTTCATAAACAACAACCTAAAGCTCTCATTTTATAGCACAATCAGTAGTACACAATTTTAAACAAAAAAAAAGTGCTTTTCATTTTTTTTATACATATCTATTACACCGGAAGACCATTATTACAGTATTCTCTCCCTTAGAAGTTTAAATATCTGAATTAATGTTTGTCTATGTGCAAATCAAATCTAGTCCTCCTGGCATGAGTGCAGTGGTTACGACAAAGTGACAACATCAGCGTGTTTCGAACAAAACACTGAAGCCCCTGAATCACCTGAGGCATTTTATATTAAACTAAAAGCAAATAAATATTTTTTTTCTTCTCTAATCAAAGTTGTCAAAGTTCAGAACATTGTCTTCAAAGTGTGTGTGCACATGCTTTTCGTAGAGATGCTGCTGGCAGTCCAGAGGAAACTGCTCGCTGCAGACGGGACATACCCTCCAGTGAGACTCCACGTGTCGTTCGAAACTGCTTTGCTCAAAGTGTGGCGGGAAGATCACCTCACACAGGGGACACCGCTTATGAACATCGGGTCTGGGTGGGGAAGAAAGAGAGTGTTTTAATCTACAACTATGGGAGGTGTTTGAAAGAAAGATTGCTTATTGCTTACTGTGTAATACACACTATGCAAAACTGTTTACAATGGAAACTATGACAAAGTAAACATTTTTAACAGCAGTATGCAGTTGTCAATCTCACTACTGTTTAGTCAGCAAGTGACTCTGAAGTTATCTCAGCAAAAAAAAAAAAAAAGTCCTAACTTTTGGCAGTCAGATGCAACTAGTCATTAATAAAAAAATAAAAAAAATTACTTTCTGCCAGTTGTCACTTTGGAAATGGAAAATCAATTCCAGGGCTATGTTTCAAATGAAAAACGAGCTTACTGGTTATCAGGGTTATTATTAGTAACTGAAACTAAAACCATCATAAAAGCATTTCCAATACTTGAAATAAAAATTAACTGAAATAAAAAAAAATCAGCTAGATTTCAAGGCAACATGTTTCATTTTCATTTAGTTTAATTCGAAGTATTAAAATAACAAAAAATAAATAAGAAACAAAACCAAAAAAACTAAAACAAATCAAAACCACTAAAACCTATATAGACTATATTTAAAACATGATAATAAAATGGCAACAACAACAAAATCTGAACTTAAATATACTAAAACTTTAGCTAACATTAAAATGAAAATAGAAAATGTAAAAATAAAATATATTTCAAAATATATACAAAAACTGAACATAGTAAATAAATGATACTAAACACTGCTGCACACTATGCTGTATATACTGTAGTATTTACGGTCTAATATTTAGAATAGTTTATAGCACACACTTTTAACCATATATCAACTGTAAACCTTTATATGTAGTATGCTTCATTGTCATATGACCTCACCAAACTACAAATGACATCCAGTTAAGTGTTTACGGTAATATTTTATTTCATTTTTTAAATAAATGTAAAAAACCCATTGTTTTGGTATGTCCTCCAAAACTTTTGGCATTCAGATCCAATAATGAGTCAAAAATCCCTAGAAAGATGTATGAAATAAAACGTACACAGACATTTACTAGACATTTACTAAAGACATTTGATATTACTTCTAGTCATTTGTCACTCTGGAAATTGAAAGACGGGTCTAGAGGATCGTATTGTGGGATACAGTGGTTCACACAGTATGCTTTTGTTGTATACCACAGATTTGTGCAAATATATTATTTCTAGGTATTCAATGCAAACGGTGTACAGTATACATATTGCAAACATAGTTATGAGTAAGGTAGCATGGATTTCCAAACATTTACCTGGTATCAAAGCAGAAGCTGGTGTGGCTCTCGTTAGATTCCAGGCTCTGATGATCGCAGACTACAGGGGCCTCACCATCACCTCCCTAAGAAAGACATAAAAACCAAAATGAAACACACACATCATTTCTACTTGACTGAGACATAACAATACAATGTTCTTCAGTGGACACATTTAGCTGTCACCTCTCTATTGAGACATAACAGCTAAGATCTCACACAGACACAGACACACACACCCACACTTCGGACGAAAAGCCACGCCTGTCTGCACACAGCCGGCTTCCTGCAAAGGTTAATGGGCTTTTAACGCAGCAAACGAGAAAGGAGGAGAAAGGGGTCAGCGCCGATCTGCACCCTCAAATATCACAGGCCGGCACCCCCAGTCAATTAGCATAGCCCTCGTCAACATCTCTCTCTAACGAGTCTCTAGCCTCGTCACTCTAATCCGCTAACGAGCTCAAAAGAGAAAAGCCTTAATTGCCGTTTCATGCAAATTAACCACCTCTGTATTCACCTATGAACTGAGGTCTGAGGGTGCGGGGAATGCAGAGGGCAGTGAGGACGAGAAGACGTAAAAAGAGTGAATCAAAGAGTTTGAAGTCAAGAGGAAAGGCTGAAAAACAGAAAGAAAGGCTGAGAGAGAGGAAGAAGCAGTGAAGGCTGCTAAAGGGTGACAAAAATACATAGTAATGCCACATATCAGTTTAAAGACTGGCACAATAACACCCAGGCATTAGCTCTGAAACTTACAAAAACTTATAAACTAGCTTTATGGGTACTTTATATTAGGTGTCTTTAACTGTAATGTACTTGCATCAAAAATAATCAATTGTTTAGTGCAATGTACTTATTGTGTTTATGCTGCATTGCAAATCACGGTAGCACTTTATTTTACAATCCTGCTCCGCATATACATACTATGTACTTATTATAGTAATCAACTGGGAAATAACTAAGCACTAACCCTGAACCTACCCCTAAACATAACATTAACTCATGTAGTTACCTTCCTGACATTACCCAGTACTTTCTTAGGCAAGTACACTGTAAGTACATGTACGTGCACGTGCTGTAAAATAAAGCGCAACCCAAATCACTTTTGCTGCTGTTGAGGTGGGATATGGTTAAGGTTTGGTGGTCTGGTTAGGTTTAAGGTAGGTTAAGGTGTAGGTGTAGGGTTGACGGTGTAATCATAGATGTAACTACAGATATTCATTACAAATGTAATAACAGGAAGGTATTTTTAACAGTAAGTACAAATGTAAAAAACACGATCTATAAAATAAGTGTGTATTCATTTAAATGTAAGTACAAAGTAATTAAAGACACTTAATATAAGGAGGGTAGATTTTATGATAATGTTATGGAGCTTTTGGGTCCTATTTGAAAGAAAAGAACAACTTGTCACCCTCATGTCTAACCTGTATGACTTTCTTTCCTCTAAGAAACAATGAATGGTAACTTAAGTTGTCAAGCTTCAAAACAGATGCAAATTCCCCATAAATGTATCACAAAAATATGTCTGAACTCTGAAGCCATAGTACTGTATTTTTATGCTTGTATCACCCTCCTTTCACAAATGACACAAAGCTAGATACAACTGTCAAATCTTGCGAAACAAACAAAAAAGAATTGGGAAGATCATTAAAGAGAAAGGAATAAAGTGAATTTTTGTGAATCATTGTAATAATAGCTATTTTAAGATAATGCTAAATGATACCTTCATAAATTATTAAAACAAAACCGCAATAAAAAGATTCAATCTTTTGTTTGCTTAAATGTTGTGACCATTAACCAACATCAGAGAACCATGAACATGCAGATGTGTTGTTAAGTTATTGAAATGCAGTATAATATCATTAAAAACACATTTCTGCTTTGGTGTTGATACAGAGGAACTTATCAGTTTTATCAATGGTGCTGTGACCAAAAAGATTGGAAATCAGTTTTAAAGCTTTAACGTCAGAAAAAAACAAACATCTGCTAAATGTCACTGTAGCATCAGACAGGATGTGTTTTAACAATGTACTGCAGATAAGCAACAGCTTTAAAAATGACAATGTCCAGATTAAAACGCACTCTTCCAATACTATCCATCAAGCACTACTTTTAGCAGTGTGAAGTTACATTAAAACAGACCATGCCTATTATACATCTATGTAGCTGCCAAAGAAATATACACAGTAGAAAATGTTGTGGAGTTTTCAAACTATTTCTACTACTCTGTCTTTGCGTACAGCATGTTTCCTTACGTTAGGCCGCTCTTCAGCGGGATTCTCCAGGCCATCAGGGGGGCTGAGACTGCGTGATGGCTGACTGCAGACCACAGGACCACCCCACGGCGGTGGAGCCAAAGGAGGGGGCCTGCAGGTTTGTTCTGGGGATAATGCCCCATCTGCTCCATCTAAGCAACAACAATTCAGGAAGCTCTGAATAGGGCCGTCACATCACAAAAACTTTTAGAAGTTGCATATCAATGTCAATGTTCTCGATACTCTACCAATTTCGACACGACAGCAAAACAAATATATTACACTTATTCACATAAAAATACATACTAAATTCTTTAGTATATATACAATAAAAAATTTTGGGGTTTTTAATTATTACTTTTATTCAGCAACTATGCATTAAACTGTTTAAAAGTGACAGTAGAATCTTGTTTCACATTACAACAGACTTCTATTTCACATAAATGCTGTTTTTTTTTTGCTTTCTGTTCATCAACAAATGAAATGTATATACTGTATGTAAATATTAAGCAGCAAAACCGTTTTCAATATTGATAATAGAGAAATGTTTCTTAAGCATCAAATCAGCCATACTGGAGTATTGACTGCTGAAAATTCAGCTTTGATCATAGGAATAAATTACATTTAATATATATTAAAATACAAAACAACTGTGATGCAATAATATTTCACAATTTTACCGTTCTATGGTATTTATGATCAAACTAATTTAGCCTTGGTAAGAGACTTCTTTAAAGAACAACAAAAATCCTACTGACCTGTAATTTTTTTACTTTTAAATGGTATTGATTGAATAATTATAAATTATAAATAATTAAGTAAACACTTTTTTAAAAAGTAAATATTACTCTTTTATTACTTTAGTATGAAACAAATTCAACCATAAACAGGTCATTATAGACAATCAATCTACATTTTTCAAATAATCTAGTAGTTTTTTTTTTTTACTATACTTACTTTAAAAAAATCATAATAAATAAATAAAAGTAGACAAAAGCTTGCACCCACCCCGGGTCTCTTGCTCTGAATAGGGGTTTCCGTACTGCAGTTCAGCTGGTTGTTGGGGCACCAGAGGAGGTGGAGGTTGGTCTTGTGTATACGGCAGTGGGTATCGCAGAATCATTGGCTCTCTTACGTCTGACCTCCGACTCCCTGCTGCCTCCACTCTGTTCATACACTGCCGCAACTCCTGCAAGAAAAACAAACAGTCAACAAAATATATGATCACAAAGTGAGTTCTCAACATACCTGACAAGAAACACTTATTTATCGCTTACATGAGTAAAAGTAGCTAACACAAATATTGTCAGTGAAATTGCAAAAGATAAAGGACAAACCTAGCTTGATGCTTAAATTACAGCACTGCAATAATCTCGTAATCAAAATTATACACCGGCTATTTAGACACGACAAGAACCTGAATTAAACTTCTTTGGCCAACAATCTTCAACCAAAGAAACTGAAATCTTGAGTACTATATTACCAGTCTGTAAATAGCACTGACATAGTGTATAACTCTCCTTGCTTTTTTACTCTTTTTCTTGTTCTTTCTTTCCTTCTCCTTTGACCTCATATCCGTGAGCCATTATTAGAGGAATTATTCGCACATTTAACATTTAACACAAGTGCTGATGGGTAATCAGGGAGCTGCATGTGGCATTTAGCCGTGACTCTTGGGGCTCAAACATTCACACTCTGCCTGATTTCAGCGTCTTACCTGCTAAGAATCAAATTAAGGTATTTAATATTTAAAGATTCTCATTAACATTTAGAAGATCAAGCTAATAATACCAGCTTTAGAAGATATTGCAGCTTTTTGGATCTTTGGATAGCAAACAAAGAACACAATACTTGAGTATATAACAACAAACTCTTTATAGGAACAAAAATGATAAGAACAGGGTTATATTATAAATGCTCTTACCTTCTCCAGTCTCTCTTTCTCCCTGGTCACCACCACAAGACTCTCCCTCAGAGCAGACACCTCTCTGACCTTCTCTGCCACTTGAGTCTATCAAGGAATTCATACGATTTATTTTGAGTGGCATCTGGACATATGTTTTAAAACCGCTCTAAAAACACCACTTGAAAGTGAAGTGTGTGATTCTAAACCACTAAAGGCACGAAACAGAGTTGTGAGTTGCAAGTCCTATAATATTTAAAAACAAATGAGGAGTGGCTATAGATTATTAAGCAAGCATATATAGGCTATTAAGCAATCTTAATTCTGGACTTGAAATGTTGGAGTGTTTCTCAGGACTGAGACATTTTTTGACCAAAAAAACTGAATAAATTTTCCATTCGTTTCGAAATGATTTGTTCAAGCTAGAAACACTAAAAAGTTAATGGTTCAAAAGTTCAATTTCGAGTTTTGAAAGAAGTCTTGTATGATCATAAAGGCAGCATTTATTTGATCAAAAATACAATAAAACATACGTATTGACAATTATTATTACAATTTTTAAATAATTATTTAACATAATATTTAAATATATTTGAAAATGTAATTTATTCCTGTGATGGCAAAAGCTGAATTTTCAGCATCATTACTCCAGTCTTCAGTGTCACATGATCCTTCAGAAATCATTCCAATACACTGATTTGGTGCTTAATATTATTATTTAAAAAATATTAAATATTATAAATTAATATTTTTGTGGTCTGCTGATTTCCTTCTCTTTCTCTCTGTTTGAGTTATCATTGTGTAAATGCTTGTTTGGATTTGAAGTTCAGTTGAAATGGGTTTACTACGATCTTACCCTGCTCTCCAGCAAACAGTCATAAAGCATTTGGTGAGAGCGTGTGCATACGTTTAAACATGCTGTAAATAAAAGACTTTCCTTTTGATGGTGTCTCTAGCTTTGTCTAAATACTCAGACAAGAAGAGTCCTTTACGACCTCCTTTCCACTTGGCTAGCTCTGTCCTTAATGACTGCTGTGTTCACACACGCTCAGAAGACTGACGGAAATGTGATACCTCAGTCAACCCGTGGAAGTGTTTGCACGTTTGTGTGCACTGACATCTTATGCAAATGAATGTGTGAGTATCTGTGGCTGGCTCTTCCCTGTGAGGTTGAAGGAACCTGAATCATGTATGTACACCTCTGTGTGTTGTGTGTGTTTACGTACTTTAAACCGCTGCTCCTCACTGGCTAGCAGGAGCTTCAGGTTTTCATTGATGGTGTACTGCTCTCTCCATTTCTCCTCCATGCAGGCAAGCTCAGCTTCGACTGACACACTGCACTCCTCTTCCTCCTCGTCCTCATCCTCCTCCTCTTCATCTTCGTCGTCTTCCTCCTCTTCCTCTTTTTTCTCTTCCTTCCCCTCCTGTCCAGGTCTGCCTTCAATTCCCAGTCTCTCGGCATCTCTTAGTGTCACAGGTTTGATCTCAGCAGGATATTGATCTTTCAAATGTTAATGCATAAGAATTTGGTCACAATATTATAGAGCATATAAAAAAATCGTGAAACTGCTGTGTGACGTGACACAATAACCAATAATAATAATCACCAATGCTGCACTTATTTGATCAAATATACAGTAAAAAGTGTAATATTGTGATACTAATACTATTCGAATTTAAATGAACTGTTTAGTATTTAATAATATATGTTTCATATATTACTCCATTACTAGAGTCTTTTGTGTCACATGATCATTCAGAAATTATTACAATATGCTGATTGATGCTCAAGAAACATTTCTTATTATTAGCAGTGAAAACGGTTGTGCTGCTTAATTGTGGAAATTGATATACATACAGTATATATAAATTTTTTTTTAAACTTTTTTGATAAATGGCATTTATTTGAAGCATTCATTTACTTCAAAAAAACTTACTGAACCCAAAGCTTTTATTACTCATATTTATTTATTCAATAATTTTTGTATTAATTTTTACTTTTTTTATTAATTTTTAAAGGAACCAGTTTGACGATGTGTGTTGGAGTTTAAATGTGTTTCGATTCATTTGTCTCCTTGCCAATACCTGTGGGAGGCGTCTCAGCATCTGGTGTGTGTAACTCCTGTGTGGTCTCTGTAGAGGCATCATTCCTGTTACAGTCCTAAAACATATGTAATACTTTAAGATTTCACACAAAAATATAGGAGGGTGTTTTCACGATTTATAAACGACTCATCAACAAATGAACACGACTTATAAACCTCAACTAACATACATAAAAACAAAATGTATGATTGCTTAACATCTTGAAGTGTATCATTGTAAGAGTTGCATTTTTTTGTAAAATGAACAACTGGGTAAAGCCATAATTTCAGTTCCTCACCCCCTGCTGCATCTCTTGTTGCTGTGTCAGTTTGGTGACTTGTCTTCGCAAACGTTGGCACTCTCTGTATTTCTCTTTGTAGTGCTCTGCAGCCATATTCAGACGCAGCTTTAGTTCCTCAACCTCCTTTTGTAGCTCCGCCTCCAGCTCTGAAACTACACCCACTCCAGCCCTGCCCTGAAATAAAATAAAGAATAAATAAAATAAAGCAAGAACGCAAGAAAGAGAGTTATCTCACAGTTCACACTGTCTAAACATTGCGTCTAAACCATGTGTTCTTCATATTGTTATTAACAGATCTTCATAATTAAATAAACATAAGGGCCAGTTAGTTGTGATTACCACTTCCTGTGATGCCTGGCTTCTCATCCTGTCAAGCTGATTCTGAGCATGTCTGCATTCTTCCTGGGCTTCAGCTAAATAGGCTCGTAGGTCTTCTGTCTCCTGACGGGCACGGTACAGCTCAGCCATGGTGCGATCTTGCCCGCCGGAGGCATCACGTAACTCAGAACCCAACATGGTGGCCTGCTGCCGCGAGGCCTGGAGCTGCTCCTCAGCTTGACGCAACTGCATTTTCAGACACTGGAGATGCACACAATGCATTAGGAAGACGAAGTATGATTTATGTGAACAAGCACTATATAGTATATAGTATATACTCACCAAGGCTGCATTTATTTGATCAAAAGTACTGTAATTCTTAAAAAATTATTTGAATATGCTGATTCAGTGCACAATTATTTTAAGTGCTCAATTATTAATAATGGTTCTTATTATTATCAATGTTGAAAACAGTTTTGCTGCTTAATAATTTGGTGGAAATCTGATTCTTTGATGATGAATAGAAAGAACAACATATATTTGAAATATAATATATTTAAAAGAACAACATAATGCAAATCCTTTGTAAAACAAATGTTGTCACTTTTGATCAGTTTAGACTTTAAATTTTAGAGCATCCATGCAGCATTGAAGTTTTAAAATTTTTTATATCTTTCTTATCTCAAACATTTAAGTTGTAGTAGTTTTTTTATGGTTTTCACAAAAATATTAAGCAGCAAAAACATTATAATAAGAAGAAATATTTCTATATTAGAATAATTTCTGAAAGATCGTGGAGTAATTGCTGCTGAAAATTCAGCTGTGCTATCACAGAAATAAATTACATTTTAAAATATATTAAAATAGTTATTTTAAACTGCAATAACATTTTTCAATATTGCTGTTTTACTGTATTTTTCTTCAAATAAATGCAGCCTTTGGTGAGCATAAGAACCTTCTTTTGAAAACAGGGGGAAAAAAATCATACTTATTCCAGAATTTGGACCGGTAGTAAATATATTTAATGTATTTGTATTTATTCTTTAAACAAACATCTATTACGGCATCAGCGGGGTGTGTGTCCCTCTCTGTGCGTAGCCTGTGCAGTTCCTCCTGGTACTGTGCGATGGTGACCTCTCTGTTTAGCTCCACTGCCTTCAGCATCTGCAGCTCTGCACTGAGTTTAGTGTTTTCCAGCTCGGCACTGCGCACGTGAGACTGTAAGCGTGAACACACAACATGGATCAATGCACGTCACTTGACTGATCGATGCATATGATTACAGTTTATAACCTGTAGATACTACACGCACTTACTTTGTAAAGCTCCCTCTCGTCTCTCTCGTTCTTCAGTTGAGTTTGTAGACCGTCCCTCTCAGAAATCACTTTCTGCAGCCTGTCTCTTAAACTGGAAGACACAAAAAACAAAATACACCATATAAACCCTCAACTATAAATCTGCATTCTTATCCTGAGAGTCCAAGTCAAAATCTAATTCAGACTTGAAAATAAAAATGTAAAACGGAAACATTATGGAATAAAATATATATAGACCTATATATTTTAAAATTTGTGCAGGTCACTAATCATATAATCAAATTTGATCAGATGTTTTTGCCTCCATTGAAACACAAGACGGTCAATGGATCATCTCAAATATGAGAACATGATCAGCAGGTTATCTAATACTTTGAAAAAAAATGTTTTAATTACCTCAAATTGTTATGCTGATAAAATAAATCAAATTAAAATAAAAAAATAATTAAATTCAAATAAATACTCAATAAAGCATTTAAAACTAGTTGTCTCAGACTTTTGGACCCTTCTTTAAATATGTAAATAATATAATATATTCATGTCAGGTAATGTGTGTTCGGGCCTTACCAGTCCAGTTCAGTCTCTTTAAGAACAGCTTTTTGTGTGATTTCTAGCAGGTCCTGTTCAAGTTGTCTGACTCTGGCTTGAGCCTCCTCCTTCTCCTCACGCAAGCCTTTCTGCAATTGGATAGCAAATGCTATCAATCACACCTTCCAGCCAATCAGAACACTCCAGGCATTTTATATATATAATAAGCAACTAATTAATATATAAGCAATTAAAATATTTAAGTTAAGAAGAATTTACAGCTCTTATAAACAAGTTCTTCTAACACACAGCATATAGATTAAAATTTTTTTTAGAAATTTATTAGGATTGTTACACACAGAGTAATTCATGGGGAATAATAGAGACTTCACAGACTCTTTTGATAATGTGGCAGTTTACAGGAGACTTAACTGAAAGAGAAAATAAATATCAGAAATGCAGGTATTATTCTGATCCAGTCTTTCCCTAAAAAAAACAGTCCATGGCTGAAGTTAATTTCCCAATAGTATGATGTCAGCAGGAAAAGAGGGGGCTTCGATTTCACTTTTGTTGCGGCGGCTCATATTTAACAGTCGTCATCAGTAAATCACAGTAACATCTGGTTCTGAAAGCACGCATACACGCCTTGTCCTCTGGCTAATCTGGTGACTCGTGGTGTTTTACGGCCGATGATGTTTCGGAATTGCAGCACAGGCAAATAAAATGTGAGGTTGTAAAATTAGCAGCCACAAAATATATACTTATGTTCTCACGATAAAGAGGAAGTCTATTTTCATATGTAAGTTCTGACAGTTTAACAGACACACGCACACTTATGGCATATGAAAGGGTTTGTGTGACTGGGGTGTGAGAGAGAATTATAAAAGTGTTAATGTTTTATTTGTGGTGTTCTTTGTCCTTTGTGACGCTCATAATTCACACTTACAGACTTCAGAAGAAACACCAGGGGGCGCTGAAAGACCAGCAAACCAACTGAATCACATCCTGCTGTTTTCTGGGCCCTTTAAGATTTTAATGTGCTTGTTGTGCAGTCAAACATCAACACCACATCAGAGCCAAACCGAATCTGCAAAGATGTTCTTTTTTTATGCTGGGGGGAAAATCACATTTTGTGAAATGGATTTTACATGGTAAAATGTGGTACATGGATGAAATTAGCTGGCCATATTAAATAAACAATGCAAGGGGTGGGGATCACCACAATATCCTTTGGTATTGATGGTGTTTGCATTGTTTTATTTATTTACTAATTTTTATGCCATCTAGCACTCTTTTAATGGTAAGAAAAATTTAAAAAGTCTGTTTTAGGTGATAATTAGGCAAATACATTTAAAATAATATTTAAAAAGGGATACACGATATAGACTAACTAAATAAACTGCCTTTACACTGGTACACTACTGTTCAAATGTTTGTTTGTTTTTTTAAAGAATTTAACTCTTTGGATGCTTTAAATTCTAAAAATAAACCTAAAAAAAATATTAAGCAGAATAGTTGTTTTGATAACAAAAAGAAACATTTCTTAAGCTGCAAATCAGCATATTAGAATGATTTCTGAAGGATCATGTGACTCTAAGGATGGAAGTAATGGCTGCTGAATATTCAGCTTTGCCATCACAGGAAAATTACCAATTACATTTCAAAATATCTGAAAATACAAAATTGGGTAACACTTTATTTTAAGGTGTCCTTGTTACATATGTTACATGTACTTAATATTGTAATAATAATAAATGATGCATAATTAGATGCAAGTAACCCTAATCATAAACCTAACCATATAAGTGCATGCAGTTAATTAATATTACTCAGTACTTAAATGCATAATTTCACTGTAACAAGGACACAAATTTGTAATAATATTTCACAATATTGTATAGTGTATATAGCCTACATCAGAGTACCATGGTATTACCATCTGGTACCTGAATAATGATAATACCGTCACATTACCATATTTTGTAAAGTCAAATGAACAGGAATGACAAAAAGTTCAGAAAACGCAGATTAAACATTTTAAATAAAGAAGCTATTAATAGGAAATAAAAAAATGAGGGCTATCAACATTAACCAACAAAAATGAAAAACATCAATGCATTTATTTAACTTGACATTATAACTATCACACACCCCTCTTTAAACCCCACCCTCTAATGAGACATCAGCCAATCCAATGTTTGCTAACTGCTTAGATATGAAATGATTGGCAAGACTGTTTCTGAAAAACAATAACAAAAAAGCTGCCTATTTTTATGCTCTTATCAGAGCATGAGGCTGCTACAAAGACAGACAGGACACATTTCAATTATATGTATCAGGTAGTAGTGACGTATTATGTGTGGTATTTCAAAAAAGAAATCACATACAGCACCTTTAAATATAATCAAAATTAGCAGACGAAAAAGAGAGAGAAAGAGAGCGGGAGAGGGAAAATGGCGTGACTGGCTGCTGTTGTCTCAGTGACTGGGCAGGTCTCCTCCTTTCTGTTGAATGGTTTTGGTGGACATTAACTCCTGGCTGCGTGCACACGTTTGACGTCACGTCTACCCTCTGTGGTCGACATGGCACTGCCATGATAACAGATGTCCAAGTAAACTTTTCTCTGTCTCGCTCTCTTTCTTTCTCGGTTTCTCAAACTCCCAATTCTTTCACTCCAAGTAAATCATCCTCAGCACAGTCAGAATTAAGTATGGATAAATTACATGACTTTATGGGGAAGGTCAGTAATGCACACAGAGACACGCACATGGCCATTATCTGATAAGATAAAGTGCTTTGTGGGAGTAAGTTCACCGTCAGTCAAACAGAGAAGCGTTTTACACTTGGAGACAGAAAGTCTTAAAGCACCAATGTGCACAAACACACACAGGAGAGCGCTTTGATGTGCAGATAACTTGAACTTGTGATCTCTGGTGTGTGTTACATGCTGTTTAAACACTGTGTGTGTGTGTGTGTAAGCCATCTTTGCTGCTTCGTTGGTTGGTCACTTTTATGTGCGAGTGTGTATTTAGTACCTGGTTCTGTTGTCTCTGTCTCTCCTGTAGCTGATCTCTCTCCTGTGTGAGGAGGCGTAGTGCTTTCTGCAGTTCTTTGCACTCCTGTTGAACTTCCTCAACACGCTGCTGCTCATACACACATATAAAGATAATAAGACACAAGCTTTGTTCCAAAACCTAGTGAGATGCCTTGCTTCCTAAATAGACAGCTGCCGTCTAAGACAGCATCTTACCATAATGGAAGCTCATAAGTGACTGATTTAGAAGGCTGTCTATCTATCTATCTATCTATCTATCCATCCATCCATCAATCTATCAGCATTTTAAAATACAGCACACACAAATATTGGGGAAAATAATCAATTTTAATTACACTGCACTATTTTGTTAAAGAATGTTTTTCAGTGCTGAACTAAACAGATGTTTATATATTTTTTAATGTATTCATTTTTATTTACTATTTGTATTCTACTGTATTGTATTATAAACAGTGTGTTTATCGTTGACATTTCTCTTTTCCTGTATTTTTCCCCCTGGGATTGTCACAATGCATCATTGCAAACAATACATGCAATTTTGCTTTATAATTTGGATAAAACAAGTCAGCTCAAGAGACAGCATGATTAGGTTGTCTACATTTTGTATCAAGAGTGCACCTGTGATGCCTTAGGTTTTGGAACAAAGCAGGGATTTGTATTCTTGTTTGTGTGATTTGCATACCTCAAGTAGTCCAGTCTTTGTCGTCACAACCAGTATGTCTGAGTTCCCATCATCTTCCACGATCAGTAGCTCCTCCCCTGTGGGTGTGGCCGGGCGGAATTGGAATGGTGTGCTCGCACCTCTGATTTCACCCGTGTGTGTGACATAGCAGAACTGATAAAACTCACCATCACTACGGGGAACATAATATCCTAGGAAACAGCATGTAGAGTATTTGATTACAGGTTTCACCATTTTAGATGTATTGTCTTATACTATAACTTACAATAGAAAGGTCATCTGCAAACAAAGTAAAGCAAAAACAAAATTCCCTACAAAATTAAACAAACAAAACAAAACATCACAGATTCAGTCTGCATGAACTTTCAAAAGTTCTGAAATCAAAAATAATGACTCTTTAATTTTTACTTAAATAAAAATAAAAATAAACACCCATTTTTAATCATCCAATCAAATAAAACAAAAAACATGATGACATTAAATAAAAAATTATTTGGTCTTACTGCACAAAAAACTAAAAACAATTAACATGAATAAAACCCAATTTCACAGTCCAATTAAATTATGATGGATAAAAGCAAGTTTAACCATCCAATCAATTCCGGAAAAATAAAATAATGTCCCACCCTTCACTTTTCTCCTTTTTCACTACATCAAATTACAGAAGTAAAATAGGTTGCATAGGGCAATACATGTTGACTTTGTGTGTGTGTGTGTGTGTGTGTGTGCATGTTTATGTGGTTTATGAGGACACAAATTTGTATAATAACATGGGTATGACATAGGTATTACAACGAGAAGGTGATTTATGAGGACATTTTCAGTGTCCCCGTAATTCAAAAGGCTTATAAATAATTCAGAATGAGAAAATCTAGAAAATCCTGTGAGAGGTAGGTTTAGGGGTAGGGTTGGTGTAGGGCAATATTAAATATGGTTTGTACAGTATAAAAACCATTACACCTATGGAGAGTCCCCATAAACCATAAAAACAAACCTGTGTGTGTGTGTGTGTGTGTGTGTGTGTGTGTATACCCTGAAAGATGATGGTTCGGTGAACAGTGGATCCCTCAGTGTAGTTTTCAGGCATGGGAGACCAGAGAAACGTGTAGTAGTCTCTCGCACTGCTCCAGCCCACCTAACACACACACACACATATACATAAGAACAGCAAACCAGAAGTGAGTCAGAACTAAAACTTTTGTGACCAGACCAATGAAGGCCTTTGAAAACAGTTACAAGTAAAACGTATAAAACACAGACTAGTTCATTTTGACCAAAACGATACAAGCAAAACTATATAAACACAGAGACTACATAAAATGTTTAAGGATCACACAGTCAAAACAGATGGAAAGAAAGTGAGAAAGAAGAAACATTACTTACTAACAATACATTAAACCTGTGGGAAGTCTTATTACTTTGTCTCATATAGTTTTCACAGGTTATAAATATCACAATAAGCTCAAGGAGGGATGGAAACACTTAGCCTCCTTTCTGAACTTCTTAGCCAGAAAAGGGGGCACAGTGTGTGTGTGTAGGGTTGGAAAAGGAGGAGTAATGGAAAAAAAGGACCTCGAAAAAGGTGAAAATTTTACACATTCTTCAAAGGCGGCTAAAAATTGTGTGGTTACTTTTAAAAGTATGAGTGTGCATGTGAATTTCATCATTTCTGCCTTTGAAGCACGTGTAAAATTTTCACCTCCATAACCACCCATATTTGTGTGTGTGTGAAAATGAGTGATTGCATGGTTTTATGCAGTTTTAAATGAAATATGATGGAAATGAAGAAAAGAATGTAGTCCACCATCATAAACATGTCACATACAGTAACTTCTTACAGTTACAAACAAGACACACACACACACACACACACACACACACACTATCAGCAATTTGTCATCGTGATTTTTCACAGCACTACCTGACATTTACTTTGATTACAATATATCACATCTGTAATCTCTTTTTTTACAGAAAGTATTCTGCTTTCATCTGGAACGTAGTCATCTGTGAAGAAATCAACTATTAATTACAGAGAAGAGAAGTAAAGAGGAGAGCAAGAGGAAAGAAAAAGAGAGAAGGAATTCGAGTGTGTTTCAAACAAGCCATGCTTGTACACACATGACCGATAAACGATAAATTAAATAATAAGAGGGCTGACGTAACTATAAATCAGGTGCATAAGAACATATTCGGCATGTGTGCGACAACTTAATTATATAGTACACCGAGTGAGTGTGTGTGTTTGTGTGTATGCATGATTACACAGCATTTTTTGTATTGCTTAAAGGTAGCCTATTTCAACATGCCTCAACATACTCCTTCATAAAGAGTACTATATTCGTCCACTCTGCAAATTTAAAATATAGGTTTTCTTTTTTTACACTTAGGGATACTGCATATACAAACAAAAAAGTTACAGTTAAATATATGTAAAACTTTACATATAAAGAGATAAAATACTGTACAAGTATTTATATATAATTAATGTCATTTCATATGAAAATATCAATTTAATTTAAAACAGAAATTTTGCACATTAAATAAAAAGGGACATTGCAAGTACAAATTAAAAAGCTGCAGCTGATTCTTTTTTTTAGAATTTTACAAATAAAAAGATAAAATACAGTTATTTATATATAATTCATAACATTTAATTAAAATATGAAATTAATAATTTAAAACAGAAATTTTGCATTTTAAGTAAAAATAAAAAATATTATAAAGTGCAGTTATTCACACATAATTAACAACATTCAATATAAAAATTTAAATTAAGTTTTGCATGTAATGTAATTCTATTTTAGCTGAGTAAAAATAGAAACAGCAACAACCTCTACACACAGATTTTTTTTTTTTTTTTTGCAAAAAAAAACATTGTTAATTAAAACTATTATGCAACTTGCTGCTTTCCAGAAGGAGCAGAACTTTCTCTAAACCACCAGAGGGAGCCTGTGGTTCTCTAAGTAATATAAAGCACAGGTTAAGGTGTGTGTACTAAGTGTGTGTATATGCCTGAGGAATAATTCCCACATTACCTCATTAATAATTTAAATACGAGTCCATAGATATTGTCAGAATACATCCAACCATAATGGTCTACCATATAAGTCTGATCTTATCCAGTTATGCATTATACATAGCAGCTAATATCTGTTATTATACTAAATCTTATTGCAGATACAAGGATGAAAGGAGAAAATACTAAAGCAAAAGCATAAGGAAGGATTAATTTGTTGTGGGAAACGCCCACAGCATCCAGCACAACAGCCCATGCTATCAATCACACACACACACCGTAACACTATTCCCCCGTAAACTAACCATCAAAACAACAGGGATATTGAGCGGATTAACCATCTTTTTTCCAATCCACATTTTTCCCCTGCAACCCACCACTCTACATGCTGTCTGGAAAGATCTGGTTGATTTGAAGTGCCTTTTATACCAGTCATAAACTGTCACTGTATCTTAACAAGATGTAAAGTTTCCGTGTGCTCATTTCCTCTTGATTAAGTGCAAGACTAAATTTCGAGATGAAAGAAGAGTGAGAGAAAAAAAAGTGAGATTAAATCGGGTGGATAGAATTTTCTAACAAAAAGCATTGCTGTGTATGAAAAACTAAATATTGACCAGATGTTAGTGAAATATGTCATGTGTACCAACCTTAAATATGCCAACCCAGTCTTTGGGATGTGGGGTGATGAAGGGGGTGAGTGTGTAATGACATTCAAGCGCGGCCTGCGGGAGGAAGCTTTTCCCAACATTCTGGAAGATGACATGGGCGAAGTTAGACGTCTCCATGACAACACTTCCTCCTCCACCAGCAGATGCTCCCGTATTACAGGCTGACAACATCATAAGTGCTCAAGGAAAGCCTGTGATTGGTCTACCTGAAACAAGAAGGAATGAAAATTACAAAGAAATAACAAGGTTTAACTGACACAGTTTCTCTTTGCCTAATGGTTAGAGAGTCGAACTTGTAACCCAAAGGTTGTGGGTTCGAGCCTCGTACCGGCAGGGATTGTAGGTGGGGGGAGTGAATGTACAGCACTCTCTCCCACCTTCAATACCACGACTGAGGTGCCCTTAAGCAAGGCACCGAACCCCCAACTGCTCCCCGGGCGCCGCAGCATAAATGGCTGCCCATTGCTCCGGGTGTGTGTTCACGGTGTGTGTGTGCACTTTGGATGGGATAAATGCAGAGCACTAATTCCGAGTATGGGTCACCATACTTGGCCACATGTCACGTCACTTTCATAATACAGGCAAGGGATATTGTTCAGTCAGAGAGTCAAATATTGCTAAATAAACCCCAACATGGACTTGTATCACCCTGAATGAGTTTATTATTACCTAGCTCCTTACCAAATAAATAAAAGGACTTGAAATAGTGATTTGAAATGTTTTTATCTTACTTTTAGAGACCTCAGCGAGCCATAACACAACCATAGCTATGCAGAAAACATTGGTTTTACAGAATGAAAGGTCAATTTTACAATACGGCCCATGAATTATTACTGAAGTAATAATTAATAGAAGTAAGTCTCTACTGATTCATTTAAATTCCGCAAAGTTTATATTCTTTATATTCATTTAATGATGCTGCTTTGAAAGTGATGCAGCAAAAAAAAAAAAAAAAAAGGTTTACACTGAAAATTGCATGACGGTGTGTTTAAGCAACACAGAATTTGCAATAAACTATAGGTCATTCTACTGCATTAAAATGTTATTTAGATGCTTAAATATTTTGGAGCTGACATACATTTGGGTTATGCCCATGTGCAGCTGCATGAGGAAGACCTGCCCTACTGCAGGCCGGATGGGGCGATGCCGAGTAGGCCTGTATGCATGGCACTGCTGGTGCTGCTGTCATCCCTGTTCAGGCCTTAACCGTCAATGACAGCTCGATTCAATACAGCAAATAACATATTCGCACTGAACTCATTATATGATGGTTTAAAACATAACATTCCTTGTTAATCATACTAAAGCATGTTTGCTTAAACCGAAAGCGACTTTCTAGATATATTTCACTTGCATCATGTCGCTAACAAGTCACTGCGGAATTTAATGGTAGTTACAAGTACACTAGATGATGTAGCATTTTTCTATACATGTAAGTTATTTATTATACGACGTAAATTACTGGCGGTGGCCTTAGAGGATGAGCTGATGAGTTTTATTAATTCCACTGCAATCCCACCCCTAAATACATCGAGATGGACCGCATGCATTTCCAACATATATTTCCAAGATTATCATTATATATCTTACAGTCGTCACTCAATAAGTCCGTTATACCTGTAATCCATGTTTACTTGAAGATCTGTCACTCTAGTTGTATAGATTGCTAGATAACGCAGATGGAGAGTGTCTCTGTCATGTAGCTGAACCGGGTGTCAACATGTTTTGAGAATCTAGAAACGTCATCCTACTTCCGGTCGGTTGCGCACTGTGATTGGTTTATTTACTCTGGTCACCGAGATCCGTGTTTTATCATTGGCTGGTGAATAACCCCGACAAAATAGAGATGGGAGGTATGATTCTTTTCAGAGAATCGGTTCTCTCAAACAGAACAACTCAACTCAACATCAACTTACTGATTCCGTTCGATTCGTAAACGAATCATTTAAATCCGAATATTATGGAAAAATGCCAAGCGTTACTGAAGACGTTAAAAGAATATGGTTATATTGTATGCAGATATTATAGTTTTAGGAAACGTTTTATCATTTAATATGTTAAGAGATAGCTAAAACGTATATAAAAAGTATATCTAGTTATGTAGTATATTAAGTATATCTCTGAATGTCAAATATGTCTATGAATATGTTTATAAACTCTATGAAGTACGCTACCTTTTAAAGGAAATTGTGAATAGTCCTATTTGTGAAATGATCAGTGTGTACTAGAAAAAAAATTATATTATTTATTTATTTTGCAGCGTTTGTTATTGAAAATATTCATGTAAGTGTTATATTATGTAGAACAACAACGAAGAGATTTTAGCACAACTGTCATTCTTTGATTTGGGCAACATGGTCATAAGTTCACTTAGAAGCCTAAAGCGTCTAGCCATTCTTAATCTTTTAAGAAGTATCATCTTAATTCTATTCAAAGAAATCACAGCAGCAACTCTGGGAGAAACTGCACGATATCTCTTTCTAATTGGTCGGTACGCAAATCCTTATCAGTGATTGGAGGAATGTTGCTGTCAATCATAGGATCCGCCCCCTGAGTTCATGACTGGTACTGTCAGGAGCTGAGGTCAAGAGAAATAAGCATGGCCGCTTTGTTTAGAGGGTATCGGAATTTTTATAAAAGAAGCAATAACCATGTGGAGCTCACTTTGGGTATGTTGTTTCCTCATTAATTATCCATTGACAGACCAAGGGGGTTAAAGCACCGCTAATGTTATTGCAAAGAGCAGTATGGAAATGTTTTTTTTCCATCTGTTTTGTTTGTCAGTCTGCAAAATATGTGAATATGTATAAAGTATGCTTGGACATATATGTCAAAGCATATAAACAAACATTGTGCACAATAAGCAAGTCACTGTTTACTTTTTGAGGTTCAGAAATGTTGTGCAATGCATCTGGTGTTTTGGAGCTCATAGGTTACACTACAGTTAAAAAAAACTGTTTCAGCTGCAAACTATAAGCTAAATAATCAAATAAACTGTGTTATCAAATTAAATACACGTCCTAGCCTTCTCACCAGGTTCAGCTTTTGTCACCTCATTTAGTCATTTTAAATGTTTATTTTGTCTATATCAGTTTTTCTCTTAGAGTTCAGTTAGAGTTTTTCTTTAAACATCTGGATCTGTAAGGATATGAAGGTCTTTATAAGCAAATGATATTGAGGGTTAAGAAATCTTGCAAAGACTTCTCAATAGTGCTCACTGTGTTATTCCATGTATTCGATGTTATACTGACATTGATTTTTTACAAAATTGCTCCAGTGAATCTCTGTTTTATAGACATGATAGGCTAAAAAAATCTTCTGTTGCCAGTTTTCAGTGCACTCTTTGACTATCATAGCTTTCTGTGTCTATAGGGAGGATTTTATTTTACTGTAATTTATGATTTCTGTCTGTGTGTGGTTTTTCAGTATCCTGTAGATCAATGGCTTCCAAGACCCCAGTGGGTTTTATTGGACTGGGTAACATGGGGACACCTATGGCTAGAAACTTACTGAAGCATGGGTATCCTGTCATTGCTACTGATGTCTTCCCAGAGTCTTTCAAGGAGCTTCAGGACTCAGGAGCACAGGTATAAGTATCTGTTTCTCAAACAATGCGCTAAAACAAAACCTATCACCATCTTTCCTACATCTAGACTGTACAGTTCTGTGAATGAGGCTGTGCAAATAATTACCCTTGCTTGTCCTCCCAGATCCTGGATTGCCCTGCTGAAGTGGCTGATAAAGCTGACCGCATCATCACCATGCTACCGTCCAGCCCCAACGTCATTGAGGTTTACACAGGACCCAATGGCATACTTAAGTAAGTCCTTTCACATTAAACTCTCAACAGTGTTAAATTCGATACTGACTGAATTTTAACATATTGGAGAAACTGTTGTCTTACATTACCAATATGTGTCTAAATTGGATATAAATCTGCACAGTATGTGTCTGTATTATTTATAGCGATTAAGAATAGTTCAAGATTAAGGAGTTTCCACTGACTGTATGATTAGTACAAGTCTGGGCTTAATCTAGTAGTTCTTTGAAATCTTCCTTAATTCCAAGAAATTCTGGTCTGTAGAAGGCAAATTTACAGACCCCAAACTTTTGAATGGTAGTATATAGTGCATTCATCATTTTTTCCAAATGAGATTAAATGAACTAATTTTGCATAATGTTTATTGAATATACAGTATATTATACAGCAATTTTAAATGTTTTATTGTTTACCTGCATGGCATGTTACCATTAACAAACATCAAAGAAGCATGTGCATGCAAATGTGTATAAAACATAGGCCATAGTAACTGTTCTGTTTGATTTTGCACTCTTCTTTAAGGAAGGTAAAAAAAGGCACTCTTCTGATTGACTCCAGCACCATCGACCCTGCAGTGTCCAAAGAGATGGCCGTTGCTGCTGAGAAGATGGGAGCAGTGTTCATGGATGCTCCGGTGTCAGGAGGTATGACCGACCTGAAAACAACCTCTAAACACCATCTACGTTATAGGCGCTCAGTTTGATTGACAGGATCACATTGTTTAGATTTCTTGGAAGTGCTCACTGTGGAGATGCAATTACAGTGTTATGTGTTGTTTAATGACTGAACTGTGTTCTCACTAAGGCTTTTATTGTGGTCAGTAGGTTCACAGATGTGCTGAACGTGTCTCGGATTGTCAGTTTTAATTTTGTACTCATTTTAATTTCCTGTACCTATAGTAGCTTGTTCTTATGGCTAATGCTCTACTCGCAGATAAGTTAGATATTGCAACACAAACTCTAGATGTTTAAATTCTGTCATTTCTGTTTTTTTAATTTGGTTAAATTTATATGGAAATGTTAGTTCCTTTTAATGCACATTAATGATTGAATTTAGGTTTGTACTTGTTTACCTTAGTGTCAGAATAGCAGAATAATTTCCTGTAGAGTTAATTGAGACAAAGAAACCTACAATTATACAGAAACACAAACACACTCCCGTTATATTATGCAGATTCTCTGGGAAGGCTCTGTGACAGGGCCTTTAATGGCCTGAGCCGTTATGGAGGACAGCGCTGTCAGTAGCTTTCACTTTGATGGAGCCGTAATGTTGGCTCTCCCAGTCCAGGGCCTTTCATGTAGATAAAAGGCCATAAAGAGCTGAGAAACTGCCCTGGACAAGCACATGTTTAAGATGCACATCTTGTGTGAGTGGGGAAACTCCTCAGGCATTAAAGGTTTGCTGGATGTATGTTTACTGATTGGCGTCTGAAGTGCAGACAAGATTTTAAAGAGCCTGTGTGTGGACTAGGCTATAAAAAAGTGAATGGGTGTATGTTCTCAAGCCCTTGGACTAGACTGTGATCTAATCCTTCTTTAAGATCTTAGCGGTGAGGATTTACCATTTTCCTCAGATTATATCCTTTCCTTTTGGAGTTGAGACTTGTAACAAAAACTTTTTTGGGAAAAAAGATCATAATGCAAAAAAAGCCCAAAATGTATTTGAGATTTAAAGAAATACTTCACCCAAAAACAAAAATGTTATTATTCACTCAGCCTTTGCCATTCCGAACCATTATGATTTTTTCCCCCTATGGATTTTATTTTTATTTTTTAAAGATTAATTTGCTCACTCTTTTCAATATAATGAGAGTGAATGAGGACTAAAAAGCACAAAGGTGACAAAAATATGTATAAAACTTGTGCACTTTATTCCAAGTCCTTGGAAACCATAAAATAGCTTGTTGTGGAGAAATGGCCAAAATTTAAGTCATTATTAATTTATTTATTCAGTATTTCTTTTTTTTTTCCCCAGGGCCTGTTTATTGCTATTGTACAGACAAGAGCAAATTCAATTTTAGAATGAATTATCCCTTTAAAACTTTTTGGGAGGGCAAATTTGGGGATTATTTTATTTTATTTTTGCAAAAAGTTATTGTTACAAGTCCAAGGCCAATTCATTTGGCAAAAAAGCCAAAGTCAGGTCAGATGTATTTTATAGACTCCATTAAAAGTAATAACAAATAAAAAAAACACAACACTAAAAATAGGATGAAGCAGTCAACATTGAATAAATCCAAACACAGTACACGAAAACAATAGATAATGACCTCTACATTAAGAGAGAGTTTATATTTATCAGTTGTGTGGGGCAACAGGTAGTTTTTCGTAGCCCAAATTATGCAATTTTTATCAGGTCTATGGGGAGCATTTATCAGACCACATTACAAAACCCAGCAGCACTAGTACTTAAATAAACAGTGTGTCCAGAAGGTGGCACTCCAGCTATCATGACGCCATTGTGTCTCTTCCCAGCAATCTCCCATCTCCTGTCCTCTCACATAAGCTCTCTGTTGTGGAAAGGAGAATTTGCATGTGTGTGAGATCATGTTGTATTTTTTTCAAGCTGATTTTCTTTTGATATAAATTTATACTCTCGGTTTTGTGTTTCTCTCTCTGTGCGTCACTAAGGTTTGGCACATCAGACTGTGTTTCTCAAATAATACATTCATAAAATGACGAACAAACTCTCTGTCTCTCTCTCTCTCTCTTTTTCGCTCTCTTTGTCTTTTTTTTTTGCGTAGATTTGTAATAAACTTAAAGGCACAAACCTCACTGTCTGCTGTTGCAGAATTGGACCCACAACAAACCCTGGCTAGCGTCACACGCTCTGAAACGTGGGGTGTGCGGCCATTGCCGCGTCTAACAAGTGCTTGGCTAGTTAACAATAATTACCCACATTCCTCGGTTTTTGCTGAGATTGCGGCCACACTGTTCCTCACTCTCACTATGCAGCTCACGGTGGGAAAACTTCGACTTTCTGTGCGAGAGAGCATTTGTGTCACAGTTTTGTGTGTGGTGGGACTGGGTTAGATCTGGTTTTGTTGGGCCGTGTTGGTGCATTGCTCTCACGGTGTCTTAACCTCAAGTCAGAGCGGTATTTACTAATGTACGTAACTCATAATGTACATTTTTCTAACGTGGTCACTTGCCATATTTGCTTTAAACAGTTAAACTCCCCTTTGTTTTCCTTGACTTAATTTTAGGCCATTTCTGAATGTGTGAAATTATCTTCTTTTCTTCTCTCCTCTCATTTATTATCACTGATCTAACAGCCTGCATGCATGAGCCGTCTCGATGGAACAGCCTTCACCCTGCCTTCACCCATCAGGCCCATATGTAGATCAGCGCTAATAAAGGAGAAAATGATAATCTCTGGCTTTCAGATGGTTCTTTCCAAATAGATTAGAAGTTGAAAGTGAAATATTTCTGTGTCAAGTCCCTTGCGTGACCAAAAAGGCTTAAAAAGAATATTTAGATTTTATTATTAAATGATTGCTTTAGTCAGATCAGTTTTGACTATTAAATATTATTGGGCTTTTTTCATCCGTTTTCTTACATTTTCATACTTAGCAATGATGTCTCATGCCTAAAAGTTTATTGTAGGTATATCTATGCCAATTTTATTAATATACTGAAAATTAACATACGTATTATGTTAATTTTACAAACTATTATTATGGCATATATAATAATAAAAAGGTCTGCCATTTTTTTAAATATATCCTTATTTTACTTTTAATAACAACCATTTACAACAATGGACAAAATGTTCTCTTATTACATAATAAATCAGAAATTAGTTGCCAATCCATACAACTAATAAAACATAAACTGATTTATATAATATATGTAATAAATTCAGTTTCTGTCTGATTCCTTTCAGAATTATTTTATTATGATTATTATTTTATTATTTATTATTTTTTCATTTACATATATATATAAAATGTGTGTGTGTATATATATGTATATATTTGGGGGTTATTATTATTATTATTATTATTATAGGGGCTGCCAAAATGTACTAGTTTTTAATAAATTACTTTATAATGAATTGGTAAAATATTTTAAAAATAATAAGCTTTTTCTCGACAGATTCATAAACTGATACACATACACACACATATATATATACAGTGGGGCAAAAAAGTATTTAGTCAGCCACCAATTGTGCAAGTTCTCCCACTTAAAAAGATGAGAGAGGCCTGTAATTTTCATCATAGGTATACCTCAACTATGAGAGACAAAATGAGAAAAAAAAATCCAGAAAATCACATTGTAGGATTTTTAAAGAATTTATTTGCAAATTATGGTGGAAAATAAGTATTTGGTCAATAACAAAATTTCATCTCAATACTTTGTTATATACACTTTGTTGGCAATGACAGAGGTCACATAGTTGAGGTATACCTATGATGAAAATTACAGGCCTCTCTCATCTTTTTAAGTGGGAGAACTTGCACAATTGGTGGCTGACTAAATACTTTTTTCCCCCACTGTATATATATATATAAATAATTTCAAATGTGTTTATAATGGAATAACCTTTTGAACCAAGTTTCAGCATAAATAGCATGATAAATAATAAATATGTGTGAATCTGATAAGAGTTTTCATGTTTTATAGCTGCAGTGTTAATGAAGTCAGTTACATTGTTAGCTGATAGCATTAGCATTTCTCACTCATAACTAGCTTGGCTATCCTGATGGGACAGCAGATGCCCCTTCACAATAGAAAATCTGGGTTTTAGATTGACCCGTGATAAATAATAAATATGTGTGAATCTGATAAGAGTTTTCATGTTTTATAGCTGCAGTGTTAATGAAGTCAGTTACATTGTTAGCTGATAGCATTAGCATTTCTCACTCATAACTGTAGCTTGGCTATCCTGATGGGACAGCAGATGCCCCTTCACAATAGAAAATCTGGGTTTTAGATTGACCCGAAACAAGATCACTCATGGAGAGGTGGGACCCCAGATATGTCCTAATGTAGATCAGCTTTCCCTGTGCTGTTTTTGGACGCTATGAGCGCGCTCATTAATATCTCTGCCCTCTGTCGGCCGGAGCAGAAGGGGGAGGAAGAGACTGCCTGATAGATAGGTGAGTGACAGAGGAATTAGCATAACAAGATCCTCGCTGGGAAGGCCATGGACTGGGAGATGTGTGTGAAGGGGGTGGACGTTGTCTGTCCTGAACTCCAGATGGAAACAGACCCATAGCAGCTGTCTAGCCGGGACTTTTATAGCAATGTGTGTGTGTGTGTGTGTTTGTTTGTTTATGATGTTGAGTCTGACCAGGAAAGAATGATCAGATATTATGATATAATGCGATTTAAAGACTTCAAATTAAGATTTTAAGACCTGTTTTTTAATGTCTATATAGTCTGAAGTGTAAATGATAGCTGCACTAAGAAGTGAATGAAAAGCTGTCTATCATTTTCCAGTGTCATCTGGTATGCACTTATGCCCCCTGTCGAGGAGCTGTCATTCAAAACCCCCCTCTCCCACTTTAAACAGTCACTGTGGCTCCCAAAATTGTGTGTGTTTGTGTGTAAATGTGTGTACCCATCATCCACAAGATGAGTGTTGTTAAGCAGCTTTTAAGTCCTCAATTATGGATAATTTTAAAATGCTGATGATGGTGCTATTCAAGGAACATGTGTGCATGTGTGAAGAGCCGCTAATCAGCATCCTTAGGAGCCGATATACTGATGGCTCCTGGCCTGGGGGATCATTGATTCCAGATCATTCTTCACTTGTTGTCCACACTCAAAGGAACCATGCGGGTGAGGATGGGGGTGACGATGGCGGTGATTAAAAATCCTACTTATCTGAATGATGAAGATAATATGTGCAAGACTCTCTTGTGACCGTGTGAAGGTTTGCGTTTGTTTGTGTGTGGCGGCTCGTAAACTCTTTTGCCTCTGTGAACCTGTCAGTACGCCACATTAGGGCTGCTGGCGTAGAAACTATTAATCTGTGTGAAGTTCTCATGTGTGTGTGTGTTTTTATATATGCAGAAAGAAGTGTATTAAGTTTGCTTGGTGTTTTAATTTGTCTGAGAAAATATCTCCTTTTGGTCGTAATTATAGGTTTAGCCACATGAAGCTAGTAAATATGTTTGTTCCTGTTACGCTAGTAAGAATATTCCCATTGCATCAAAAGGCAAAAAAAGTTTCTTAAAGGCACAGTTCATCCAAAAATGAAATCTCTGCCATCGTTTGCTCACTCATAGCGTGTATGGCTTATTTTTCTTCTGTGAAACACAAAAGAAGATCATTTTGAAAAATGTGTCAGTAGGGCTGTATGAATTAATTGGAAAAAAACCCAGAAATTGTTATTATGGCTTAGTGCGATTATCTAATTGCAAAGGTTGTGATTTAATTAAGTATATACATGTGACATGTGAAGCGCCGTGCTGTGTTCGTTTACACGCAAGCAGCTCATGATACAGTAAATGCTGCTCCTCCAAATCTTCATCTCTGCATCTTCTCTGAGTTTAGATCGCTTATGATGTGCATAGGACACAGTTGCACCAATGGTTTTCTCAAACTTGTAACTAGAATCTTATAAACCAACTGTTGCCAACAAAACAGAAGCTTTATGGTCTCTCTGCGTTTTAAATACAATACACATATTTAAAGTCATAAATATTATTATTATTATTATTGTAATTTTACAGTTGTACACTCTTAAAAATAAAGGTGCTTCAAAAGGTTCTTCAAGCGATGCCATAGAAGAACCATTTTTGGTTCCACAAAGAACCATTCAGTCAAAGGTTCTTTAAAGAACCATCTCTTTCTTACCTTTTTGTAATCTGAAGAACATTCTTTCGTCACAAAGAACCTTTTGTGAAACAGAAAGGTTCTTCAGATGTTAAAGGTTCTTTATGGAACCATTTAGACAAAAAAGTTCTTCTATGGCATCGTGAAGCACCTTTATTTTTAAGAGTGTACTGTAAAATAAATTATTATTAGCATTATTACAATAACTATTACAATAGTAAGATTTCTTATTTTGTAGTAGTAATTATTTATTATTATTATTTTTTTTGTATTTACCTGGAGAGTTTTTTTTATCAAGCTTTAAATCGCAATCTTAAAATCACAATTAATGGTAGCATATTTATAATCAAAATTATGACAGTTAGATTTTCCCCTAGATTGTGAAGCTTTATGTGTGTTTTTTTTGGTCTGTTGAGTGTTGTTTTTGACCCGCATTGAATTTTATTGGACAAAAACATCTTATTGTTTTTAACAAATATCTTATTTTGTGTTTCACAGAAGAAAGTAAGTCATACAGTTTTGGAACAACATGAGGGCAAGTAAATTATGAAAGAATTTTCGTTTTTAGGTGATTTCTGTAAATTTTCAGTGTAGCATGAGAAAACTAAAATGCCTCATCCTGAGTTTAAGGAGTTTAGGTGGCATGAACACTGTATGCATTTACTGGCCTGATTATCCAATATGGACAAATATAGCTTTGATCGTAAACCAAATGAATCATTGACATCCTCTGATATAGTGCCTATTTTATCGAGATTTGCCTAATGTTTTTACAGCAGTGTTTCTGGTATTGGAAACACAATAAGAACGGTTCCTAGAATGTTCTCTCGAGATCTCTTTAATGCCCTGCCAGCGCAGTCATTTAGAGAGACAATCGCTTTCAAATCCCTATTGTCTGTTTGCGATCAATGTTGGTCTTTTTACAGTCAAAAAGAAAGTTATTGATCAGCTTAGGAGGATAGCTGATAGATCGCAAAAAAGGACAAGTGAGTTTGTGTATGCATCTGGTAGGGAGGGCTGAAAAAAAACTGATTTCGTCAAGAGTCTTTATTACTGTCAGCAGTTCTATAGGCTTGTAGAAAGACGACAAGAGGTTTGCATGGGGTTTTTATTTACACACAATAAAGGCTCTGAGATCTACATGCTCGATGAGGTGGTTTAAGCTCCACCGTCTCGCTTTGCCTGGGAAAAGAGGCTCATATCCACAAATGTAGTTTAATGTAATGTTGCCACTAATGAAACGTTTCGGTGATTTAAAAAGCTCTTACAACCTTAAGTGGCTTTTACTGAGTGTTTAAGATGCTGGAAAGAGAGTTTGTGGTACCTCCGCAAACAACTGCGTACATCTCCATCAGAGTTCACGTCCATGTGGGTTTCTTCATTATATTTTTGCTGTTATAGATTTAGTCTTTTAATCTAATGTAGATTTGATTTTGTACTTGTTTATTGAGTAGTTTAGCCATCCTGATTTGGGTTTTCAACTACTAATAAGAGCTACTCAGGTCAGCTTAACACGTTTTACCTTTTTTAAACCCATTTCACACATTTTTGTGCAAAAATTGTGGAAATGGAGTAGATTTAGATTAGATAAGATTAGGCCTAATGATAAGTGTGGGATCATCAGTTTTTTGTTTTTTTTTTGCAATGATAACTTTTATATCTCTTATTAAATGATTTAATAAATACACAAATACATTAAAATGTAACCTAAATATAAATTTCAGTTGACATTATTTTATTATTTCTCAATATGAAAACTAACATTGCCTGAGACAAATATATTGGTCGCAGAATGCTGCATTTGACCAATTAGAATCATCTTTTGATTTTTGTATGTTTTTTTTTATACTTTGGCCCTGTCTGCATTTTCATATTGCTCTTGCATTAACTTTCCATGCATTACTATTAGCATTGTAAATGTGTTTAAGTGACGTCTTCATTAAATGTGATAAACCAGTTTAATTTAAAAAGTGTGCAAATTGTTTTTTTAAGTAAAACTGCAAGTTAATGCTTGTTTATAGATAAACGAAACACACAAGCACATACACGTTTATTCTTCGAGATGCTATGTAGCGTAAGGGAAATTACAGACGTGCTGAGCTAATGAGAGAATTATTGATGACGGATGAGTATAGCTAAAATCAATACAGGGGAAGTCATAAAGTCTCTCTTTTCCTTTCTCTCTCTCTCTCTCTCTCTCTCACTCTTTCTTAATCTCTGTTTCACTCGATCTATCTTGCATCAGCTCTTTTCTCGTAGTCTTTAATAATTAACTTCAACATTATTAGCTTCTCAGTATAAACAGCCTATTCATTAGTGTTGACACACACAAACAGACCACTCACCTCAAAGCACATGCTTTTTTTCTAGCTCATATTGTATCCAGTGTGTAATATAAATTGGATCGTGTTTGTATGTTTATTTATGTGGATATTAGGGATTTCAGTGCAGCAGATGAGGTTTTAGTCTTTTAAAAAATCTGGCCAATTTTATTGTTTTAATTGCATTCTAATCGGGCAAATCCCCGGACACACATATCTGTGTCAGCAGCATTAAAAGCACCCCTCCCATGTAGAACATGGCACGCTTTAACGTGATTGGCCACGCTTGGTCCTCTTCAGGCGTGGCGCTTAATTGAACATGATAAAGTGTAAAGTTAATTACCCCTTAGAGCTGTCACTCATACCCCAGGGGGCGTGTTCACTTAGGGGGAGGAGTGTCGCTTTAGGCACAGCTGTCATACGCAAGTCTGTGTGTTTGTGGGGAGGAGGACAATGGGTCCTTGTCCTCAGAGAGTTGTGAAGGATGATTTGGACAATCGGCTTTTAAAGGCAAACACTCAAATGTTGTCCCGCTGGTGCCAGACAGCTTATTAATACCCTCCTCTGCCCCAAAACACACACACAAACACACACATTGTTAACTAAATCCTGACCTGCTTAAGGTAAATAATATTTTTTTTATAATGCTCCTCAGCTGTATAATAATTGTAAAGAGGAAATGATGATAACATCATTAAAAAAAAACTTTGGATCTTTGAACATGTAATATGCTAGTAAAATTGTTTTGTTGTTGCTGTTGTTGTTGTTGTACCATGTTGACATTTGCCATAATACACTTTGAACTACTTTGGAGTAAGATGTAAATACCATAAATTAATATGGTGTTAGATTTATTTTATTTTTTAGTACTTTGACATAACCATCTTGATGCCATCATTATAATGGTACCACCACAGCACTTACAAATATACACACTGAAAACTGACATTTAGTGATTCTGAGTACATTTGCAATGATTTTTAAAGTCATGACTGTGTTCTTTTCAGGTGTTGGTGCAGCCGGTCTGGCTAAACTCACCTTCATGGTGGGTGGAGTCGAGGAGGAATTTAATGCTGCTCAGGAGCTACTCACCTGTATGGGAGCAAATGTAGTGTACTGTGGCCAAGTGGGAAGTGGACAGGTAAATACACACAAACATGAATGTCCTTTAGCCTGTAATCAATTATACATTGTAGTAAAGAGATGGTGTCGTCAATGGAACTTCAAAATCCCCTTTCACAGAGATTCTAGGAAAAAAATGTGATAATTTGTCCCAGGATCGTTTGAGTTTGGTACATTCACACTTACAGTGATTTTCTGGAATCTGTGTGTGCGTTCATACACATCACATTAAGATCGGTTAGGGCTAGAAGGGATACAGCTATGGCCGCCAGAGCTTAATGGGTATGCGCACATCAATATTTCGTAATTTTTGACACTCGGAACAACAGTAATTACTGTATTTGCATTATTGTAAGGGATAGGTATAGGGCTGGGGTAGGATGTAGTCATTAATAAAACAGAATGTGATAGCAAATTTACTTTATTGTTATTTTCTGGCCATAGCTGTATCCCTTTTAGCCACAACCGTAAAGATGCCATAAACGTACGTTAGTCAGTCAAGTCACCGTTATTTATACAGCGCTTTTTATAATGCAGATTGTGTCAAAGTAGCTTTACAGTATTAAAAAAGGGAAATAGTGTGTTAAAATAGTGTGCCGTTCTCCTCTGGCCAGACTTGACCAGCAGTTTATTTCTAGGTTGCAACAAAGTCAGATTGTGCAGAGGACGTCACATCCCGTTACATCGGGATGTGATGTTTAATGTGACTTGTACCGTTCCACTAAGCTGGAACTATCTCAGCTTCAGCGCGGATAGTGAGGAGCTCCCTTGTCAGTTCCTTTACAGTTTGCAGAGATTTTTTTTTGTTGTGATTGTTGATCTGCATTTAATTCTCCCGGTCAAAGAATCGCACGTCGTTGTGATGACACGCGCATCCTCACTACGACACATTCTCTACGGCATTGGTTCTTCCTTTTGTTCACACAGGGCTCAATCCAGGACTGATACCAGTAATGTTACTAGGTCCCCATCCCAGGACGTGTCTGCGTTCACACAGAAGGCACTCGTTCGATTTTATGGCATTTTTCCGGGATCAACACTCTGTGTGAAAGGGGTTAAAGACTTCACTTTTTTTTTGCAATCATACCATGTTCTAAAATGCCCAAGATAGTGTTTTTTTTCAGTATGCTCTGTTAGAACACATTAATAGATATTGTTGTCTGTTAATGGGCTCATATTCCTCCTATAATTTTCATATTTAGATTTTTCAGGTCAATTTTATCACCCTTTGATACAATCCATGCTGAAATGGGCCACAAAATCTGTTAAGATCGGTCTAAAATGATCAAAGCTCGTTAAAAAGTTAACTTTTGCAGCGCATTTTAAATACTACTTTTCCTCATTTTGTTTTTATATTATTAGTTTTTCTGCCATTTCAGAATAAAAGCATGATAAGCATCTATCCTGTGTCAAGTGTCTGAAGTGCCTTTGACACTAGTAGGTGACAGCAAGTGTCTTTGACGTGTAAATGTAATGTGTTGATTTGCTCATCTGTTATGTCAAAGTTGCTGTAGCTTTGTTATCATAAATGCTCATTTTTAACCCACTAAGTTCTGAAAGTTACAGTATGTATTTATAGTATCCTAAAAAGATTTGGTTATTCATGATATGACCTATTTAAGGAACACACTAAGCACTATGTGGTGCATAACAAATTCCTTATGTACTGTCGATAAAAGGTTACTGTAAAATCTTTAAATTAAATTACTTCTGTGGCTGAACTGATGTTTTGCAATTTTCTCTTTCAGGCAGCAAAAATCTGCAACAACATGCTGTTAGCAATTGGCATGATTGGTACAGCAGAGACCATGAACCTTGGAATTAGGTGAAGATGTTTGTTTGTTTGTGGTCACAGCAAAGGGCCTGAATACTTAGGACCATGTGATATTTCAGTTTTTCTTTTTTAATAAATCTGCAAAAATGTCAACAATTCTGTGTTTTTCTGTCAATATGGGGTGCTGTGTGTACATTAATGAGGAAAAAAATTTAACTTAAATGAGTGAAAAATTTAAGGGGGTCTGAATACTTTTCGTACCCACTGTATATGGTTTATGAGGACACAAATGTGTATAATGATGACATGGGTACTACAACATAAACATGGTTTATGAGGACACTTCCTGCAACCCCGTAAAACAAAAGGCTTAAAATGCCTACAAAACGGTGTTTTATGAAAATTAAAAATTGCCAGTAGTTTTCTGTAAGGGGTAGCTTTAGGTGTAGGGTTGGTGTAGGGCGATAGAAAATACAGTTTGTTTGTACAGTATAAAAACCATTATGCGTATGGAGAGTCCCCGTAAACCACAAATGCAAGTGTGTGTGTGAGAGTGAGAATGAGGCTGCTGCTCTAGCTCAAAAAATGAGAAAAAAGCATTAAAAAAGTAGTTAATATGTAGCCTGCTCTAGTTTCAAACTGCCACATGATTGCTTTGTATAAGAAAGACTGAAATGTAAAGGGGTCATGCCATGACTTGTTTATTATTTAAATAAGAAAAAAAAGTAGAATAAGGTTCACTCCACTTATTAGTACATACTGTATATTTGCAAAAAATATTTTCTTTTTATTTTGACCTTCTGTCTGAAAAGCTTTGTTTAGTGCCGTGGCTTTAACTGCTTTCACTGAAAATCTTGCTTTTAAATTTCATTTAATTTTTTCGGCTCATTCACTGTGCAACGTTTGACAACAGTGATGATAGACACTATTGAGTGTGTTGTAACTGATCATCATATGCTGTTTTTTTAAGATAAAATGAGTTAGTTCTTATTTCATTGTGTTTAAAAATATGTAGGCAATATCTTCTCTCTTCTTATTATTACTTCTTTTTTTAAATTTATGTTAAAGTGAGAAGAGGGGAAAATTATATTAGAGCGTATTGCTTGTCAGTGTTGCTTGCAAATACAGCTTAATTGGTTGGATTCAACAGATTAACATAGTCTTCATACATATGAGATATGTATTCATATTTGCTTGAATGCAGTCTCAGAATCTAGTGCACATGAAGCGATGTCATCCCTCTTCTCTGGGATATAAGGAGCGTGTAGGCATCTGCACATACTCATATGCACTTATACAGACTCATTTAGATGCCTTGGGTTCCTGGCTGTCATAAATCTCCCATGCTGCACTGCAGCCTGCCCTCTTATGCAGCAAACTGCACATAGAATGTAAAGAGGATGTGTGTTTGACTTATTTGAAGATATTATGATTTTCTCTTTCAACTGGAAAGTAAATGGGTGCTTGGGAGAAATAATTAATCTCTCACTAATGGAGAATTATCAGTAGTTTTTTCCACCTTTCCTGTAGTATCTTTTGTTCTTTCAGTTCTTACTTTCATTTTTACAACTTTTGTTGAATTTGCTACAAAATTGGGCCTAAAATGTAAAGGAAAAAATTTATGTATGTATGACATGTATTTATAATGATATACATAGATGTGTGTGTACTTTTATTCTTCATGTCTTTTGAAGCGAAAAGCTGCATTTTTAAGGGTTTTTTATCTTCATTAAGCTCATATAAATTTGAGCTTACACATTTTCCTGCCCTGTTGCCAAAATTGGGAACATCTACATTTGAAACATATTCAAATGAATTCAATTTCACAAACATTAAAAATTAAATCTGTTAGTTTGATCATTTATTTTGCAATACCTCAATCATTTTGCAATAACTCTGACAAGATTGTTTGCCATTAACACTACAAATTGTTTAATATATATATATATATATATATATATATTTACCAATTAATTCTTTAAAAATCCTACAATGTGATTTTCTGGATTTTTTTTTCTCATTTTGTCTCTCATAGTTGAGGTATACCTATGATGAAAATTACAGGCCTCTCTCATCTTTTTAAGTGGGAGAACTTGCACAATTGGTGGCTGACTAAATACTTTTTTGCCCCACTGTATATACATATATATATATGTATGTATATATATATTTTTTGAAATATAATGAGATTATTTACTTTTCTTCCCTAGCAGAATAACTTAAGTGAATAATGTTTACCGCAATAAATTCAAAATTGAGTTGCGATTATGTCGAGAAAGCTGTTTTAAAAGAGTAATGGGACACCAAATTGTACCCTCTTTGTTGAAAAAGACCCTTTTCTTAATTTTCTTCCCAATGAGTGCTGGAGAAAAAGTGTCCCCAATAGACAGTTATCACCCCTCTCGCTCTTTCTCTTTCTCTCTCTCTCTCTCTCTCTCTCTCTCCATCTATCTTCACTTATGCATGCATATGCTGCTGTCTACTCTTTAAAACCAGCAGCTACAACCGAGAATGAGCCAGATTTTTTTTTTTTTTACGATGCAACATACATACGATTGAGAGGCTTTGAAAGTTCATCCACCACACAAGCACCCTCACACACACAGCCTGTGTCAAGATGTTTAAAAAGATAATTGACATTTGGTAATAAACTCGTTTGTTGCCTCTTAAAGACATTAATAAAATTGTGGCCTGTGTGTGTTTGCTTATAAGACTATGTGTTTATAATCTTGAGAGCACCAGGGTTTGATGAAGATGAAATGAGAACAAGAAGCATAGTGTATAAACATAAGTCTTTAACAAAATGGGCCCCGTTCTAATTCAGTGATCAAACATCAAATGCCTCTAGTTTATTTCCTCCTTTCCTTTTTCTTTAACTGTAATTCACTCATCCTGTTTAACTAGACTCTCACATCTGTTTTCCTTTCCCTCGCTGCTGTGGTATTAACCTGCACACACTTCACACTCGATTTCATCAGCCAAATCTTCACAAGTATCCTTTGAAAGTGTCTCTTTCATGTAAATTTGATGTGTAAATGCTTTGGATAATATCCATAGGAGCAGAATGAGGGCTATACAAAATGACATTTAGAGTTTTAACAGTGAAGGCGCCTCCCCTTCACGCACACACACTCGTTTCTTGTGCCAAGAGAGTGATTTGTGCTGTAGCAGAGAAGCCAGGCTGCAGTTGAGGCGGTAACCTTTTCAGTCACTGACCCAGAACGTGTGTGTGTGTGTGTGTGTGTGTGTGTGTGTGTGTGTGTGTGTGTGAGCTGGGGGAAGGAGGGGACGATGTTGAACATATGTCACCGGTTGTCCCCAAGAGACACAGACATAAAGGGGGAAAGTAAGGGAACGAGAGAGAATGGGAGATTGATACGGGGTCAGTCAATGGGCTGTTTACAGACGTTAAACCCCCCAAAAACAACTGTCAAATGACAGCGCCGCTCACAAACACACACATTATTGAGATTAAATTTTCCAAAACAGTCTATAAAAACAGACCGTGTGGGATGAACGGATGGAATAATAGAAAGGGGAAAGAAATAGACTTTTTATGCACAGCCGTGTGTCCTTGTCTCTTAATTATTGCATAGACTTATAAAAGTCGTGGTGCGTGTGAGTGTATATGAAGGCGCGGCCCCCTGAATGAGAGACAGGTGGAGTTACTGTTTAACTGCCCTTAAACACTCATCATAGTTTAATAGACATAAAAAAGCTAAAAAGCACACTTTACTGTCTCACCACCGCTGCCGCTCCGGCGTGAGTGCGCACGCACACGCGTGTGTCGAGGCGCTCTTGATGTGGTCATATTTATGTTCTTGTTAAAGCAAGAGACGGCAGCTTTTTGCCCAGTTCCACATCATCCTCAGATTTCCCCTATTTTTCTCTCTTCTCTTCTCTTCTCTTCATCTTCCTTTTGTTTCAAAATGGCTTTTTGTCAACTGCCACCTAATTCTTTTTTGTCTCCGCAAATAGTGCTAGCTGACGTTTTTGTTTTTTATTAGTGGTGTTTGTGTCAGTAATGTGACTATTTTGTTCTAGCTATTGATTTATTGTAATATACAGGGAAAATGCTATTCATAAATAAAAATGCCATTGAAGTGTTTTTCTACTTTAAGCATAGTTTTAGTTTCTTATTAAATTTAACAGTTATTTAGATTTTTTAGGGGGCATGAAATCAGAAATGTCAGGGTGAGACGATTGTCCTGATATCATGATGAAAAAGAAAGTCATTCTTGACTACTCTCCTGATAAAATAGTTTGACAAAATTTCTGAATATTTTGTAGAAAAAAAATTAACAAAACTATATTTATTTGAAAAGGTCTTGTGTTTTCAGATAGTTTGACCGTTTGTCATAAGCCAAGTCTAGTTCAGATTTAAAAATGCCATGTTTAATGACTCCCCAAAAACATATTTAATATAATTATGTAATATAATAAATATTACTAATTAAGTAAAATTCATATATTCAAAAGTGGGTCCCACTTTATATTAGGTGGCCTTAACTACTATGCACTTACATTTAAATTAACCATTTGCACTTGTTGTGTACATACTTGTTTTTTAAAAATGCCTATCTGTAATTCATTTCAGTAATTACATTTATAATTACACTGTCCCATCCCTTACACCTTAACCCACCCTTAAACCTACCCAAACCACCAAACCTGTCCCTAACCTTACCCGTATTCCACCTCAATAGCAGCAGAAGTGTTTTGCAATACAATATGAACACAATAAGTACATTGTTCTTATTTTTTGATGTAAGTACATAGTAGTTAAGGCCACTTAATATAAAGTTGGCCCCAAAAGTGTTTTATAATGTATTCAGACTTTATCACTTATATTTAATATATTCAAATATTCATTATTTTCAAAGTGTAAGGAAAGTATGCTGTTATCTACAAGTTTTCTACAATACAAAATTAATACAATTTTTTCACAATTTTATTAATGTCTTTAAGAGGCAACAAATATCATAGTTTATTACCAAATATCATTTGAAGATTTAAAGGTGAGCTCTTTTGACTAAAAAACTAAACAACACCTAACTTGGCCCTAGCAACTATACACTTATCATCATGGCAGCAGCTTGCTTCAGAAAATGTCACAATCTTTCTGTTGTGTTTGCTGTCTTGTCAGTATTGTTCTATTATACTGTGTTATTTGGGTGCACATTCGTTTGTAAAGCAGCAAGGCCCATTTCACTCAGATCTACTTTAAATGCAGGACTGAAATCACCCTGGTTTCTCTTATAGGGGGACAGATTGGTGGGGGCGAGTTAATAAGACAGCTGCTTGTGTCAGAGTTTTATTACCCCTGCATTTGTGTGGGGGACAACAAGCGGGAGAGTGGAAAATGATGAACTGCAGCTCCTGTTAAATATCAATACTGTATTATCCCGGCCTGCTTTCCACTTAGGGATGATCTGGTCATGAGCCTAAAGGTCAGCACTCTGTCTGACCTCTGTCCTTTGACCTGTCTCTCTCCCTTTTGATCAGACTGGGTTTGGATCCAAAGCTGCTGGCGAAGATTCTGAACATGAGTTCAGGACAATGTTGGTCCAGTGACAAGTATAACCCCGTCCCAGGTGTCATGGAAGGAGTGCCTTCAGCAAATAACTACCAGGGAGGCTTTGGCACAAAGCTAATGGCTAAAGTAAGTGGAAGCATTCTTCTTTTGATCACATTTATGTATTTATTGACACCAAGTCTAAATGATTTTAAGGCGAAACTGTAAAAAAAAAACCTTGTGTTCTCAGGATCTTGGTTTTGCTCAGGATACGGCGACCAGTACCCATACCCCAATTCCTCTTGGTTCTTTGGCACACCAGATCTACCGTGCGATGTGCGCTCGTGGCTACTCTAACAAAGACTTTTCCTCCGTCTTCCAGTTTTTACGAGAGGAGGGGGTGTAGTAGGTCCATTGGAAGTGACCCTGACTCTATGTGAGAAACGGACATTATGACTGGGCCAATGTATTATTGATATGCATGTGCGTATATTTTCAAAGGGATGTTACAGGTATGTTAAAGCTAATGAGTGAAACTAGCATTGAGAGTCCGATGCCTCTCTTAGGTTGTTGTCAGATTTTGACATTCAAAACTTTGCAGAGCCATTTTTAACTATGACCAGTTCAAACTGTTACTCAAGCTTGCTTACTTCACACATTTACCTGCAAATGTTTACAGTCATTATTTTCCACTTTGAGCCAGTAATTTGAGCCAATATTGATTTTAGGTCCTGATCAGACGCTGCTAGAAATGTTTATGGATCCATATGACATACCTCATCTGTTTCAGTTGTGCTTAAACTGAATCATTACATTAAAAGAATAGTTCACCTAGAAATGAAAAAAATGCTGAAAATTTACTATCCCTCAGGCCATCCAAGATGCAGATGAGTTTGTTTTTTCATGGGAACAGATTTGGAGAAATTTAGCTTTACATCACTTGCTCACCAGTGGATCCTCTGCAGTGAATGGGTGCCATCAGAATGAGAGTCCACACACCTGATAAAAACATCACAGTAATCCACAATTGATAGATTGAAGTTGTGTGGATTACTTAATATCTTGTGAAGTGAAAAGCTGTGTTTGAAACAAACCCATTAAGTTTGAAACAAACAAATACATCAATCCATTAAGAGGTTTTATCTTCAAACCATTGCTCCTGGCTAAAAAATAAAAGAGTCCTATGTCCATAATTTTGCTTTCTCCATTGAAAATCTGAATCAAGAGAGAAATATCAAACACTGTTTACAAGCAAAAACAGTTCTAAACAAATATATCAGTGGAAAAGACAACACAGGATGACTTTTTCACTGGAGGAAGCATTATTATGGATTATGGATTTTGGCCAGAAGCAACAGTTTAAAGTTAGCAGTTTAAAAACGCCTTAATTATGGATTTGTTTATTTAAACAATGTACACACAGCTTTTCGCTTCACAATTTAATAACTGATCGACTGGAGTCATGTGGATTATTTGTGGTTTATAGTGGTGTTTTTATTAGCTGTTTGGACTCTCATTCTGACGGCACCCATTCACTGCAGAAGATCCATTGGTGAGCAAGTGATGTAATGCTAAATTTTTCCAAATCTGTTTCAATAAAAAAACTATCTAATCTCCATCTTGGATAGCCTGAGTGTACATTTCCAGCAAATTTTCTTTTTGGGTGAACTATTCCATTAAAACTGACCTCTGTTTTACACTAAATAGTTTATACACTGACGTCTCTGTCTTTTTTTTAGTGTTTTTTTCATTCTGACCACAATTTCTCATATTATTCATAAACAAAAGGCTTTAAGTCGTCCTGGTGTGTATGCACATATGTATATTTGTAATGGTGCTGTATTGAGAATGAGCAGTGTTAGTTGTCTCTACTTTGTAGAGGTTCTGTTTAGACTCAAACTAAGAAGAGACCGATGCCATCTGTGTGCTAGACACATACACTCACCCATGGCTCAAGAATCATGGTATCTTCTATACAAAAATGTTCTTGTTCATATTATGTCCTCAATAAAGAAGTTAATTGAGTTATTAACTGTCATCTCTTTAAGGCGAAGTGTATATTATCTGCATCACCAATCAAATGTTAAACATCTGCTTTTGGTCTGAAAAAGATAGTCCCGCCCATTTGTAGGGTTGGTCGGGATGCTCAAACAAAAAGATCAAAGTTTTGATAGCTGCAGTATTTATAGGTTGTTTTTCAGGGAAATCAGCCTACAAATGGCTTATTTATATTTGTCTGTCAATTATTCTGATACTATTTTAACATTCAAACATTACCTCTCTGATGTAATGCTATATATAACTTTCTCCAATTCATATGAATGTTTAATAAGGCTGCGTTTGCGTTTGATGTCGGTTTAACTGAAGGGCTGGTGTGTTTGGGCTGGGTTAGGTAAGGACCAGGGACCTTCAGCCAGGTTAGCATACATTAGCTATAACAAGAAAATCAAAGATTTACAAGCGTACATGTATAAGAAATACAACTTCTTCTAGCATATGATGTTTACAAATGGAGAAGTAAGGTTGTAGTGAGGTTTTAATGCTGAAATGAATTAGTCCCTTCACTGTCCTGATGTTGGTCCTCCGGTGTCTGCGGTCTGCCTGATTTTTTTCAATTGTTCTGTCCACATGCTCACACGCACTCATGCTCTACAAATGATGCCTTTATTTCCATCATCACAATCAGAAAGCCAACAAAACAAGGCATCATCCGTGGGCTCTTTTCTTTAATGGTGTTTTTGGTCTTTCGTTTGAGTGTTTTTATTATTCCGGCAGTGCTGTTTGTGTCTGTAGACAGCCTCAGACAGACCAACCCAGTCTGAACTGGCGCAGAGGTTGTTAAAACTGCTCTTATCCTCAACATTTAATTGTAGGACTTAATTTTATTACCAATGCTCGTGATGTGCAGTTATGTGGCTGTAGCCTCAGACAGTCCTACACACTATAAGTGCACTAATTGTTTAACTGGGACTGCTGGTTGTTAACTGGGAGCTTCAAGACTGTAGCTGGGTAAGCGCGTTTTAAACTGAAAATGCAGGCATTATAGCTGTTATAGATGGTGAGTTTTAGTGAATAGTAATGCTCTACTATATGTTTTAAAAAGATGATGTATTGATTTAGTTTACATAGAGTTATAAGAGCAATAGATGTCTGGCTTGCATGATCTAATAGATCACAGAGTTCATAGTCCACACCGTATTTCTTTGAACTTATCAGTAATGTGCAAACATCTAGTCCATGCGGTTGGGACGTTCTGTACAAATGAAAATGTAATTAAACTACCAATTAAAAGTTTGGGGTTGGTAAGTCTCACCCACCAAAAATACAATAAAACCTGTAATATTGTGAAATATTATTACAATTTAAAATAACTTTTTTATTTTAGTATATTTTTTAATGGAATTTATTCCTGTGATGGCCAAGCTGAATTCTCAGCAATTATTATTCCAATCTTCAGTGTCACATGATCCTTCAGAAATCATTCTAATATGCTGATTTGCTGCCCAAGCAACACTTCTTATTATTATCAATGTTGAAAACTGTTGTGCTGCTTCATATTTTTATGAAAACTGATACATTTTTCCTCAGGATTCTTTAATAAGTAGTAAGCTCTTTCTAAACAGAAAGAATTCAGAATTACTTTCTTTCAGACAAAAATGGTTGACCCCAAACTTTCGAAAGGTAGTGGGGTTTTTTGTCATCTACTTTAAAAACATGAACTACACTCATCAGAAATCCTCTGATAGTTTCAAACAGAACCATCTACCTTGCATTTATCTTATAGCCAAGAGGTTTTTATAGGTTTTACTTATATAAACCAAACTGGGAATGAGGCCTTTGGGAAGTAGCAGCAGTCATACGGACGTGCCATGAATGGATGTCATTAGCAGCCCAGACGATGTGCTGTCCAGTCTGACCTCGGAGAAAATCTACAACTTTTGAGCGTCAGCCATGTTGAGTGTGATTCATATTTGGGTTTTAATTTGTCCTCGTTTAAAAGGGGAATGCTGGGTGCTGCGGTTTTCTCATTAACAGGACAAGAAAGGAGCTGTAAAGAGAGCAGTGGTGAAACCGGCCCACACTGACGTCTGTGCGTTCACACACATGGACAAGCAGACTCTTTAGACGGGCCTGGTCTCACATCCACTGCAGACGTCATAACAACTTATCAGAAATGTGCAAACATCTAGTCCATGCGGTTGGGACGTTCTGTACAAATGAAAATGTAATTAAACTACCAATTAAAAGTTTGGGGTTGGTAAGTCTCACCCACCAAAAATACAATAAAACCTGTAATATTGTGAAATATTATTACAATTTAAAATAACTTTTTTATTTTAGTATATTTTTTAATGGAATTTATTCCTGTGATGGCCAAGCTGAATTCTCAGCAATTATTATTCCAATCTTCAGTGTCACATGATCCTTCAGAAATCATTCTAATATGCTGATTTGCTGCCCAAGCAACACTTCTTATTATTATCAATGTTGAAAACTGTTGTGCTGCTTCATATTTTTATGAAAACTGATACATTTTTCCTCAGGATTCTTTAATAAGTAGTAAGCTCTTTCTAAACAGAAAGAATTCAGAATTACTTTCTTTCAGACAAAAATGGTTGACCCCAAACTTTCGAAAGGTAGTGGGGTTTTTTGTCATCTACTTTAAAAACATGAACTACACTCATCAGAAATCCTCTGATAGTTTCAAACAGAACCATCTACCTTGCATTTATCTTATAGCCAAGAGGTTTTTATAGGTTTTACTTATATAAACCAAACTGGGAATGAGGCCTTTGGGAAGTAGCAGCAGTCATACGGACGTGCCATGAATGGATGTCATTAGCAGCCCAGACGATGTGCTGTCCAGTCTGACCTCGGAGAAAATCTACAACTTTTGAGCGTCAGCCATGTTGAGTGTGATTCATATTTGGGTTTTAATTTGTCCTCGTTTAAAAGGGGAATGCTGGGTGCTGCGGTTTTCTCATTAACAGGACAAGAAAGGAGCTGTAAAGAGAGCAGTGGTGAAACCGGCCCACACTGACGTCTGTGCGTTCACACACATGGACAAGCAGACTCTTTAGACGGGCCTGGTCTCACATCCACTGCAGACGTCATAACTATCTTAAGCATCTCAACCCACCCAGCCAATCAAGACGTCATCCAGTCATCTTAGACATGCAAACATAAAAGATCTGTTTATATAAACTACTGTTTGGGGTCAAGAAAATGTTTTATTTTATTTATTTAAAGAAATAAATAGTTTTTTTTAATGAGGATGCATTAAAAAGCACAGTAAAGCATGTGTAATACTACAAAAGATTTTTATTTAGAATAAATAGTTTTTGAACATTCTATTCAGCTAAGAATCCTGAAAAGAATTCACAGTCCAACAAAAATATTACTTCACAAATGTTTTCAGCAATGATAATATTAAAGGTTTCTTGTGCAGCCAACTGGCATATGAGAATGATTTCTGAACGATCATTTGACACTGAAGAAACATGTACTGTCGGCTGAAAAATCAGCTTTGCCATAACAAAAAATTTATATAAATATTAAATAATAAATATATTAAAACAGAAAAAAAGTTTATTTTAACAAAAGTACTCTTTTACTGTAGTTTTCATCAAATAAATATAGCTTTGGTTAGCATAAGACTTTTTTTTTTCCAAAAACAAATAAAAAACTTGCCAACCCAAACTTCTGAACTGTTTATACATGTATTTTATAGCTGAAAATATTGTAAAAAGTGAGTTTCAGGCCAGTTGAGAGAAACTTGTCACTTGTGCTTTTGTGTTATTATGGCCATTGTCACTAAATGTTACTTTTTTCATCTTGCACACTTTGCAGTGTACAGTAGTTTTTGATGCTTCATTGGTTTAAAATGATAAACAATCAGTAATATTTTGATGTAATGTTTTATGTTTTGCTCAATGTGTACATTATGGTAAAAAATATTGTTTTTAATTCATTTATGACTTACATTTATTTGTAATTTACATAAAACAATTAGTAGGTTTATTATATATATTTTAATTTTAAAAATCATAATAAAAACTGGTGCCAGACGGAAGTTTTGTGTTCTGAAAAAATACTGCTATTGCTTTTTTACATATATATATAAGGTAATGGACTGTTTCAATGAGTATTCATACATTTCAGAATAACCCCCTTCCTCCCTTTTTTTGGGAGTCTGTGCATTTAAATTCCAGACTATACAGACTATTAAAACTGTATTTATTATAATATATTATAATAGAGTTTTATTTATTAAACCTCTATTAAAGGGGTCATATGATGTTGCTAAAAAGAACATTATTTGGTGCAATGAAATGTGTTTATGCGGTTTAAGTTTCAAAAAACATTATTTTCCACATACTGTACATTATTTCTCCTGTATGCCCCGCCTTTCTGAAACGCTCAATTTTTACAAAGCCCATTGATCTGAAAAGCGAGGTGTGCTCTGATTGGCCAGCTATCCAGTGCGTTGAGATTGGCCGAATACCTCAAGCGTGTGACGGAAATGTTACGCCCCTACCATACTGTGATGATGCTTTGTCCCGGCCGGAGCAACGAGACAAAAACTTTAAAACCCATTATAAACGAGGTATTTGTTGCATCCAGTGGGGACATAATTACGGATTCTAATGACTTATACTGTCTTTTTACACGTTGCATTGCATCGCGCCATGTAAACATAAAACCGTGTCTGCATTTGTGATCGGAAAAATGACAAACTACAAACGCTACTCTACACTGCTCAAAACTCGCGTTTGAATCGTCAGTGGCAAATTCTTTAAATATAAAAAACTTTCTTACAGTCTGTGAGTCAGAACAGCTGGCATTGTAGTCTACTCTACCAGGATCAGGAAACAGTCCTCCATAAAATGCACTGGACACATCGGAATATTTGGGTTGAAATGTTCTGGAACAGTGTTGTAAATACAACTTAACCACTGATTTCTAGTCGTGTCCTCTTTTGGAAGGCCAAACAAAGTAGTTTCGCTTTCACAACGAAACACAGCATCACACACGGCGGGCTAGAGTGAGTGGCGGCGGCCTAGAGTGAGCAGAGGCCGACTTGAGTGAGCGGCAGCGGGCGGGCTTGCGGCAACCACATGTGACGACCCCGGGCTGGACTCCGCTTCGTCCACGGTGAAAGCCGATCCGGCGACCCCCAGCGCAAAGTTGATGTATTTCCTCAGCGACCAGCACAGATCAGCTCCAGGCATGATGAAGCAGATATTGTCCTCTCTTGGAAGGCCAAACAAAGTAGTTTCGCTTTCACAATGAAACACACATCGCCTTCACGACATGTCGGCGGTGGCAGCAACAACAATACTACAGCGAGAATAAAAGTTACGCCGCCTTTCTTTGCGTGAACATTTGGGCAGCGTTATGCAAATCTTCCCATATCGTGACATATACATGTGGGGTCGTAATAGAACGAGCCATTTTAGGTAGGCGTGGTTGACTCTTAACTTTTATAAAGAATATCACTTTGGATTTGAGACTTTAGCAACTTTACAGACCTTTATGCTCCAAGAGCTTGAAACACTCCAAAGAGAAAGGAAAATTTGAAATCGCATCATATGACCCCTTTAATACTTATTAGTTTTGATTGTGGCTGATTGTGGAAAGTGTATTCCTGTATCTCACCTGCTCAGTTCAGAACTAATATAGAGTCTCCTTTTAAAAACAACAACAGCTTGGATTGCATTTAAAGAATGTACAAGGGGAGTACTTAAACAGTATCCCACAGCAAGCCTGTCAGTAATGTACAGATGGGAAACAATTGCAGATTAACCATTGCATTTAGGAATCGCTGATTAATGGTTGAAAAAAAACGGATGAAAAATAAAGAGAGAGCAGAACGAAAGAGGATGAGACATTGTGCACCACTGGGAGTCTGTGGTTTTCTCTCATTATGTTCCTGTTGCTCAGCCCTTTAAAAGTGCTTAAGATGATTAAGTGTGTGAGAGGCACTAGATTAGCCAATTAGTCACATCCCACGACATATCTGCATATGTACTCATGTTGTGCAGTGGGAGGTCCCTCTCTGTCTTCTTGTGTATGTGTGTGTGTTATGGGGGTCAGGTAGAAAGGCCTACACTAATTGCCCATTCCCCAGTGAGTGTATATGTATGTAGACTCATTTAGATTCCACTGTGGTGAGCCCTCAGTTCATTCCACTGTGTTCATTATCATACTCTAATAACTAGAACTGCGGCTACAGAGAGAGATGCATGCCTAAGTGCCCTTGGGGTAGGAGGTGGGGAGGGGTGTTCAGGCTAGTGAATCAAGGGCCCTTGATTCATTTCCAGTGTCTTGAAATGGCAATCTGTAATTTCAGACACTGCATCACTTGGTGCTACCCGGTACACTTTGGTGCATCTTGTGTTTGGCAACACAGCGGTGGTATCTCTAAAGATGTGTACATGCAATATGATATAATCCATTTTTTTAAAATAAAATAATACAGTATAGTATAATTTTTAAGCTAATGCTGCAAGCTAAAGGCTGCAGCTACAGCAATTTACAAATAGCCAAAACGGATCTTCAACCGTTCAAAATCGCTAATTCTTTCATGCCCTTTCATACACTGGTGCTCAAATCTACAGGAAGATGCTTTTTTTCTTTTAATTTGCTGTATTATAAATGTGTTGTGCCTTTCCTGAGCATTTTTTGTTCTGTGCCTGTGCTTGTTTTGTGCATTATGTGAATGTTTCCCCTCTCTCTGTCTTGCTTTCTCTCTGTATGATGTCATGTATGAGTAACGAGCGATGGGCACCGATATTCATCACCCGCTCCTGCATGTGCTCGGAGGGTCTTCATTATATTAATTACTCTTATTGGAAGAGTGATCATCGACCCAATCAGAATCCATCACATGCTGGTTCCCGGGGTGATCAGAATCCATCGCCAACCGGATCCCACGACGACTGGCCTGGTAAATGATGACAGTAGTGTACGGGCTGATGGCACACTGTCCCCCACGGGGCGTTTCTTGTATATTTATTTATGTTAGCACAGGCTAGGCTAACAGCAGTGTACTGCTCGCAAGTAGTCCTTGGCCAAATTCAAGTGCAACTCATGTCAGCACAGGTTTATTAAAATTTCCCAGTGCTTTTGTGTGGAAGTTTCCAATTTTTTGAGTTTTGTGCAGCTGTGTGTACCTTAATGTGGTCCTTGGACCTTCAGAGGCAAACATATCTGATGCTAAAATGCTCTCAGCCGATGATATTGCATTTTTTCAGATCATATTTTACATTGTTGTGTCAGTTGTAGTACCCTATTGGCCTCAATTTTTCTTCTTGACAAAGTTTACTTAATTTTTTTCCTCTTTATGTTTAAAAATTTTATTTGACAGCCTCTAAACACGGCTTCAGGGCTTGTTTGGCAACACTAATTGGGTTGGATGAACCAGGGCAATCAAGTTGTATAAATTAGGCAATATAACAACGTAATCAATACACCTAAGCATGTCACTTTAACAGCGGAATTCACATTATGGAGATAAAGCTCTTAAAGCCATCATGTCGTAATCAAAGAACAACTGTTTCCGATACCTCTACTGCTGCACTTGATGTTTGCTTCATGGTCAATTGACTTGGCAGTTCATCCATGCCTCTGTTAATTGAACGAGGTAAGAAGGCAAGGGTTAGAGAAACTGAGAAAGGGAGTTGGTGTAGAAATATGTGTGCAAGAGAGAGAAAGCGATTTAGCACTAAAGAACCATTGATTAGCTGTTCAGCTTTGCAGTGGTTCTCGGGCCAACTCAGCCTCATCACAGCAACACAAACACATAAACACCCAATTGGCTCATTTAGAGATGGGAGGAGCCTGTATATAATGGACCTGGGGATTAGCCACTGTTCTTTAGCATAGATTACCAATGAAAAGCTGGTAACTCTGGTAACAAAAGCAGTAGCAAGTGTGCGTGTTTCGAATAACAGCAAGAAAAGATACGGAGGACAAAGGTGGCCACAGTGTATTCTTTCGCTGGTTTTCTCTCCCTTCTCCCACAGCTCCAATCATTCATCACCCCATCATGCCCTCTCGATGGGGTGGAACTGGCCGGGGGCTTCTGGGATGCGGTGCAGGACAGGGAATGATGGGATAGCGTAGTCGCGATGTCAGCCCTAATCCGGCGCTCTCATCCACTGAGCTAAATCTTCATCTATCTGTGAGACCCTGTGCCATTAAAGCTGCTGAAACACTTACACACACACACACACATACATGCAGCTCAGTGGAGCATTGGGCAGGGCAGATGGAGTAAATATAGATAGAATTGGTTTGATTGGAATAAAAAAGGCCGGTGAGTTCCTGTGTGGCTGTCAGAGGGTAAAGAGAATAGATGGACATGGGGGTGCCCTCTCAGTGCCTTTTCTAAACACACACACACACAGCATAGACAAATACCCAAAGATTTCCCTTGCACATAAACATTTTAATCCAAGAATTATTATTAGCTCATTATCATTCTGAACAAACTGTTCACATTAACACACAACAGAAATTCTTGTGCATCTACTTTTGTAATCTGGTGCAAAAGTTCTATATCTGCAAATTATGACACATGAAGTGTAGATACAATATCAGTTAAACACTTGGACACACTTGACTGAAAGTATTTTTCTCATGGTCTTAAAACCCTTATCATCTCAAGCCTTTTTTTTTTGGTCGAGATGGACCAGATGGTGAAAGAAAGGTAGTCATCAAGTGTCTAGGAACTAAACACACAACATGCCTAAATAGCCAAGAAATTTGTTGCAATGAAACCATAAAAGTTGCAATGTAACGCAGGGGCAGATGTTTTCTTCTGTATTGTGGCATACATCTGAGGGAAAGAAATTATTGAAACTGGATGCATATCTTCATATGAGCTTGCAGTCATAAGAAGCAGGGGTTAAGTGCACTAAATTGGAGATATGCTTATGCACAGAAAGAAGTAGTAGGCCTATGTCTTTTCACCAGAAGATCGAGTTTCGAGAAATGTTGATTAAAAATTACATGGTCTAAATAAACAAATAAACATGGATGAATCATTTATAATAAGATCAATAACATGTATTTAAAAGAGATTTCCATTTTATGCTGACTTTAAACAGGATTTTTAGTTCAATTTAAATACTAAAACAATTATGACAAAACTTAATAAAACAGCAAAATAAGTTAAAAGTAACAAACAAAAAATATAAATATTTAATTAATCATGTAATTTAATTAAGATTTTAAACGTGTGACAACTTGATGTTTTCTAATTGCTGGTGTCATATCATGTCATATCTGTTTTTAATTTAATTATTTTGAATGAAAAGTTTGTTACATAAACAGTAATTTCAGAAGTGAAAACGTCCTCTCCTTTCCAAAAGTTATTTGTTTGAAAATAAACGCTCGTTCTGAAATCGTTTGCGATTGTAGGCTATTTGCTACCGTCAGAGCATTCGAAAAATGGCCGCCCACATTTACAACTCTTGTTCGGTGTTTACAAACCTTCCCCGCCCTGTCGCGCTAAGGTAAGAGAGCTGATTGATTCTCTTTACCACACAAGTAACATAATATCTTCCAGTTGGAGTTTAAGTAACAATGAGTTACTCTGACAAAGAACTCTGAGAAAGTTGCGTTACAAGCCTGCCAAACGCGGTACTGTTTTTGAGTAGGCCTATTCTACTAGTGAAAGCAGCTCTTCATAAGGTTAGCAAACAGCGCCTTAAAGGGTTAGTTCACCCAAAAATGAAAATTAGCCCATAAATTACTCAAGTTACTCAAGATCTTTCAAGCTGTTTCATGGCACTCAGCGGGTGTTGCATGCATCAGTCCAAAAGCACTTAATTAAAATGCACCCATCCATTAAAAAAAAGTGTCTCACACGGCTCCGGGGGGTGAACAAAGGCCTTCTGTAGCGAATCGATGCGTTTTTGTAAGAAAAATATCCATATTCAAAATGTAATAATCACTTTAATCTAGCTTGCGCTCACTGTTGTACACTGGAAGCAGTTCCGGGCGGATGACGTATGAGGTCAGCGTTGCGCATGCGCCGGTGAGTCTCGTGAAAACCAACATTTGTTAACAGGAGCAAAGGAAGCAAAGTTTCCTTACTTTAGCAAAGGAAAATCAGTCTCCTCTTGGCTTATATCGAAATCCTCCGACATTCTTCTTTACAAATCCTCGTTTTGTACTTCTAATTAGTGACCGTTGTTTTGTTTTGATCTCTCCACTGCGCTTCCGTGTGCGTCACTTCTGAGCGGCACATGCGCAAAGCCGACCTCCATACGTCATCCGCCCGGAACTGATTCCCTTTACAACAGTGAGCGCAAGCTACATTAAAGTGATTATTACGTTTTGAATATGGATACTTTTCTTACAAAAACATATAGATTCGCTACAGAAGGCCTTTGTTCTCCCCTCGGAGCCGTGTGAGACACTTTTTTTTTTTGGATGGGCACATTTTAATTAAGTGCTTGTGGACTGATGCATGGAACACCCGCTGAGTGCCATGAAACAGCTTGAAAGATCAAAGACAATTTTTAATATAACTCCAACTGGATTCTGAAAGAAGAAATTCATATACACCTAGGATGACTTGAGGGTGAGTAATTTATGGGCTAATTTCATTTTTGGGTGAACTAACCCTTTAAGTTTTATTTTTAAATGCTCCTTGATCATATCAGTTTCATATTAACAGTTTGAGCAGCTTCTTTCAAGGTGGACTGAGAAAAGGCTTTGCGAAAAGGTTGTTATGGAAGGACTGGAGTAATGCCAATTTATTGAACTTGTCAGTAAACCCACATTCAGTGAGTAGCCTATGCTGTTACTCATTTTACATGCAAAAAGCTTGTTTATGTATAGGTTTTAAAGACACAGCAGCATAAAAGCAAAAAGCCTGTTGTGTTTGTTGCAAGAAAAGAAACATCTAACATTGTAAGTGGGAAAATATGATTTATAACAGTTAAAAAAACTGAAATCTTATATTCTAAAATCCCAACATTTAGAGTTTCTAGGCGGTTATACTCCGCCACTGTATACAATTGTATCAAGAATTGAATCCCATTGGTAGTCAGTGCATTGTGTTACTGCTCATTTACATAAAGTACAAAAATCTTATCTGTGATCACTGACATAGTTGCAAATGTCTGTTAGTGTAAAAGCCTTGTAGCATATTATACTCCAGTGTTGCCAGGTCTTGCAAAATAAAACAACTTGCAAAAGAAAAAGAAAGCAACTTTTTGTAAGTGAAAATAAGCTTTTTTTAAATTTATTTCATGATTACACGCACACACACACCACAAACATACATAAACTTACATAACATGTGAATTAGGGTTACGTGTGTGCGCACTAACAAAGTACGGTTTTTCTACTTTGAACCTACAGCATAGGTTTCATGTGCTATAGTATTTATGATTATAAGCTCAATGTTGCATATTCTAAGCAGACATGGCAACACTGATACACACACACAGTTTCCAGTTTAAAGGAGCACCTTGAGGCTCTATCTATCCTCTAAAGCTCATTGATTCTGTCAAGCTTCAGAATAAGAGGTGTCCATTCACCCATCTCTCTCTTTTTCTTCCCCCTTCTGCTTTTACCACCCCAACATGCACTTTCCCCCCCTCTACATCCCCATGCATCCATCCCTTCTCCATCTTTCTCCTCTATTATTCCCCTTTTCACTCCCTCTCACTCACTTAATATCAATATTGATTATTATCTTTTAAGAGTCATGTCTAGTCTGCAGCATAGAGAGAAGGGACGCAGCATAGCTGTATTTTATTTCACATCATTATCATCATCATCATAATTTCTACTGTGCAGGAGTTAATACTTATTAGTGAGCATAAATTGCAAGAGGAGAGGAGAAAAGAAGGACACGAGGGAAATGAGAAGGAGGAGGAGAGGAAGACACACAACCTAAAGGACAGCCCATATTGATTGAGAAGAGGAAAGGTGTGTATGTATTCAAATTACAGAGCAACTTTATATGTAAAATTTTCATTTTAGGCTTATTGCATTCAAATCTCATTTTCAAATGCTTGACCAGCATTTTAATACATATTAATGTTGTCCAGAGAATGTGTTCTTTGAATGTGTTTTAACTTGAGTGTGTGTGTGTGTCCTTTCATGGTTGGTGCTCCATCACACTGTTTCTGATTGGTCCATGATTACTATTGACACTCTGATGATGGACATGAATAAAAGTGACTGTGATGAGATAAGACTTTTACAGGGCTATCTCTCACCCACCTTTATCACCCAGACTGTGTGTATGTGTATGTGTGTATGTGTGTATGAGTATTGGACAGGGCATTCATAGAACAGGGAATGAGAATAGAGTGAACTGAAAGAAAGAGAGATGGGAGCTCATATTCAGTAGTTTTTTTTTAGCTGTCGCTGATCAATCTGATGCAGTTGACACTTTTAAAATCTGCAAAATCCATCAAAGTAGAAGTCAGCCATGAATACCCATATACATTATTGTTCAAAGTATTTCTTGCTGCCATTTATGAATTTTGTGCATGTAAGGGAACTGTAAATCTGCTTGCGGTATGCAGTTTGTGTACTTGTCTGTAAAACTGACCCTGGATGTATTATTTGAAAAGGGGATGATCTTGCAGTTCGTGAAACAACATTTTCCAGTAGGCGAAAGAGAGACAGAATATAGAGAGAGAGAGAGTAAAATAGACAGAGAGAAACTCAAGAGGTCAACTGATTGTAAGAGAGACCCATAAAAGTTCCATTAACCTGTTCAGAGTTAAGAGCTTGTTCAGCTTAGCTACAGACAACTAGCACAAACAGAACATCACCATAAAAACCAAACACACATACAGGTTATACTCAGAACCCTTCTATCCTTAACATACTTTATCTGGCCTGAATTCCTCTGAATGAGTCACAACACAGAGACGCCAGAGTGTGTGTGTGTGTGTGTGTGTGTGTGTGTGTGTGTGTGTGTGTGTGTGTGTAAGTTTGTATGTGCATGATTTAATGTGCTTGACTCCCACACTCAAAGTGAGTGGCTCAAACACAAACAGGGAGTTATCTTTAAAGTTCTCCATTAAAGATGGAAATATCAGATCCACCCTCCACTTCCATCCCTTGTTCTTTCATCCCTTCATTCCTATTCTTCCCCTTTTCAAAAATCTATTCTTATTCCATTGGAGCCAAAGTTGCGTAACACGTACTTGAGTCAGAGGCCTTTTTTGTGTTTTTATTAGAGACATTTTCTGTGTTTAACTCTTTCAGTCAGTGATGGAAGATCATTTAGAGTTAATATTCACTGAAATAACATGCGTGTAACATAAATATAGTATGACACGTAAGTCTTGTCACTGCCATAACTAAAATAGCAAGTATTTATGTCACAGAAATAAAAGTTATTGTCATGCTGCTATTGAATGAATGCTGCTTAATTCCTGAATTTTCTTGAATTTCGCAAACAGAATTCCAATTTAAAATATAAAATTTAAATAAATTAAATGTGAACAAAATTACTGTAATTTTTAAATAGAAAAACAAAGATTGTCAAGACACTTTGTAAGCCTTGAAATTTGAAGATATCTGTCTAGAGAAATAGTTAGATATTGAAAATACCACCTATAGAAATTTGTATTTTATAGTTTATATTATTAACTTTTTGGACCAGGGTGCACTAGAATACATTACCTGTATTGAATTTTGTTGAATAACAATTCAGTCAAATTCATTTTCCTGTCATTTCAATTCAATTTTGAATTCAAACTTCAGCATTTCAGTTCTGAATTTTGCATAACCCTGGAATTGTTGCAGTAACGCTTCATTTCTCTTATGTTTTCTATGTGACTTAATGCTGTTCATGTAAAAATGTCATGGTCATGCTTACTGAAATCTATGAAAGCCTTGCTTGGTCCCATCTGAACACAAAAGAAGATGTTTTGAAGAACCAAACAGTTGTTGGTCCCCATAGACTTCCATAGTAGGGAAAGAAATACTATGAAAGTCAGTGGAGACCATCAACTGTTTGATTACCAGTATTCTTCAATATACATCATAACCAAAGGATTAAAGACTCCAGATACAAAGGAATATCTTCTTTTACGTTCAACATAAGAAAGAAACTTATACAGGTTTGGAATGGCATGAGGGTGAGTAAATCATGACAAAATTTTCATTTTGGGGTGAACTATTCCTTTAATACAGTCTAATGAAAGCTTGAGCAAGCAGCTTAGCCACTGCACATAGCTCATGTCTTGAATCTTTAACAACAGCTAGCGTGCAGAGGGGGGAAACCAGGACACCCCTGTCATGCGCCAATGATTCTCCTGTCAGTGTGCGCCTTGTCCTGTTGCCTTCTGGGGGTTGGGGGTTGGAGCATATCGGACACAAGTAAAAGGGCCAGAGAGCTGTAATGAAAACACATCACTTGTTCCCAGGGCTACACTATCACACGCATACAGTTCTTGTGTACACGCTTATTCTTGTGTAACATTCACCAGCAACATTCACCTCTCATCATCCGTTCTAAAAGTTTAGGTGGAATATTTCTCTTTATTAGCAAATTTCAATCGAGTATAAATGCTGTCAGAGTACTTGTGTTTGAAAACATTCTTTAACTGTACATTTTGTAAAGTATATGTTGAGATGCTTAAGTTAAATTGTTTTGATATTTGACAATGTTATAGATTTCTTCTCTGATAAAGAACTGAGAAAAGATGGGAAAACTCGGGATTTGGCGTGGTTGCCATGCAGCTCGACGGCATGGTTGCTGAGTAATAAAGCGTAGTGCTGTAAAATAAAACGAGGTGTGGGAAGAGCTGGAAAGCACTGCAAAGCCATTGGCTCCCTGAGTCATCATAAAACAATAACTCATTCCCATAAAACAAAGTGCTTATTAAATTATTTTAAACAATATTGCATGAGTTGAGCACACTGAGCTGAGCTGAGCTCTTACAGCTGCGTGAGAAAATAGAAAATAAATTGATTTATTGTCACTTACCATTGTACATAATGTAAACACAGTAAATTAAGATATAGATATTTTGTGATTACAATACAGTTGTTGTAAGTATAATCTTTCCAAACCCGTAATGGAGAATTTAACAGATAGAATTTTATGAATAAAATATAATAATATAATAAACTGAATTGTCAAGTTTGCAATACAAAAATGGATAGATTAGAAACAATACCTAATAAAAATCTGATTATAATTTATACATTTGGTAAATTACATATTGAAAAGAGAACACAAGATCGGTTTGTCTCAAGTCAGATGGATATTGGAACTGTACTATTGTTGCAATAGACATTCAGGGTCACACAATGCGTTAGCAGACTAGTGCAGAGACATAATAAAGGGGTGGAGTTACTATCTGAAAAAACAGACAACCATGACCTTGACTATTGATTTTATATTGTTGGTGGCACCAAATGATTTTCGTGGTTGTTTTAAATATGTCCTCAAATAAAATTTATTTTAATGGAAACATTTTACTATTTCTGCCTTCATAATTATTAATGACTTAACCAGTGTGCTCTTACAAGTCCAATTTATCGAAATAACAGTTTTAAAGCATCTTAATCATATTCCCCGTGTGAAGTGTATTTATACTAAAAGCAGACTTCCTCGACACAGTAGTCACCAAGGTTGTACTGTTCATGTGTATGTATTTTCTAATAAAAATCAAGGTTGAAATATTGTTATTGCTTATGTAGCCATTTTACACAAATCTTAATTTGTTTCAGTCTGTTACTTGTAATAGGGTGTAGAGCCAAATGATAAACTAATAGTCAACACAAAAAGGTTATCCCTTGTTTCTCCAGGACACCCCTGTCATGCGCCAATGATTCTCCTGTCAGTGTGCGCCTTGTCCTGTTGCCTTCTGGGGGTTGGGGGTTGGAGCATATCGGACACAAGTAAAAGGGCCAGAGAGCTGTAATGAAAACACATCACTTGTTCCCAGGGCTACACTATCACACGCATACAGTTCTTGTGTACACGCTTATTCTTGTGTAACATTCACCAGCAACATTCACCTCTCATCATCCGTTCTAAAAGTTTAGGTGGAATATTTCTCTTTATTAGCAAATTTCAATCGAGTATAAATGCTGTCAGAGTACTTGTGTTTGAAAACATTCTTTAACTGTACATTTTGTAAAGTATATGTTGAGATGCTTAAGTTAAATTGTTTTGATATTTGACAATGTTATAGATTTCTTCTCTGATAAAGAACTGAGAAAAGATGGGAAAACTCGGGATTTGGCGTGGTTGCCATGCAGCTCGACGGCATGGTTGCTGAGTAATAAAGCGTAGTGCTGTAAAATAAAACGAGGTGTGGGAAGAGCTGGAAAGCACTGCAAAGCCATTGGCTCCCTGAGTCATCATAAAACAATAACTCATTCCCATAAAACAAAGTGCTTATTAAATTATTTTAAACAATATTGCATGAGTTGAGCACACTGAGCTGAGCTGAGCTCTTACAGCTGCGTGAGAAAATAGAAAATAAATTGATTTATTGTCACTTACCATTGTACATAATGTAAACACAGTAAATTAAGATATAGATATTTTGTGATTACAATACAGTTGTTGTAAGTATAATCTTTCCAAACCCGTAATGGAGAATTTAACAGATAGAATTTTATGAATAAAATATAATAATATAATAAACTGAATTGTCAAGTTTGCAATACAAAAATGGATAGATTAGAAACAATACCTAATAAAAATCTGATTATAATTTATACATTTGGTAAATTACATATTGAAAAGAGAACACAAGATCGGTTTGTCTCAAGTCAGATGGATATTGGAACTGTACTATTGTTGCAATAGACATTCAGGGTCACACAATGCGTTAGCAGACTAGTGCAGAGACATAATAAAGGGGTGGAGTTACTATCTGAAAAAACAGACAACCATGACCTTGACTATTGATTTTATATTGTTGGTGGCACCAAATGATTTTCGTGGTTGTTTTAAATATGTCCTCAAATAAAATTTATTTTAATGGAAACATTTTACTATTTCTGCCTTCATAATTATTAATGACTTAACCAGTGTGCTCTTACAAGTCCAATTTATCGAAATAACAGTTTTAAAGCATCTTAATCATATTCCCCGTGTGAAGTGTATTTATACTAAAAGCAGACTTCCTCGACACAGTAGTCACCAAGGTTGTACTGTTCATGTGTATGTATTTTCTAATAAAAATCAAGGTTGAAATATTGTTATTGCTTATGTAGCCATTTTACACAAATCTTAATTTGTTTCAGTCTGTTACTTGTAATAGGGTGTAGAGCCAAATGATAAACTAATAGTCAACACAAAAAGGTTATCCCTTGTTTCTTAAGTGAGTGGAACGTCAAAAAATCCAAGGCTCATCATTAGTTAATACACAGTGTGAGATTTAGAGGCTAAACTGTATTATTTAGACTGGCATAGTGGCATTATAAGCTTCTGGTAGTTTAAACCATATAGTGCTGAAGTAATGGCTATCATTTTCTGGGAATGCAAGAAGTAATGTATACCTTAAAGGGATAGTTCACCCAAAAATGAAAATTCTGTCATTAATTACTCACCCTCATGTCGTTCTAAACCCGTAAGACCTCCGTTCACCTTCGGAACACAAATTAAGATATTTTTGATGGAATCTGAGAGCTCTCTGACCCTCCCATAGACAGCAAGGATCCTTACATGATCAAGGTCCAGAAATGTAGCAAGGACATCGGTAAAATAATCCATGTGACATCAGGGGTTCAGCCCTAATTTTACGAAGCTACGAGAATACTTTTTGAGCGCAAAAGAAAAAAAAAGCTGCGCCAAATACGCTGTTTACTCGTTTACGCTTTGATTTGAACATAAAAAGCGTGTCCACGCGGTGCTTTGATTTGAACGTAAACGCTTCGTCATGCATGCAACGTGTAAAAAGACAGTATAAATCATTATAATCCATAATTATGTCCCCACTGAATGCAACAAATGCCTCGTTTATAATGGGTTTTAATGTTTTTGTCTCGTCGCTCCGGCCGGACAGGGCATCACAGTAAGGTAGGGGCATAACATTTCCGTCACACGCTTGAGGAATTCGGCCAATCACAACGCACTGGATAGCTGGCCAATCAGAGCACACCTCGCTTTTCAGAACGATGAGCTTTGTAAAAATCTACGTGTTTCAAAAAGGCGGGGCATAGAGGAGAAACAATAATGTACAGTATGTGGAAAATAATGTCTTTTTTTAACCTTAAACCGCATAAACACATTTCATTACACCAAATACACAAAATAATGTTCTTTTTAGCAACATCATATGACCCCTTTAATAACAACCTCCTAAGCAATGATCCTACGGTCCATGTTGCACCCTAACCAGTAGGAGATTCTGGCTGCATCTCAGCTCTGAGCATTGACCAGGTTAAACACATTGCTTGGCCTCTGTCTCTCTCTCTCTCACTGGTAAATGAAGAATGTGGGGGCATCGACCGGCCACTCTTCTGATATGTGAATCCATCAGTATAGGCAATGAAGAGCTGGACAGAGCTACTATTACCGCTGCAGCTACTGAAGAGGGCCACACTAGATCTATATAGAACAAGACAGAAAGAGAGATTGAATTAGAGAGAGAGAGAGAGAGGAGAATAATACTACTGGGGTTTATAGCTAGAAATTATTTATGGCTCTCTGTGGTGAAATTGACCATACATCCTTAAGTGTACGTTGATGGCCGTGAACAAAACACTGAACAGTAGTGTTCCAATACAGCACCGAACATATAATTTGACTGTGTACATCACACCAATATGATTTTACTCTAAATTCTAAAGATTCCCAAAACACATACAACAGTGTAACAGTATGTAGTCATTCAGATTTATAGTATCCTTCTGCAAATAAATAAACATTTCCATTTACTGTTTAGCCTTAAAAATATTGCTCATTGTTGACAGTTATGCTGAAAGTCTTGACAGATTTTGATGGATGTTATGTTGTATCTGGAGTCTTTTCTCCTTTGGTTCTCTTTCATGGAGAATCTACAACACAATTTTTGTGTACCTTCATGATTCTGGTTTTCATTTAAGGACGCTGTAAGATAAAGGTTTTCAAGTCTGATTCTGTAGTGCCCAGGCAATGCACATTTAGGATATCTATGCCTGTCTAGCACATATAGATTAGGTCTTGGAGCCTCTACTAATATATAAAGCCACTGTTTTAAATGATTATTTTGGTGCTCAGTTGGAATTGGATCTGCATTTTGCAGGAAGGTAGATCTCCAGAGCAGGACTGAGCGTGTGTTTATGTGATTATGTTAATTCCTGTGGTTAAAAAACCCCACCTCAGCAGCATGGTTTTCTCAGTAGATCAATGTATGCTTTAGAGAAAATCCAATTACATTCCCTTGTCGAGCAAAAGCGATAGCAAATTTTTTTATTAATTTATTTTGATGTACAACAGCATGATTGATTTTGGAATATGATATGTACCTCTGGTTTTATTAAGGCTTGCTGAGGAAATGCTTGGGATATTAATTATAACCTAGTCCAAATTTATTTAAATCTAAATTATTAGATTCAATTTTACAAATGTTTCTAACCATGAACATACCATGACACTATTGTTTGAAATCTTGTTTAGATTAATATTCAGATGTTAATTTTTAACTTCTACTGCCTCTTGTGTTTCTATACCAATGTTTTGCTTGAGTTCTCTGAAATGACTAATGATGTGATCTTATGTAGGTAATTGATTGCTTTGGTACCAATAGAACAGATTCAAATATAAAGACAAGTAGGTTCTTTAGAGGACTGAATAGACAGCAGTGTACTGAAAGCTTAAATTCAGTGATATTTCTAAATTAGGCTATATTTGAAAGTTGGATATATTTCAATTTCAAGACAAGAGTAAAGCAGAAGGTTTGGAAAACTGTCAGCTCATACCTTACAGTGTGGTGCAGATTTGTTTAATATTCTTAAAGACACATTTAAATTATATTATTTAGAAAAACATTAGCTCATACTAAAAATCTCATACTAGTGAAAAATAAGGTTCATTTTGGAAGATATTCTCAGCTATATAAGAGGTTGCAAATTTGACTTAATATGACGTAAAATATCAGAAAGAGAGATAGAACCTTAATATTATTGAAAATATCAGTTTATTGATTTACCCCTGATCAAGACTGCTTTGGAGACAGAAAATTCCCTATTCACCTGTAATACATTGGAAGAGGAACCCTAATTTGCTAAGCAACGCTAGAAACCTAAACTTGAAGCCTGTCCACAGGCCCAAGTTGACTGCTTTGGCAAACAGGGTAATGGAGAATAAACTGTGCTGAAATAAATGCTGTAAATGAAGACATGCTCTACAATAACATACGCTAATAAGACAGCGGATCAGTTCTATACCAAATAAAATTGTACCCATCATGCTTTGTTCTCTCTCGGATAAATTACAAAGGGCATTTTTTTGTTGGCCTGCCTGACTGTTTCTTCAACTTGGACTCACTGTCTCCGGTACGCCGTAATAACGCTGATAGACGCCAGAGGAATATGACTTTCACACACCCGATTGATTTAATGTGACCTCTACTTTCTTAATGCTATTGAATGTCTATTTAACCAGATGAAGGCTCAGATTGTCACGTACACTTGCGCATTAATTCCCCATTCATCATCATTAGGCAGTGAGCGGTCCATTCACGCCTTGCTCTGCCTGCTGTAAATTAGAACGTAAACAGGCTTTTAAACAGTCGCCGCCTTGAGATGCGCTCTAACTGACAGATGCGCGGTACCCCAGCCTATTGTCGCTCCAGAAAAAAGGAAACGAGATGTCAAATCTCATTCTCACAATACAGTCATACAGATCTTTACCACTGTTTTTGTTTCACTTTTGGTGTGTAATGTGATCATGGTTACAAACATGTTTTTGGATTTCTAGATGGACATGCAACCTAAATGTGCATACTATACATCAAAGTTCAGATTAATCAGATGGCTGTAATATTATTCTGCTTCTAGGCACTGAAAATAAACTACATGGCAGATTTCTTTTTAACACACGTGCAGGTAAGCTGGCTTTGGGTACACGCATAAAATGTCACATTTTAGGTATCGAACAAGCTTAAATTTATTAGACGGTGGTGAACTATCAGCCCGATATGTTTTTTTTATTTTTCTTTCTTTTATTTTTAACTGTCAATTTTGTCGTTGGCCATTTCTTATAGGCTACCTCAGTCGTAGGTAATTTAATGTAACAACCAGACATAAATCCGTCTTTGAGTTAACTGCTCCGGTTTAAATGGCATATTATTCCAAACATATGCATTTTAATCAACTTGGTCACACTTACAAGAACTGCTTCTAATAAGGCCATCAATCACATGCGCAACCAGGACCTTCTGGCTTGGGCTCGTGTGTGTGGGAGGAGGTGAATTATTTGGGCAGCGATCACTAGCAATTGTTGATATTTTGTTTGTAAAATAGAAGATGAAAAGAGTGATTAAAATTCAAAACACCTCGTTTCAATGAATCAAAAATCTCTTTATAAATATAGGCCTAGTTAAAACTGACTGAAACATGATATAGCACGTGCACGGTTAATGGGGGTAAACAAACAGTAAGATTATTATTTTCTGTTATTTTCCCCCAGCAAATAGGCTAGCTTTAATTGCAATAACTTATGTTCTGAAAATTTTTATAATTTTAAGGTTGTCTACTATTTTTTCGTTGTGTAATTCTGCTCGTTGGAAAGTGGGAGTCAGTTTTGATCTAATTTTAATATTCTAGTTTGTGCTTTTTGCGGTTCCACGTGTGGTGGTTAGACGCAATATCCAGCCTTCTCTATTATGTCCAGAAAGCTTCCGTTTGCCGCTCTAGGTGCCACAATTACGCGGACAACCCAGCTAATTAACGTGAGTTGATTGGTGAGGTGGAGGCATCGTCGATCTTTTGCATTCCAATATCTCCACAAGACATTTAATTCCAATAGTTCTATTAACTACGCCGGAATATGGCTTCTGCTGGGTGCGCAGGGACTACTTACAGCTCGTTCAGATCAAGAGGTCCAGTTATGTCCAAGTTATTAGATAATTTCAGTGTTTCAGAAGAAAATAATAGAGGCCATATAAGAGATAAAGGTGACAACGTACTGTAAATTTAAAGCAATACATGGTGTCATGTTGAAGATTGCTGCTGTCGTACTTTTATTGTCGAAGCCTGTGTACGAGTCGGCTTTTATTAATTTTCGTTCTAAGATTCTTCACATCAGACTGATTTGTTGCTTGTTTGTCTTCCAGGAATCCTAGAAAGATACATGTATAGAATAGATAGTGAATAGATTAAATTAATCTACACATCGTCGAGAAAATAGTTTACAGTGTTTCATCATTAATAGCGTAAAATATTTTCAGTATATACCATTTTTGTTTCAAGAATAAGCATTAGTCACTCTACACTTTTCGTTTGAAATAGTTTATTATTAAATTGAATTTAATCAGAACACTACTGACCCATTTTCGCGCATTTTCCAAAACCTGAAATCAACTGAGCAGACTAGGAATAGCCTACGTAAACTGTACATTTAAAAAAAAACTTGATGCAAGAGTTGAACTCAAAATACATAAACATTGCGGTCAATAAATCAATAAATAATGTCACGTCTGATGATGTCCATAAATATTAGCTCATTTATGCTTGATTTATCAATATACTTGTGTGTGTGTGTGTGTGTGTGTTTATTTGTATTGTGTGTCTCAGTGTGAAGGTGAAGCCAACAGCAAGGCCGGAAAGAGACGATACGGGATGGGGGTATTCAGCTGACGGTATGCGGGTAAGACAGGCATCTCTGGCTTGCCCCAATTTGCCGCATGTGATTGTCCAATGGATCTCTAGCGCATGTTCTCCCGTCAAGCCAGCAAACCTCGCATGGAGCTTCTTAATCCGCTCCCCTGGTGCCTTGTTACCGGTTTGGCAGACAAGTCTCTGAGCGTGCAGCATTATCATTAATTCAACATTCAAAATTTCTCCCTTCCGAATACATCACTCCTTAATTTCCCTCGCATCTGCACATTTCGGTGTGCTACCGGGACCGGGTGTTCGTGGAGGAGGAATAATGAGCCAACCGTGCTCGGTTAACAAATCCCCTTGTTAAAAAGCTAGATGAAAAACATCGTTTTAATGTGAAAGAAACTGCATGTGGGTCAGTTTGTATGGGTATGTATGAAAGAGTATAAATTATGATAGATTTTTGCGCTATCCTCCAGTCATTTAAAAAAAATACATTTCCTTGTCTCCTATCACATTTTTGTTTATAGGGTGTAGTACTTAAAATGTATTTGAGTTAATATGATATCTCTGTTATCAATATCTAATTTCTCCAAAGATTATTTAAAAGTCCGTGGCCTGACAGTATATAAGTAGACTCCGTCTGCACAACATATAGCTTCATAACTGGAAAACATCCCGTTTCGAAACTTGACTAAAGCAGATTGCTGTTGTGTGCAAGCTGCTTTGAGTAGTTCATGCGATGACTTATTAAATACTGTCAAAGTGCCCAAAGCTGATCCGGATAGTACCCGAAGAAACTATAGCCTCCTGCTGTCGTCTTATCTTGTTAGTGGCACTTCCTCCCTCTGGTCCAAAGACACTGATGATTTGCTGATGACTGCTGGCGAGAACGTGAGGAAGGCCTCAGTTCTGGTCGTGGGCGAACACGAGAAGTCTGCGTTGTTGGACCTATGTGGGAGCCCGTTTGACTGACTGGCAGCGTGACAGGCAAGGCAAGAGCATGGGCTTCCCCCGGGACCAAGCCCATGACCCGGGCTGGGGTACAGTGATGGGTGTCTGAAGGCGCACAGCAGCTCAGGACGCGGGTATGAATGCGATAGCACCCGAAAACTGTCCAGCGAACGCAGAGGATTAGAGAATGGACCCCCGGTGGCAGAGGCTGAACCTGCAGTCACACCGCTGAGTGGAGAGTAGTATGGTAGAGGAAGGTGAGATTGAAACGGATAGGGCAGGCTGCCGGTAGCTGCAGCATGGCTCATCATATAGGTGTAAAAGGCGGGGTCGGCAGGATGCGGCCAAGTCATAGCCAACCGCTGTCTCTTGTCCTTCATGCGACGGTTCTGAAACCAAACCTGTAACCAAAAGTAGCAAAGTAGGCATAAGGTAATATAGGCCTAGTGCGTTTAGGCACTAGCCAATTTCGATGAGCAATAAACCAAGAGAAATGGTCCCATAATTAAACAATAAGAGGTCAGACATCTTTTATAGAATTGTGTTTTGTAACTTTTTAAAATTCTCATCGTTTGATGAGCCTGCTCGTATTGATTGATTTATGGAGCAATCTTAGCGGGGTTATTTTTATATCCATAGTAGCTCGATGGTAATCTATCAGGCCACCTTTATCAAAATAAATATCTAAAAAGGAACGTAAAATAGAATCGGAGGCGCAGTGCATTACCTTTATTGTTGTTTCCGGTAAATTTAAGGCAGCTGCCAACTCGCACCTACGTGGCCTGGACACGTAATTTTCCCGGTAAAACTCTTTCTCCAGTCGTGCTATCTGCTCCCTCGTGAATGCTGTTCGATACCTTCGCATCTGGTCAGAACCATAGTTGAGAGCACCGGGGCCTGAGTCCATCTTATTGTCCACACCGACTTCTTTACCGTGGTTCGAGCCCATTGCCAGTCCTTGCAGGAAAAAAAAAATCATTAGTGACATAACATTTTACGACATAGGTCACTGGTTACCGGTTTATTATTATAGCGTTCATACTGTATTGCTTGCGAATTTAATTCGATATATATATTTTTAATATTACTGAGATTTCTAACAAATAGCCAAAATAGCTAGCGCAAAAAAATAAATTAAAAAACAACAAGCTCAGAGATAGAGACCGCATGTTTTTATTAGCTCTTTCATCAGTGTCCATTGGCGAAAAGCTGATAAAACATGCTGTCTCAGTCTCTGAAAATATTATTATTATTTCCAAAATATAGACTAAATAAATAACTTGATTTGATAATACATTTAATTGAACGAATGTGCACGTCCGAGGAAAATTCATCAAATTCATCAAAAGTCATTCCTTTGTTGATTTGTGTATTAAGAATAGCTGTATACTTCATTTCTTTTTCTTTAAATAATACGTGTAAATAAGAAAACAAAAAGGTATGAACAGACTCCGTAGTAAACCATTTATTACATTATTATGTTAAAGTTAAATTCAAACCTATTACAATGGACATTCTTAAACATTGTTTTTTTAATAAGCCAGCAATTTCACACACACAAAAAAAAGTTATTGAGATGTTGGAGATTGGTGTAAGATAGCTTGACAACTTGTTAAAGCCTGGACAACACCCCAGATACACTGTGGCCTTGTAATTGACTCGTTAATTCAAAAAGCTTGCAATAACGTAACAGGAGCTGACAATCGAACGCTCTCACAAACAGTGGGCTACACGGCGGATCGATTAAGCGTGGTAATTTGGTCGCTTGTTTTCTTAATAATTTCACTCAATTTAGAAACAAGAGAAGAAAATAAGAATAAATAAATTCAAATAAACAATAATACTATGAGCCGCAGTTTTTACCTTGTCCACTCGGGTAATCCATGCTCTCTGGGGTACAACTGACATCTATTTCCTCATAGAGGTCTGATTCCGCATCTGAGCTGCTGGCATCTCTGTTAGGGATGTCTGACAAGTCTCTATCCGGCGCGGAGCGCTTGCTAGCAAGTGACACATCTCCGTACTTTCCGCTACGTTGTCCCATTGTCGCGTCATACACTAGGTTTTGCGAAGAAGGCACGGGGTTTAGGCTGTTCTGGTTAATTGGTTTGTCCGGTAGATTGCGCATGGTGTCTCCAGTAGCCTCGGTCGAATTAGAGCCAGTTTTGGAAGACAGTGTGCCAACCTGACCACCCTCGGCGCGCATCAGCATGTCCTTAGCGCTGTCCATAACCGTTAGACGAGAGCAGAGTGCCAGATCTCCAGGAGCTTGATAAGACAGTTTGGAGCAGCAAACGCAGACGAGAAGCTGTGCGATGCGAGCGCTCGAGAGTGCTGCACGAACTCTGGGAGGGATCACCATTGCCCTCTCTCTCCTCAAGCGCTGTCATTCTTAATAGGGCAGTCGTCATAATAGAAGGCTCAGTGACGCCACACGTCGATTTAGAGTGAATAAACAGAGCGGGAGAGTAGTCTAGCAGAGACTAGAGGTGAATTCAAGGCTATAACACAAAACATCACCAACGCCACATCACCAGCTAAATACTAGAAGCATGTAAGATGCACATCTTGTACATTTAAGTTACAAGATAATTACACTTTTTGGTCATACAAAGTGTTTGACTATTCATGTATTTTCTTCTTAGAATTTTTTTTCACTGCTTGTTAACTTATTTTTAACTGATGTTGATACTCACAGTAGACCCAATAATAACCAGAATGTCAAGACATTTTTGCTTCACTGAACTCTGATAATTTGGTTAAATAATATTCTCACACAAGAGAAGAAAAAATGGTTGAGGGCTTTTTTGATGGCTGAAAAAAACTAATGGCCATTAAAGAGGACAGTCAAGGTTTGAATAATGTGATAGAACGCAGATATGGTCAAACCCTATCTATTATCTCCCTGTCTTGAGCCCCCTGGATAAGAAGGAGTCATAATGGCAGCCTTTCGGAATATATTAGCACATGTTCTTCGCCGATCAACACAGTCAGTGCGCGTTAGAAGACGTCAGACTGAATGGGAATATTCCAAAGATGAGGAGGGCTGTCTCTCCGCCAGCAGCGTAATTTGAAGTGTACAAGTTCCATCCTTTCTTGTTTCAGCGCACCATCTCAGTCACGCTCTCTTCCCTTCGCTCTTTCTCCCGCCCTAACTCGATCTTCCAAAGTGGTGTCAAGTAAAGTGCAAAAAGGTCAGGTCCTCGTGACCAAGAGTAAGAATAACAGGCTATTTGACATTTAATTAGATTTGTTTGAGCCGCGCCAACAATGCATAGCCTACCCTCACCGCTCTGCTGGCGGGAGGCAGCTGTCCAGTTCCAGTTTCTGGAATATGTTTCAATTTGAACTTTCCAGGATTCAAATGATTATAAGTCACAATTATTAGAGCACATTGATTTCACAATATATATGTGTGTCATTCATGCCGATATCAAATGAATCATAATAAAAGTAATAAAATAATGATGGAACAGATAAAGTATTGATCTTCAAATCCTGCCCATCATTACAAAATGCAAAAGAGTTATTTTTGTCTTATAGAATCCAATTTTACGTTGTTTTTAGCCTATGTATTTATGATAATCTTCATAAATACGTTTTCAGTGTTTTCTTTATAGAATTTATATTTGACATTATTTATTAGATCTCATTGTCTTGTTTTATTTTTTTTAGACATGTTTACATTTAGTTTTATGTTCGTGTCTTACATAGTTGAAAGCATGGTAGCAGACTGACATGGACAAAGTTCAAAATCCTGTTCTGTGTCTTGGTCATTGACAAAACCAACAGTTTAATGATGGTAAGGCTTATGAGTTTCGGGCTCCAGGAGACGAGTCTGTTGGGTATATTAAAACATATGCAAAGATAACCTTGCGCACTGCTTGCTTTCAGGGAGGAGGCCACTCCCTCCTGCTTTGATGTCGGAGTTCAGGCAGTAAAAATTCACAACAAGCTGTGATGAAGTTCAAAAGCTTTAAAGAATATAGCCTCGGGAGGTTTTAACTTGATATTACTTCTCAACCCAAATAGCTTTAATCGTTTTTGGTGGCGTAATATATATAGCCCGCTACAACTGCGTGGCCTTTCCTTATAACCGCACTTAACAACACCGATGATGCACCACAGAGGCAGCGATAGGATCATAACCTACTGGGATGTAATTAGTTCGACTTCTTTATCTTAATTGCAGGCTAACCACCCTCTCTCTGAAAAACAAGAGACGTTTTCCGAAAATAAGCCCAAATGTTTTCATTAAAATACAATATTTAATTTTAATTCGGCTACGTTCATTAAAATAGGCTAATTAAAATGCTCATGTAGGCTATTTCTTTCTACAGAGAGCAAGTAGCCAGGTTAAGAGTTAATTAGTAGAGTATTTTTTGAATGTTGTAATTTTTTTTTTTTTTCGTTTAAAAGGCTTTGTTGGAAACGGTGATTAGGCATATGCCTACATCACTACCATCTTCTCATTTCTCATCATTCTTCGTCCATGTTCTCCCCCTCTCGTTTAGCGTATGGGAAATCCGGGGACGTTTTACAAGCTTCTACACATAACCGCCTTGAGTGGATGGGACACGCATGTTGGAGAGTGACGTCAAACGCTCTATTTGTGTGGCCGCTGTGACACAATCATCAAAGCTGTCCTCGTGCGCCCTCGTCTGTTGGAAAAAATAAGAGCGCTCTCTCTCTCTCTCTCTCTCTCTCTCTCTCTCAGTGGTCAATTTTGGTGTTCCTTATTGACAAGGAAAAACCGTACATTTGTCTTCCAAAAACATTTGAGACATAGCTACTACCTATAACGAGAACCTGTGAGATATCATAAAATAACAAATTTGAAGTAAACTGATGGTGCAAATAAAGAGTAATGTTAACAAATAAAATATGAGTAGTGCACAAAATGTAAAATAAAATGAGTTAACAGTGCAGAGTACTCTGTAGCAGCTTTCCTGTAGCGCAATATAGTTGTAGCATTAGCAACCCGGGTCCTGGTTTCAAAAATGTGTAAATGTGAACTAAATAAGTAGAAAGAATAATTCAACTAAGAAATATTAACTGTGCAAGTAATTCTAGTTAGTTCCTTATAGAAGGGAAATTTTAAAATGAATCATTTTATTGTAATGAGCATAAAGTTGAATTAAGGAGACAGATTCAGTCTTATTATGGCAGGCAGACATACAATATTTCACAGCAGTGCTTGTGTCAAGGTTGTCAGATGTGCAGTGTATCTTTTTAAACATTTACAGGATGTCCCTGTGTTTTGTAGATTTTGTCAGAAAATGAAGTTGTGTCTTCTGTATTGATCAGAGTGTGGGCACAACCTTTCCGTTTGTGGCAGCCATGTTTTCATGTCCTTTTCTAGTGAGGCTGTTTTCTTTTTTTCCCCCAAATTATGTGCTTTCTATGACCAGATAGTATTTTACTTTGTTGTTGTGTTCCCAATGGGTGATCTAATTTTGTTGTAATTTTTGTTGTAATTTGTTTATTCTCATTTGTTTGGTCAGTGTCAGTGTGATGGGGGTTAGATGTTAATGAAACATCAGGACTTCAACTAGTTGTCACTCTTGGTACTGCAGAGCTTTATAAAATGTTTTCAGAATGTGATTAATTCCTTATTAACCAGACTTTTGCTTAGCTGTGGTTTTGTCATGTTTCTTGGTCTTTCGTGGACCCTTTTTAGCTTGCAAAAAGATAATTATGTATTAATGCATCCATTTTTTCTCTCTAATACTGCGCTAATACTTTAAGGTAATACAGTGAGGAATAAAAGGGATAGATTTCAAAACAAACCTAATTGCGTAAAATTGTTAATAAAGCAATTTGATTTTATTTGACTAAATCAGTATGTTTGGGCTCTCAAATGTGGACCCTTGTGTCTTATTTTGTATACATTCCTACACCGCCAATAAACCTTTTTGTGGGCGGACCTTTCAGGCGTCCTTGAACTTTAAACAATCATATATTTGTCATTCTCTCCTGGAAAGCGCAGGCACATTTACTGCATCCTGTACATTTTTGTACAGTCAAGTCTTTAAAGTCGCTATATCGACGAGTTTGTGGGCTAGACCTCTTTGAATATATTAATTTCATACATTACTCCCACACTGTGTTGCTCATTCCACAAAAACCTGATAATATTCTGACATTTTACAAGGGTTATTCTCCTCGGTTATCTATTAATAATGATACTCTGGTTCTGTAATTACGAAAATTTTAAAATGAATCATTTTATTGTAATGAGCATAAAGTTGAATTAAGGAGACAGATTCAGTCTTATTATGGCAGGCAGACATACAATATTTCACAGCAGTGCTTGTGTCAAGGTTGTCAGATGTGCAGTGTATCTTTTTAAACATTTACAGGATGTCCCTGTGTTTTGTAGATTTTGTCAGAAAATAAAGTTGTGTCTTCTGTATTGATCAGAGTGTGGGCACAACCTTTCCGTTTGTGGCAGCCATGTTTTCATGTCCTTTTCTAGTGAGGCTGTTTTCTTTTTTTTCCCCAAATTATGTGCTTTCTATGACCAGATAGTATTTTACTTTGTTGTTGTGTTCCCAATGGGTGATCTAATTTTGTTGTAATTTTTGTTGTAATTTGTTTATTCTCATTTGTTTGGTCAGTGTCAGTGTGATGGGGGTTAGATGTTAATGAAACATCAGGACTTCAACTAGTTGTCACTCTTGGTACTGCAGAGCTTTATAAAATGTTTTCAGAATGTGATTAATTCCTTATTAACCAGACTTTTGCTTAGCTGTGGTTTTGTCATGTTTCTTGGTCTTTCGTGGACCCTTTTTAGCTTGCAAAAAGATAATTATGTATTAATGCATCCATTTTTTCTCTCTAATACTGCGCTAATACTTTAAGGTAATACAGTGAGGAATAAAAGGGATAGATTTCAAAACAAACCTAATTGCGTAAAATTGTTAATAAAGCAATTTGATTTTATTTGACTAAATCAGTATGTTTGGGCTCTCAAATGTGGACCCTTGTGTCTTATTTTGTATACATTCCTACACCGCCAATAAACCTTTTTGTGGGCGGACCTTTCAGGCGTCCTTGAACTTTAAACAATCATATATTTGTCATTCTCTCCTGGAAAGCGCAGGCACATTTACTGCATCCTGTACATTTTTGTACAGTCAAGTCTTTAAAGTCGCTATATCGACGAGTTTGTGGGCTAGACCTCTTTGAATATATTAATTTCATACATTACTCCCACACTGTGTTGCTCATTCCACAAAAACCTGATAATATTCTGACATTTTACAAGGGTTATTCTCCTCGGTTATCTATTAATAATGATACTCTGGTTCTGTAATTACGACTGGCTTCCTTGTCTGACACGTTTTTCTCGAACGACAGAAATTTCAACACAAAGTTTCCTTACGATACAGGATCTTAGCACGTTTATGTACGTTTACCATTTTATTTTGTTGTGTAGGGCCTATTCCCAATTCTACATTTTTTCCCCCACGAAGCTTACTTAGCAATATCCATGTTGTCATTTGCATTCGCTTTCAGTGTGAAACAGTTGTACTATCACCTGTAGGCCTATTAATCAGTAAGTCATTTAGTGGAGCAGAGAAGCATCATATTTAAAGGGATAGTTCACCCAAACATTTTTATTCTGTCATTATTTACTCACCCTCATGTCGTTCCAAACCCGTAAGACCTCTGTTCATCTTCGGAACACAAATTAAGATATTTTTGAAGGAATCTGAGAGCTCTCTGGCCCTTCCATAGACAGCAAGGGTCCTTACACGATCAAGGTCCAGAAACATAGCAAGGAGATCGGTAAAATAATCCATGTGACATCAGGGGTTCCACAGTAATTTTAGGAAGCTACGAGAATACTTTTTGAGAGCAAAATAAAAAAAACGACTTTATTCAATGTCTCTCCACATCACCCAGCGCCATTTTGGAGAGTATCCACTGAATGTAAATTGCATATGCTGTTTTGTGTCAGCTGCGCCACGCGGATACGTTGTTTTCGTTCAAATCAATGCGTAAACGACATAAACAGCATATCGGCGTGGCTCAGCTGAGCTGACACAAAACAGCATTGTGTTGAATAAAGCAAACCAGCAACAACGAATTGCAAAACAGCAACGAGGATTTGTTGAATAAAGTCGTTTTTTTTTCTTTTGCTCACAAAAAGTATTCTGGTAGCTTTGTAAAATTACAGTTGAACCCCTGATGTCACATGGATTATTTTACCGATGTCCTTGCTATGTTTCTGGGCCTTGATCGTGTAAGGCTGTCTATGGGAGGGCCAGAGAGCTCTCAGATTCCATCAAAAATATCTTAATTTGTGTTCCGAAGATGAACGGGCTTGGAACAACATGAGGGTGAGTAATTAATGACAACATTTTCATTTTTGGGTGAACTATCCCTTAAACTGTTATCAGAAAAATGTTGAAGAGATGACAAATTTATTTAACTTCCAGGGTCAAGTGTTTCCTCTTGGTTAACAGGGTTGATTTAGGTGATCTTTTCTTTGTAGAATATAGGATCACGTAACTAAACCTGATCTCTAGTTTATTGTGGTTTCTTATTGACAAATATTTTTCCTTGTCAGGTTTAGTGGGATTAAATAACATAATAGATTCATATGTTGCGGTTTCCGTAATTCGGGTGTGAGGGCAGATCAGAGGGGAATTTTAAGCCTAGTCGCGCGTCGACTGCACCAGATCCGCCCATAGTGCTTACCAAACTTCCGCTAGAGGTTTAACAGCTGTGCCAACTTGAACTTGACCATGGCGAGCACAGAATGTAGTCGCCACCTCCCCATTTTAAAAGTTTCAGAGGGCGATTTTTATTTTAATATGTGGCCAGTGTTAGCAGAAATGTGTAGTAATTTAATAGCTTACTCTTTAAGCAGAACTATTGCACAAAAGGTGCATTGTATCAAAATAACACCTTCTACCACACGTCTGCAGTGATCCAGTGGCCAACTAAAGGACGCTTATCTTACTTAGAAGAGTCGAATGTCAAAACGCGCACTTTGGTTTCCATTTATCATAATATCCAGTCTTAAATATTTTGTAGCGCCTAATGTTATGAACTTTGTATTTAATAAATGCTTTAAATTCGTCTTTAACTCAAGCGCTAGCTAGTTTTTTGTATTTTATGAATGTATTTTGGATCAATAGAAAGACGAATCGAATGAGTTTCACAGAAGTGTCTGTTTAAAATGCTGATCAAGGCCTTCTTTGAATTTGGGCTTCTTTACAGACAACGGTTAATCTTTAAACATAGCCATGATTTTCTGCATGCAAATGCACAGAGGCGATTTAAATTGCACATTGTAAATAATATATATATTTGCGAATTTTAAATTTGTAGTGTTCTTTTTACTCATAAATTAGATAAAATATAGCATTTCCTTTGAATGATTTTTTTGTGCATCATTACCGTTGATTAATTCGTTTTAGGCATTCGTTAAATATAGGCTGTACATGGGCAACAAAGCAACTGAGATACAAAACTAAAGGCAGCATCGTTATATATTCTAATCGAGAAAATATTTTTTTTATCTCATGTCAATGAACTATTATTTAACATTATTTTTTGTTGTTTTAACTAAACACTTATTAATTAACATATTGAAAAAGAAAACTATGTTTGGTGCCCAGTTCTCCTTACTATGAAATGCACTTTACCTTCCAACTTGTTTGATTCAGTGCCTCGTGCATCTACAGCCAAATATTAAAATAAATTTAGGCTCTTATCAATTTTTTTTCAAGAACAGATGAGGATGCCCCCATGGCATTATTCTTCTTCACTATCGCTAAATATATAGTTTACGGTTATATTTATTATTTTATAATATTTATTATTTAAAAAATACTATTTTGGAAATTCATGTTAAAAATATTATATTAAAATATTTTGGTTTTGCAGTGAAAATTACCTATTCGCTGTTGTTGTTGAAAACACGTTGTTGGCTAAACAAGAAATATCACAAAACACGGGAGTAAGTAAGTTATCATTGTGTGATAAGAAATGTGTTATTACTCCTACTCTTCTTTTAGTGTCTATAGAATCACACATGTATCCCACATTATTGTTATCCAACATACACAGCCTTGTTACTCATAGATCACAACACTACTGCGCTATGCTCACCCAACAGTATTAAGCTAATTTTCTAAAAAAATCTTGTTAAACCCTAATTTCAGTTCACTACAGCGTGAAATCTTAGTACGATTTTTAAAGATACTAATAATGTAACCCGTGCTGTGTGTTTCTCTGGACAAAATGCTTAATTTTAATTTGCCAATTTATTTTCTAATGCATATTTGGTAGTGAATGTGTGTTCTGCAGGTTCTTGTGTTATTGATGTGGTTCAAACATCGTCCGATAAAGACAATGGATGCGTTCACTTTTAATTTTGTCATCATTGCATTGTCATTACATTTATTAATGCTATTTCATTACTTTTAGTAATTTAGATGTGTGGGATAATCAGAAATTAAAATTACATAAAATGTTTATTTAAATTTAGTGATTTGCTATAATAAATAATTTGATTGATTATAGTCTCTTTTGTATATTTCTTATTGTGTATCGTCTTCGAAAAAGCACATAGGAAATGTTTTACATGCACGCAACTGTGTAGTATTCTACCAGCAAACAGCCAATGTCCGAGCTACCCAGACAAGAAAAGCTTAGTTTATACATCAGGAAGAAATTAGACTTCTTTCTTTCTTTCTTTCTTTCTTTCTTTTTTAAACAAAACTACTCATGGAAGCGTTCTACTTCGAATTCAGTGTGTTGTTTTATGAATCAGCATTATTTAAATATGTATAATAACATTTAACATAAGCGCTTTGGACTGCAACTTCATAGTGTTATTGCTCGAAATTTCTGCAGGATAAAAAAATCACCATTTTCCTGCAACATCAGAACCAAATAGAGAGTGTGTTTATTTTTATTCCTGCATTGGAGCAGTCAGAAAACACGGCGCCCATACAATACAATACTGTTTAGTTTGACACTTTTCAACATCCGTGCCTAAATACATGGTTTCCTTCCAAAACAAAAAAAAAGCAGCTGTATTCTAACCCACATCTAACTGGTTAAAATACAAAGTCGAATGTAAAGGGTGTTAAATTGTATAATATTCTTCACGGATTCGTTAACAGTTGTAACACAAAGTGGCTGGCTAGTACAATTAAAAGGCTTCTGTGACGTATCTCATCCACCAAAGATTTCTCACCATTCGACTCTTCTCCTTTGTAAGGTTTTAGGCTGGCCATCAAAGCCTGAATAGGCCAACAGGCATAGTGTTGCGGCCAGACGGCAACTTTCAACTTGACCTTGGCCTGCAGACGCGTCAGCCCCGCACGTAAAATGCACAGACGAATAAAGGGGGTGTTCTCTGTCTCCGCATCTTGTAAACAAAGCGGAAGCCGCCGCAGCAGGACTTCATGCCACGTTCAAAAATTGGACCTTTTTCTTTAACCGCCATCACTTGCAACCAATCTTCCAAGTATTGTGAAAATAACCTGTAGATTTCGTTGTTAACCGTTAAAGGGCACACCTGGCTTGCTTTAGCACACTTGTATTGCATCATAAGACACGCAACGCTTTCAATTTGTTGAATGAAAGCCAGCCTCATGTTTGAGGATTATAGAAATGCCAAACATTTAAGTAACTTATTTTTTCCTTTTTTTGACGATTATGTAATTGCTAACCCCTTTTTTAAGCAGTTAAGACGAGGCACAATAATAATTTAAACATTTTTTTGAATGTGTCTACTGAAGCCTTAATCTTCAAATTGATTGAAGGGCCACCAAGGACTGCACAATGGCAGAAACTCACAAATAGCTCGCAAACGTACTTGGATGTTTGCAAAAATGAACGGGAATGATCTTATTCGCTTACAACTACGCAATATTCGTCCAGTGTTTACTCCAGCGCCAAGGGCTATTTTAAATAACAAAACACTAATGCAACATTTGTTTTAGGTTTTTAGTAAAGTGGATACAGAGATGAAATCTCATGAAGGACCACAGCATTTTTTTTCTTTCATTTTCTCGTTAATTTAGGCTACTTACGCATCCCTTCACCTTTTAGAGCATCTTGAAATGGATGGAATCCTTTGGCAGATTGTCATCTCACATCACTGGATTTGTTCTCGGTTTAATTGTTAGCACTTGCGCTGATTATCGTCCTCGTTTACATATCACATGACCAGTTTTGAGCCAATCAAGGCGTGATTCTGGTTATGCGCAGGGTGCGTCAGAGTCGCTTGATTCTCGCGGAATCGACTATCTCCTCTTTTTCAGTCTCGGGGCTTCTCAAAAAAGAGCCATACGTCTCAATGTCCGACGGGCTATGACAACGTCACTACTTCTCCGCCCGCGCTGGATTGACCCGGTCATGTTTCTCTATGATAACGGTGGCGGCTTGGACGACACCGGCAAGAATATGGAAGGGTTCACGGGAGGTAACTTCTCGTCGAGCCCGTGCAGGAATTTGATGGCTCACCCTGCCTCTCTTGCTCCCAGCGCTGCTTATCCGTCAAGCGAAGTGGCTCCCGCTGGAGCGGGTGAGCCTGGGAAGCAATGCAGCCCCTGCGCAGCCGTCCAGGGTTCAGCCAGCGCTTCAATTTCCTACGGATATTTCGGTGGCGGTGGATACTATCCTTGCCGAATGTCCCACCACCACGGGGCCGGTGGAGGAGTGAAGACATGCGCCCAGTCCCCCGCCTCTGCCTCACCTTACGGGGAAAAATACATGGACACGTCCGCTTCTACAGGCGACGATTACACCACCTCACGCGCCAAAGAGTTTGCCTTCTACTCGAGCTATGCCTCGAGCCCGTATCAGCCAGTTCCCAGCTATCTGGATGTTCCCGTAGTCCAGGCAATGAGCGGGCCTGCAGAGACCCGGCATGAGTCCTTATTACCAATGGAGAGTTACCAACCGTGGGCTATCACAGCTAGTGGCTGGAACGGGCAGGTCTACTGCACCAAAGAGCAGCCACAGACGGGAAACGTGTGGAAGTCGTCTATACCAGGTGAGGCTAATGCCAGAATAAGAAACAAACATTCCACAGAATTAATAAATTTCTTATAGCTGTCAAAGCACTATGTTCATGTTGCGTATATAACAAAACATCCTTAAACATATTTGAATACTTTTATTGTCATTTTTATCTTCAGAGGCAGTGTCTCACGGAGGGGCAGACAGTAGCTCTTTCCGCCGCGGGAGGAAGAAACGTGTTCCATACACCAAGGTGCAGCTGAAGGAGCTTGAAAGGGAGTATGCTGCAAACAAGTTTATCACCAAGGACAAACGCAGGCGGATATCCGCTCAGACCAACCTGTCTGAACGACAGGTTACTATCTGGTTCCAGAACCGACGGGTAAAGGAGAAAAAAGTCGTTAACAAAGTAAAAAGCAACAGTTAGCTTTGCTCTGTGTAAATGCAAGTGAACAATTTTAAACAGCGATGGTCCACACACACTCAAAGCTATGAAATTATATACGTTTTAACGAATATTTGTTTTTCTTGGACTACCGCTTTGAAGTGACCACTTTGGATCGGACAGGGTTGTTGGTGACGCGGTGCGTCATTTCTTGGCTGCAAACGGTGTATGGCCATATTACCAACTCAGGACAAAGAGGGCCAAAAGATAAGTTTGTTTGTTGAGATTATTTTCTGCTCACCAAAATATCTTGTGGAGAGAAATACATTGGATATTGAAATGGTGATACTGTAACTCTTTACAGTGTGGTACGACTTTTCTTTCACCACCTCCAGTGTCGATTATAATTGACATTATACTTTGCTTGAAATCTCAAGTTCATGAAATTTCGTCTCATGCTGGAGAATATGAGGTATGGAGCCTGTAGTATATTAAGGCTATGTACAATCTGTGGTTATATTTGTGCCAAAATAATATACACTTCACTATAGACTTACTGTGTATTGTGTGTTAAAGAGTAGGCTACCGTAAGTGTGTTTTGTCGTTGTATTGTGTTATGCAAATCCGTCCTAATAAACCATTCATAAGAAAAATTTGTATGGCGACGAAATAATTTACACTTTTGTATTGCAGCATCAAATCACACGCTAATATTAACCATTATGGCAAGAATACTAAACTTAAACGTGAATTGAATTTAACGTTGACTAGCTCTTTGTAAATGTAGTAGCTAGTTGGTACAAGCAAGTAATGAACCTGTTGGATGGTGTCCAAAACTTTATGGACTGTAAAATATGTCTTCGTGAATATAATTTTTTTTTCTTGTCTATAGACTGAAAAAAAATGATGCATTTGGATTTGTTCTCAAGCGCCTGCGAAAACTAGGTGACTGCGTACCTCAGCCGTATGATAGAGCAATTGCGCCATCTTCTGATGTTAATTTGTAAGTGAAGCGGCTGGTCTTGGTCATGTTAATTATTAAATGTAATAAAGCTTAATTTTACAAATTGAATCACACACAATAATCTGTTATGTATCAATGTATAACTCATTCACTTTATGTTTGCCTGTCTTAGAAGTTATTTTCCACAGCGTAGGCTTATGTGTATTAATAATATAAAATAAGAACAAGAACGCAAAAATGAACTCAAACAATAAAATATATACAAAAAAATAGCCGAACACAGAAACATTTTTTAAACAATTGTTTTTTTTAACTGTATTATTAACAATAAAGTTTTGCCTGTTTTGCTGCTGAGATAGATTGGATCTGTTTACATTGCTTGTTGATTGACAATTATCAACATGCAATGTAAATTATTATGAGTGCTAAGTTCATGTACGATTACATAGTTATTCTACATACATTAAAAGTTTAAATTGCCGAGTAATGGATTGACGGAGACAGAAATTAATTTGGTCTTGCAGCTAGGCTAAATGTTAATTTATTCAAATTACACTTGACGATACGTCTACAAGTAAGAGTCCTTTATTAAGAACATCGTGTGTTTATCAAGCCTCTGGCGTTTAGGTCAATATCAATCTTTAAAAAATAAAAAGCGCCATGTTTTGCTCGAGTCTTATGACATACCAGACATTTAATTTAATTTAATTATTATTTTTTTTTTATTTCTTAAAAAATATTTTCTTACATTTTAAAGAGTTTTTAAAAATACAATTATTTGAGAACACCTAGAATTTGGAATAATCTTTGAGAACTTTTCACGGATTCCTATACTGCTGCTGCTGAATGCTCTCGAGTTTTGGTGATTTGATCTTTTATTTTATTTTTGGAGTAAAGTAGGCCTAGCTTTTGGAGTAATATTATTTGTTTGGCATATAGGAGACGCCACACGCTCACGATCAGACATGCATGTAAAAAGCTTTTTTATTTCTTTATTTTAGCTTTCCTCAGCAAGAAGCTGTGGTTTGCTACATATAAATCTTATGATCAACTAAATTTAGCAAGAAATACTTTTTTATCAAGATGGGAATACAACGGTAAACTTTCAATTCTGCTAACTGCTCAAACTTATACGCATTATCGCAGACAAAATCGGCTAGTGGTGTCAAGGCAACCATAATTATGTCCTATTTTGCACCTAAATCTGCAGTTCAAGTTTTTCCGTGGGAATTAGCCTACAGGCATATCTTACAACTTCCATGGTCTGTTAATATAATTCCTTGTAACGACTGTCTCATATCTACTTTGTATTTCCATTACAATAGTTTATTATTATTATTATTATTATGTAAAAGGCTTTCAGGTTATTTTTGTATCTCCATACACACCCACATTCATATTAGATCATAACTTCTCCGACTATTTGAGTCACAATATTCAAATCACAATAAGTCAAAGAACTGACATTGGTTATGTACTTAGGAATTCCAAACTCACGTTTCAGTTTTCTGCGTCGGCTTGTGTGTGTGTGTAAGATCTGTTGTGTTGACGTAATGTCTCAAGTGCGCACACGTAGTCTAGAGAGAGTGAACGCATTTTGACCATGCACGAATCCTGTGCTCGTTAGTAAATCTGGTTTCTGGCGCCATCTAAAGAACAAAAATAGAATCGAATATGCAATTCTTTCCCGGGGGGAAATTATTTTTTCTTTGCATTTCGTTTTTTTTTTAAATATATATTTTGTTGTTGTCGATTAGCTAACGACCAGTCCAAATTCGACTGTTGTAGGTTACATTTTAATAAGGACCTGTCATAACTAGAAATACTGATTTGTTTAAATTATTTTAATGTGAATTGTCCTAGCCCATAGAAAACCATAGTTTTACGATTTGGCATGTTGTCTAAATTGATAGAAAGCATAAAACTGCAATTAAAAACATAATTATCATAAATATAAAAATAAAATAAAAATATTCAATAATTCTAAATAAAATACAAATGTAAACCTTTGGAGATATTTTAAATATAGACAATTGACGACAAAAAAAACGTTTAAATGCTAAAAAATGCATTTTATTTATACTTGGGCGATACTCAGTTTGGCTCAAAAAATGTAATGTTTCATGAGAGAACGTCAGAATGTGTTGTGAGACAGATTCGGGTTTTGTGAATGACTAGTAAAATGGCGCGGCTTTTCTCTCAGGTTTCATTCTGTGCGCAGTTAAAAGGGGTTAAACCTCGGGGTGGTCGTCTAGACAATGAAAGCCAAGGCCATAGACAATATCTCAAGCGTATATCTGTTTTAGCCTGTTTTTTGGAGGAAAAATTAGTTACAAAATACACGTAAACCTTATTATAAATAATTTATTTAATAAAGTAATGGCAGATGAATGAGTTTTTATGAGTTTTTATTGCCAGGTATGTTTACACATACGAGGAATTTGTTTTCATGACAGAAGCTCCACAGTGTAACAGAATGACAGTGACAGAACAAAAACACAGATAATAAAAAATAGAAAAATAGAACAAGTAAGGAATAAAAATATACAAATCGACAATTGTATGTACAGGTATATAACAATAGACAGTTGTATGTACAGGTATATTATGTGCAAATTGAAATGTAGACTGAGTGTGTGTGTTAGATAAATAAGTGTATGAGTGAATAAATAGTGTCTGTTCCACAGTTATTGTCAAGTGTTCATGAGATGGATGGCCTGAGGGAAAAAA